>NC_136993.1:58004863-58179863 GCF_032717465.1 Coenobita brevimanus | reverse complement strand
TCTTCCGTGGTGCTGGAGAAGGATGCTTCACGACGCATCCTGTTCTCCAAAAGGAAGATATTGGACTAGAGAAGGGTAACTTAGGCCTGCAGTCCACTGGGATCACAGTTAAATGAGTCTGAGAATACATTAACTGCTACCTCTACTGTCCTGTAAGCTTAGTTATGGTGACTTGTTATAGCAACAAGAAACTAAATTTGATATATCGTAGTCAGAGGTTGAGCTGTAGAATGAATGGACAAATATAATTACATTCGCTTCTGTTCTGTCTAATCACTGGTGTCAGTAGCAGTGGCCTGTACAGAATTATCCTCGTCAAAGCAATGACGAACATTTTGCTTATTTTTGTTACCACCAAATAATTTATCATATTAAAAAAGACTTTTCGAACTGATGAGCTATATACGGCATTCACTGACCATTTTGCTGCCGGATATCTTTTTAAATTTTGACACAGTTGCTCAGTGGAAGAAAAATATACTAATAAGGAATTATAAAGCTGAATATGGCAATATTAGGCTTATCAATATTGAATATGGACAAGATTAAATCAGGCATAACGTGGCATAAGTAAAGGTATTACCGTATGTATACATTTCTAAGGGCTGGGTAAATAATTACTTGAAGCAATGTCTGAAAAAAAAACTAGTACGGTATATAAAATAATGTTCTCAATTTTAAGATTTACGCCATAATAATAAACTACATAAAAAACAGCTGTAAAAATTATTACAGTAATTTACTTTAATCCATGATATTTGATAAACACACAAACGGGGAATATTATAGAGCGTACAGTGTTATTTAGGAGACGTCGCTCTAAAAAGTTCACTCTGAGCTGTCTAGCAAATTTGTGTAAGTTTTGTGGTTAAGCCTTTCATCCCGACACCCCAAACATATGAATTTTGCAGCAGAGTCTTCACGATACACTAGGTCACCGCTGCAGTTCTGTGCGCCGTCGCATGGTCTGACGTCGAGTATATCAATCCAGCCCCTCCAAACTGATAAGCATAATACGGGTGCACCGGGAGGAGGGTGGACAGGCAGCAGGGAGAAGTGTGAAGGTAAGGCTCACGTCACCATGCCTCAGGAGAGACCCTGTGTCTTAGCTACAGTAACAAGGAAAAACTTGTCAACTGAATGCTGTCATCAACTCCACAGACAAATTTATTTTGGCAGATACTGTACTTGTCATTTACAGTAATGGCACCGATAAGAATACGTTCAGTGTATAACTAGATGGTGAGAGAAATTCTGTACAGCAGTGTTCCTTTATGGATGTATGCTCCTCTTACGAATATATATTGTTACTCCTAAATTTTGTAGAAAATAATTATTGACACATATTATGCGTGTCTTACAGCAAAGAAAGAAACTAGTAATTTCACTGAATGAAAAAAAAAAAAAAAAAAGCGTCGTCTGTGCATCCACGAAATCATTTACAAGCTTTTGAGATAGCAAGACCCAAACCCTCAGCCATTTTGGTATACTAAGCTGTTTAACTGCAATACAGTCTTTTAATTAAGTGAAATAAAGAGAGAAAGAACTTTTCAAGACGGAAAAAATATTCAAATTTATTATAGCCTTAAAACAGCGGGAAACAAGAACAAGAACTTTCACAAGGTACTCATTCTCTTTTCTGAGTATCTGTCAAATTTAATGCTTCAGGGAACTTTTTGGTTAATAGCTGGTAGACTGATTAACCGAAACAAATGCTGGCTGCGACAACTGCCAAAGTCAGATGCTTCCGGGCAAATAAAAACCGAATTGAATAGTTGAAGCAAATGAATCTTAGCAACCAAAAGACCACTCGTCACTGGAATATCAAGAAACAGACGAGATAATAATTGGGTGAAGAAAGTGAGAAGTGATAATGCTGGGGTAGGGTAGCGAGAGTTAGATCGAAAAAGACCTGGGACGAGGTCACTGATTGTGACCTCAGGGTTAAGGGACTAACTAGGGAAGCTGCCAGAGATCGAGCAACATGGAAAGCAGCCATTAGGTAACCAAGGCCGACGTATGCAAGCATGTTGGAGCCTTCAAAAACGAAAATGAAAACAATAACGAAAACGTTTTTTTTTTTGTTTTTTTTTTAACCTGTATTAAGCTTTAAGAGTTTGACAGGGTGAGTCATGTAGCGGTAAAAGAGAAGTAGACGAAGTATTATGGATGTCCGGATAAGATGTGTTAAATCTGTTTGGCCATATGAGAAAAGATGTTATCTTAGATTTATAAGCGAGATATACAGAAAAAAGAGGGAGTGGGAGGTAAGGGCTGGCTAAGTAAGAATGACATGGAAGTGATTTTCACAGAAGTCTGGGCCTATACTGTAGAGGGGTAAGCGACATGCATACAATTAATCAAATTATAAATGTTGTATTAGATGGGGGCGCCCATCATCCACTCACTCAGTGCAGTGCTGCCTTAAGGTCAAATGGTTTCTTGTGACCAAAGAAACCATTTACTGTACTACGCTGGGTGGTAACCACATAACCAAATTTTGGCATCTGGTGGTTTAGTGGGCAATTAAGGCGCTCCAGTTTGCTTAAGCCAGTGCAATTTTTTATCCAAGGAGTGGTTGGGGTTTATTGCTCATGTAATGCCACTCAGGAATGAGTGAGGCTTGTTAATTTCATTTTACATGTCACGGCCAACTTGCCCAGTTCTGGGTTCCTACGCTCCTCGTGGAGCAACAGAGGAGTAGATGATGAATGAATGATGAATGATGATGAATAAGTTTGGTCATGAGAAGAGGGCTCCATGGCAAACAATCTTTTACAGACAAGAAGAGAACTGATCTGGTTAAACCGTGAAAGTGATAAGCATGGCTGTCTGTGTGATTTCATTCACTCTTGCACTAATACATACCAATCAAACAAAAACTGAGGAACAGAAAATGAAAATTAGTGAGGTTGCTTTCATTAAAAATTCCCACATTCCAGCTGGAAGTTTTTTCAGTTTTCTCAATATTCTTATTATTCTTCGGCTCAAAGAGTAAATGCCCATTATTTGGAGGCTTTTTGGCCTAGAGCCTTCGAACTTTGTCAGGTTAATCGCCCAGCTAGCGGTTTTTTCTGGCGAAATATAATGGTAATCCATCAACCGAATCACCGGATATTATTCACAATGTAAGAAACTGAAACCGAGACGCGATCTCTGAAAGCACTTTAGATGGCAATCTGAAAGTTTACTGTAATATAGCCTTATAAGCCGGTCGAATTTTGGAAAGAAGTGTGGTTCCACTTGGTTGATTATTCTCAGAGATCGCCTGAGGAAAAAATGGTACTTTTTCGGATATTCTGGATGTCAGCTAAAAGGGACAGGGCTAGGCACTTGCTCTGGGAAATTGTTCTTTTATCAAAATTGTCATTGGACAATTTTACGATGTTCTAGTTGTTATTATTATAATTATCAATCATGCGAAGCAGGATGGTATCATTTTCGGAAAAGCACTCTATACCGTTGCGCTAGATTCAGGCTGTGTGTGTGTGTGTGTGTGTGTGTGTGTGTGTGTGTGTTAACTACCCCTAGGCTGTTTCATAGATATGAATGAAAGGTCCCAGGTGTGTTCGGCTGGTTACTGGCAAGGTGTAAACATGTTTTCAACCATTATTTTTATGGAGGGTCAGTCTCCCTTCACGAAATTAAAGAATCTCGAAAATAGTGAAAGGAAGGCAGATATGTCTTTCATATCTTGGCACATTTTGCATCCTGGACTCTCATCCTAAAAGCAGCAGTTCGGAAGGGTGACTCCTCCTTAGTTGACCCCATGTCCTCAAAATAGCAACGATCAAACAAGGGGAAAGTAAGCACTTGGATTTCAACGAAGTTTCTCAAATAATTTCGTCTGGTTTCTTAATAATGTCTTCCACCATAGAAAGGTTTCCGCCATTATTTTTAGGGGGTCAACCCCCTTCACCAAATAAATAATTCTCGGAAGTAGTGAAAGGACTGCAGATATGACTCTGATATTAGTACAAATTGCACAATGGATTCTCATCCGTAATACGATAATTGTGGAGAGTTGTCCACCCAGTGAATCTTGAGGGGCCTCCCCCTCCACCAAATAAAAACTTTCAGAAAGAGGAGTAAGGCTTGCGTCAAACATCCCAGATGGGTTGGTCTGGTTACTGTGAAGGTATTCCTTTACATGCAATTTTCCAGCCATGACTTTTAGCGGGGCCTCCCGCTCACCAAATCTGACACTAACAAAATGTGAAAGACAAATATGACTTTGATGTCTTAGTACCTGCTGTACAATTAACGTGTTCATAATGCGAAAGTGCTTGTGCAAAGTGAACTGATTGAATTTTTCTATTTGCATGTTAGACTGAACAGGGATTTGTCATGTCTCCATGGTTGTCAAGTCTGTATATAGATAGGGTTTTAAAACAGGTACAATGTAGGGCAGTGGATGATAAAGCGACCCGAATGACAAAGGGCAGTGTTTGGAAACTCCCCGTACTGTTGTTTGCAGATGATACTGTGTTGTTAGGTAAAGCCGAAGGGGAGCAGCAAGGCTTGGTGAATGAGTCTGGGAGAGTGTGTATGAAACGGAATCTGAAGGTGAATGTAGTAGAGAGTAAAGGTATAGTCTACGAGAGAAATGAAGCCACTGAATGTACGGTGAGACTGGATGAGGAGGAAATGGAAAATGTGAGTGTGTTTAAGTACTTGGGTAGTGTGATCAGTGAGGATGGAAGTTTAGAGGGTGAAGTGCTTGAGAGGGTATAACAGGGAAGAAAGGTTGCTGGTTCTTTGAAGACAGTGATAAGGAACAGGGAAGTGAGTATGGAAATAAAGAAGTCATTGCCTGACAGTATCGTGATACAACCCAAATGAATGGAATGAAGCTTGGACCTTGTTGAAAGGACACAATTCAAGAGTGAGAGCAGTGGAAATGAGTTATTTGAGAGAAGCATGTGAAGTTACGTGGAGAGACAGACTGACAAATGAGGAAATGAAAGAGCGTTTTGGTGCGGATTTGGATGTGATAGAAAGCGTTAGCAGAAATACACTGAGATGGTTTGGCCATGTGGAGAGGGTGGAGACCTAGAGACTGATGAGGAGTGAGTATGCAAATGAGGTGAAGGGGGTAGAGGAAGAGGGAGGCCGAGGATGAGATGGAGGGATGGAGTGGAGAGGAATATGAGAGAGGGGTGTGTGAGCTGGAAGCAGGGCATTGAAATGGCGTTGGACAGGGCAACATGGAAGCGATTTGTCTGTGGCCACCCCTTACGGGATTGAGGTGTTTGGCAATAGACAGACAAATAATGCGATATTTGTGGAGCCTGACTTACCAGTGACTTGGGGGGGATCAACCCTCCACCCAAAAGTAAAAATGACAAGAAATAGGGGATTATGAGCACATGTATTTTAAAGAAATCAGCATTCATGTTGCGGGAATAAATATGCAGTTTCAGTGTTTTCATTGAATGCACAGAAAGAAGCCGCACATCATCATCATCGTCGTCATCATCATCATCATCCGGACCTCCCTTTTCATCCTAGGGCAGGGTGAGGAGAAGAACACCCAGACAGCCAATGTTTACCCAGTTCAATGGGCCACGCTTCCATTCACTCACCATCCAAGCCCTCGAAATCCTGGGTCCTTCAGTTAGGCTAAAAAACCTTCACGATCTGTAGCATCAGATACACCACATCTGATAGAGCCAATTCATTATCGCCATTATGATGATGATGATGATTTTATTATTATTATTATTATTATTATTTTTATTATTATTATTACCACTACAATTAGTATTACCATCATCATCATCATCATTATTATTATTATTATTATTATTATTATTATATTGCCCGTGAAGTGCCACCTTGCAGTGGTGAGCAGGCTTGAACACGGCTTCGACCTGGTTGAGCGAGACAAGATAGGTACAGGCATACTAGAAGGGCCTACTAACAGCAGTGAGGTAAGAGCACTCCCGTACGTCCCTGCGACCATCTTGAGTCAGAGCCCAGGCCGGGAAAAGTGTTGGCTCCTCGAGGGTAGGGAGGAATAGGACACAGAGAAAGACGGCAAGGCCACCTCATTCCCAACCTCTCCCAAGACCCTCTTGAGTCAACTCCCTGGCCGGAAAAGGTCGAGGTGGTGGTCTTTCGAGAGTAGGGATAAGGAGGGCGCGGTGGAGGTCGGCCAGACCTCCTCATCGCCCACATCTCCCAAGACCCTCTTTGGCTGCAGCCCCAGCCAGAAACGGTGGTGGTGACTTTTCAAGGGTGGAGAGAAGCCTGCGTGTACTGTGCTACCTTACGGTGGTGAGCCGGCTTATGTGCTGCTTCAGCTAAGTAACGCCATACTAGAAGGGTTCATTGGAGGCAGTGAAAATAAAAGCACTCTCAGTGCCGGTCCCAAGACTGGATAAACATGGAGGGTTCACATTAGGAAGGGCATCCGGCCGTAAAACCTGCCAGAGCCTGAACCATCGAGCTGTTTGAGAAAGAGAAGTCAAATACAACCCCATATATGAAATGGGAAGAGATGAAAGATTATTATTATTATTACTATTATTATTATTGTTGTTGTAGGTGGGGGCGCTCAGCACCCACTCACTCAATGTAGTGCTGCTCTCGGGTGTCTGCCGTGTCCTCTCCTCCATCCTTCTTTCCTTCCATCTTCTTCTATCTTTCTTTCCTTCATTCTTTCCTCGTCCTTCTGCCTACGGGTGACTTTACACTCCCTCTTCTGTCGTTCTTTCCTTCATTCTTTCCTTTTCCCTCTGCCTTTGGGTGACTCTATACTGAGTGACAAGCCAGATGGTTTCCTGTATACCAGGAAACTATTTACTACGCTGGGTGGTAACCATATAACCAAATTTTGGCGTCTGATGGTTTAATGGGTAATTATTGCGCTCCAATCGGATTGAGCCGGTGAAGGTTTATATCCAAGGGATGGTTGGGGTTTATTGCTCACGTAATGCCACTCAGGGATGAGTGAGGCTGGTCACTCATCTTAAATGTCAGGACCAACTGCCTAGCCCCGGGCTCCTACGCTCGTCATGGGGCAACGTAGGATTCGATGATGGATGGATGGATTATTATTATTATTATTATTATTATTATTTTTATTATTATTATTTATTATTATTATTATTATTATTGATTATTATTATTATTATTATTATTATTATTATTATTATTATTGATTATTATAATTATTATTATTATTTAACATTAAATGATAGCCCAATGAACTTATTATCAGGAGTGATTATACATCAAAGTGTCCCGGTGCGGGTCACAATTAGCCATGACGGAATTACTGACTGAGCCAAAATGCATTAACCTCAGTTTGAAATGCCCGAACACTCACCATATCCACAATAATCATTAACAACAGTAATCCAGGTATTAGTGACTGATAGAATTAAACCTTGAGTGCTGTGATGTATTATATATATCACGAGAAAAGACCGAATTATTGATGTTTAATGAATATTTAGTGACGAGTAATTAATCAGAAGGTCGTGGTGGCTTAGTATGCAAAGGCTGGTCTGAGTTAAGAATTTTTTTTCTAAAAGTAATTGATCCAAGAAGACGAGGATATTCAAGATGTAGGTTGAGGTCTGGCAACAGAAATCTAATGTAGTTTAAAACACTATCAAAAATACTTAACTCTGACTCAGCAACAGCACTCCAAAAAGAACTGCAATATAAACAAGTAAAACTTTTCCGAACATTAGTTTCGTTAGATTTTTTTTTTTTCTACATTTGAGCAGGTCAGCCTTCTGAGTTATTGATGAAGCAAGTGAAAGTAAACGCATCTCAAAAGCTAGTTTTTACTCACAGGCAACACCCAGCAACTATAGCGAGGTGCATTTACTGATTGTAAAGTAGTTCTTCATAATTTCAGGATGCCAGTGAAGAAGGTCGAAGACATACTGATAGTAAGGCAATGAGTTCCCATGTCCCGTGTTGTTTGCATATCACTACCTCATACAAATGTAGAAAAAAAGAATCCGAGGTAGAAAGAAGTGGTAACAATGCCACATCAGGGGAGACAAGTCCCTCCTCGTTAAGCAACATTACTTTTGCTCGTTATCTGGACAAACAATCTTCATGGTTTATCACAGACAATGGTGTTTTCTGCTGCGAGCTTTATCTTTTCCCCCCCAGGCTATGTATACCCTGTTTTTGTCAGTTTTCGTCCCCTGTTTTGACCTTAGATATCAGTTGGCTCTTATACACACTGACGAAGTAGGCTGCAATAAGAACATTTACACAATACCCGTTTTGGTCATCTGTGTCGATCCGTAGAACAAATGTAGCGTGGAAAAAAAAAATCATGAAGCAGGGGTGCCTTCATGTGACTGTACATTGAGAGACTATATTGTTTTTCCGAAATGAAAGAAGCCATATATTAAACTTGGTGGTAACCATGTATCCTGATAGGAGTTTGGTGGTCTCATGAATTTATTCACTCCAATCTGACGTGGCCTTCAAGAGCTTTATCCGCGAGATGATTGAAGTTTCCTGCTCACATGGATTTATTCATACCAAATCAACAATTCACTAAAAGATCAAACTCTCCAAAATGGTTTGATGGCAATTGTGCCAGAGCAACAGCCCAAAAGTCATTAGCATATAACTCTTACTTAAAATCAAAAACATCTGAATCACTCTCCCAATTTAAAATTGCTAAAAATCATGCAAAAGCTGTATTAAATCTATCTAAATCAAACTTTCTTCAAAAGCAAGCATCAAAACTACTTAACAACCCTAATGACAATAGAATATTCTGGTCAACTCTTAATTCTTTCAATAATAACTTTAACAAGTCATCTTCCATTCCCCCACTTAAATCTTCAGACGGCAATATTACAAATGACCCACGTGGGAAAGCAGATATCTTTGCTAGCACCTTTGCAAGAAACTCTACCATAGATGATACCAGCCAGAATGTCTCAGTACTGGAACTTGATTCTCCCGAAATTGCCCCACTTAAAATACAGACAAGATACGTAAAATCCATCCTAGACAATTTACCTACCAACAAAGCTCCAGGCCCAGATTGAATTCCGCCAATTGTTTTGAAAAAGTGTTCCCCTGAACTTGCCTCTGTCCTAGCTAAATTATTCAGACTATGCATACGTACTTCTTTATTCCCAAATTCATGGAAAGAAGCCAATATCCACCCAGTTCCGAAGAAAGGAAGTTCGTCTGACCCCTCCAATTACAGACCAATAGCTGTCACATCTTCTCTTGGTAAGGTATTTGAAACTTTAATTAATAAGCATATTGTTAAACATCTTGAATCCAACAACTTAATTAGTGATAGACAATACGGTTTTCGCCAAGAAAGATCCACCATTGACATACTCAATCTCTTAACTCATACCATCCATCAATCAATTGATCTTTTTGGAGAAACTCATGCAATAGCTCTTGATATCTCTAAATCTTTCAACAGAGTATGGCACCGTTCCCTGCTGTCCAAACTCCCTTGCTATGGACTAACATCTTTTGTTCCTTTGATTTCTTCCTATCTTAGTGACAGGAAAATAAGAGTAAAAGTAGATGATGTATATTCCAATTTCCACTCAATTAACGCCGGCGTGCCGCAGGGATCAGTTCTGGCGCCAACCCTATTTCTGCTTCATATTAATGATCTCTTATCTGTCACTCACAGTCCCATTCACTCATATGCTGATGACTCAACACTACATAGTTCATTCACACTCAGACATCCATTTACAAAGTCTTATATTTCTACCTCTCAACTCAGTACAGCCATCTCCATATAATCAAGATCTATCTACAATCAGTAAATGGGGACAAAACAACCTTGTCTTTTTTAATGCTAGTAAAACTAAATATATACAGTTTACTAATAGACAGATATTGCCAGACTCGTACATTACCTTCAGTGCTACTAATATTCCCATCTCCAAAAGTTTTGAAATTCTTGGTGTCTCACTTAACAGTGCCCTCAGCTGGACCTCTCATGTCAGATCACTTGCTAAAACCGCCTCAAAGAAACTTGGATTATTGTACAGAGTCCGTAACTTCTTCGCCGATGAGCAGTTAGCTATAATTTATAAGAGTCATGTGCGCTCTCAGCTTGAATATTGCTCACCCTTGTGGAATGGTTGTGGAGAGGTTGCATTAACCCGCGGCGTCCCGGGGACGTACTTCCACGTCCTCACATTTTGTCACAGCTAATCCCAGGGACGTACTTCAACGTCCTGCAATTGCAAGGTTCATAATTTCCACAATTTTCAATTTTCACGAGTCATTTTTGGTACGTATACACGTGACACCTTCCTCTACAAGATGCCAGGCAGAGACAATGCCTTACCCAGCATGACCTCCTCCCCCCCCCTGCATGCCATTGTCTCAGCAATTCACCTGTTATCAGTGACCTGGCCAGTATAGCCATGTCATGCCACGGTACGAAATTCAGGGCCAGAGTGATTCCCCAATCAATGACAATGTGGAGGACAAACTTTACATAGCATTAGAGGAAGAAACAGTTAGAAATGATGATCAGGTAATGTGGCAAAAAAAGGTCAGGTATTAGTGAGAGAAACAATGCTTATAATGCCTATATTACTGCTTGAAAACCAATATACTCTTGTACTACATATAAATTCCTAACAGTAAATAAATAAATACCGTTTATGAGTGGTGTGAAATAGTTATCCTCCCATACAACTCGTTTTCTTTGGTGCCAGCCTGATAGAAAACCCAGTAAGGTAAGGAGGCTCTCCTACCTGTAATGAGTATTTTAAACCTCAGGTGAGCGATTTCTCTATGAATTTTCGATGTTTCTCACCAAAAGCGAAAGTTTTAGCAAAAAAAAAAAAAAAGGGTGGAAAAATGGTCGGGATTGGGGGGTACCAGTGGTCAAAAAGTGGTCGGGACGGGGCAGGTTAAGACAACTAGACAAAATTCAGAATAAAGCTGTTAGAATCATTAACAACCCTGCCATTACATATAAACTACCTCCCCTGCAAGTAAGAAGGAATGTTGCCTCCCTTGCATTATTTTACAGATATTTTTTTGGCAAATGCTCAGACGAGGTTGCGTCCATGGTGCCACCTCTCCATGCCTTCCCTCGTGCTACACGGGCAGCTGGCAGCGCTCATGACTGGAATGTCACTCAACCATACTGCAGAACTTCTGCCTATCAGAATTCTTTTATTCCCCGAACTGCATCTCTCTGGAACTCGCTTCCCCAGAGTTGTTTCCCTCCAAATTTCAACCCACAACTGTTCAAGTCTAACTGTTACAGATATTTTATGAACATAGGACACCAGTAATCTGGTGTATGGATTATTTTTTTTACCCATTTGTTTTTCCTTCCTCCGTTCTGTTATTAAAAAAAAAAAAAAAAAACATAACTCAAATTAGGGAAGAGGGAATGGTCACTATTTTTTTTTTATGTTTGATTAAGAATCCTAGCCCCAGGTCCCTACTTACGTGATGGGGCAATGAACGATGCAGGACTTTATGGATGAATGGAATTATTAAGATACTGTATTGCAGCAATAAAAGTTCGAGTAGTAAGTTTAGTTGTGTACACTGATGGTGTGGACTAATATGTCTCAGTATTACTTTAGGCCTGTAATATACGATTATTGATCAGACTGGAGAGGATATAAGTAAATAAATAAATAATAAAACAAACAAATAAAAAAGGAAAGAAAACATGAAAAGCGAAATTTGTCCAGACCATGAAATTACGAGGATCCTCCTTCAGTTAAATATAATCGTTTCTGAAGACAACATAAGGAAAATGCAAAGACCTTATCGCAGTGAAGGGTTTATGGCGACTGTTCCAGACTCCTCTACTATGTGGAACATCCACTCAGTTCGTAAAATCATACTACAATATATAAGAGTAAAATATATACATCATTATAAGAAAAGGATTATGATTTCTATACAAGTATTGTTCTTGTACTACAGATATCAGTTTTAAGAAAGCCTTAAACCTAGTATTATGAGAAGCAGCTGAAGGATTTTAGAACGTTTAATCTTATACTGTAACATGATCATCTTGTCAGAGAGAAAAAGAAAATGAAAGGACGGAGACGTCAGAAACATACGGATGTGACAGAACGCATGGAAATCATGTGGATGTGGCTGGAGGGAGTGAGGGCGCGAGACATATCCACCTGGACCGGCGCTGGCATCTCCACAGTGTACCGCTGGATCCACCGCGGGTTGAGGGAGGGATCTGTGGGCGTCATATCTCGCTTATTAAGACAGTATCACCTAACGCACTTCTGGAATCAAGTGGCGTTAGATTCTTTGGCCAGACAACCGCAACACACCCAAGCAGCCATGCCCCCTGTACAAAATTACACCTTCACGTTGAGTCCGTACAGTAATAGCCATCATGTGTTTGATACAATGACACACAAAACTGATCTGATTAACTGAGAGTATTTAGCAATGTGTTATTAATAGGCATACCAAATAAAGCACGACCACTTTGTCGATGCTTGCCTTTTTACTACACTAGAGAATTCTTTACTAATAATGATACGCCACGAATTTCTGTACTAAAAACAAACTAATAATCTTGTATGATTTTATTTTAAAATTTTTCCTTCTGTGCCCTACACTCATGCAAGTAAAAATTGGTTGAATAGAATACTGTAGCAGTTCCGAACCAGAGAGAACTAATAAATCTGATGAAATCTACAAGAATATAATGGTGTTGTTTATTTCATGAGTTGATGGTGATGATGTCATTTCTTTCTCAGGCTATCATTAGTTGGAGCCTTGAGGTCTCCCAAATATATGAGGGTTTATGTCAATTAAACGTTGATGACTATGGCAAATGCTTCGCCATATATATATATATATATATATATATATATATATATATATATATATATTTATACATAATTTGGGGGAGGGTTATCAGTCACTCACCCAATGAACATGGCCATATGGTTCACTCTGGGCTTTCTGAGTATAAACACATCCAATTGTAATGAAAGGCTATACTGTTTGAATACAAAAATCTGGTCAATGTAGTGAATACTTCTACAGAAAAAGATAAATAAATAAATAAACGCATTATAATTAGAATCCTGCTTTTATAGCAATCACTCTCAAATAACACCTTTGGTAACATGATACACCTGGTAAAATATTATTTTTACTAACAGGCTGATCGAAGTCTGAAGAGAACGCAAATAGTAAAGGGATATTGGGGACATTAAATTCCATTCAGTTCGAGAAGTCTCTCGTTAGTGAAACAACATGGCCTGGAAACAATAAGAAAATAATAGAAACTGGCTCTATTTGTACAGAAGATAAAAGAAGACGTAAATGATATCATAAAACCACTGAAAGGCAATTTCACACAGTACAGGTTGGCTCATAATCAGCGTCTACCCTGTATAATCTATACAATTCCTACTGCCACCACAACAACCACGCCCTCGCTGAGCCGTCCCCACAACACATAAGATACTACAAGATGAGTTTCAAATAAAACGCTATTTACGGGCCACCGTGTACAGTATTAACAGTTGCAATGCTATAGATAAGTAATATGAAGAAAATTATTTTGTCTTTAGTTAAATTTCATAATAAAGAGGGAAAAGGTGATAAGAAATATAGATCATGTAAGTTTGATTAAAGTTAAATATGAAAGTATGAACGGAATGAAAGAATATTGAAAATAAGTTTAATACTGATATGATAAATGCTAATATAAAGAAAGATTTTTCTGTCTTCCGGATAATACATAAGGAAAAAAAACCCACAGATGTATAGAATTTTGAAGCATAAAGCACAACTCTCTCTCTCTCTCTCTCTCTCTCTCTCTCCTCAGACACACACACACACACACCAGCACATCTTACCAAGTGGGAAAATCAATGGCCTTTTTTGCAGGGTTTCCCGGGACTTCACGCACTGACTTCAGGAGGTGATTCAAAGGCTCATTTTGAATAAGAAATGCTTTATCAGCATGAGTCCATCTCTCAACATTTACAGAGCTAAAGATACTCATGATCTTACGGGTGAATTATAAGGATCACCTATCAGGCCATCAATAACTGTACCTCAGTAACGGTAGTGAATTGGATCCTGTTGATGTAATATTTTTTGCTCCAAGTCCACTAGAATTATCTCCTGAATCTAGTACTTCAAGTCTAGGGACACCATATATATATATATATATATATATATATATATATATATATATATATATATATATATATATGTAGATGTACACATAAATAGATAGATGAAGTAATCCTTCAATTACCTGACATAATAAAGCCAATGGCATGTCCGGGTAGTGGCAATATCCGGATAGTGGACAGTATCCCCCGTATCCCCCCTACAGTACCCAGACCCAACCTCCAACCTATACCTAACCTATTGGTACAGTACCTCTGCATATTTTGGTGGATAATTGCAAGTAAATTCGGATACTGATTTAAAAGAGCCAAGGTCCAGTATCTAGATAATGTACAGGTCTGGATACTGCACATATAGATAAATGAGGGATTATTATTATTATTATATATAAAATATATATATATTCATTCATTGCCAGACGCCATGGGATACATGGCGTCTGGCAATGAATGAATATATATATATTTGTGGTAGGTGGGGGCACTGACCATCCACTCACTCGATGTAGTGCTGCTGTCGGGTGTCTGCCCTTTCCTCTCCTCCATTCTTCTTTCCTTCTATCCTCTTCTGTCTTCCTTTCATTCATTCTTTCCTTGTCCTTCTGCCTACGGGTAACTTTATACTCCCTTTTCTGTCTTTCTTTCCTTCATTCTTTCCTCTTCCTTCTGCCTGTAGGTGACTCTACACTGTGTGACAAGCCAAATGGTTTCTTGTACACCAGGAAACCATTTACTACTCTGGGTGGTAACCATATAACCAAATTTTGGCGCCTGGTGGTTTAACCCCTTAACCGCAAGGCGTCACTTTCATGACGTTTGGGAGTAAGGGATCATACCGCGGGGCGTCACTTTTGTGATTCTGTGTTATTTTGAATTCGCCCGGGCTTTCAAGTGGTTGTTTGTATCATCTATCAGTACTGCCAATGTCCAACACTAGTCAGCACTCCTAATCTCATCTGTACTCCCATCCATTGTTGACAATTTAGCTGTTTCTCCCCGTTCTAGACTCCACTCCCTACCTCCCCTCCATTACCCTCTCCTCTCGCCTGTCCAGCCGTGCTACGCTAAGTAAATCTTCCCTGGAATTTTCCACTGATTTCATCCATTCAAATAAGCCCTATGCCCTATTCTTATACCAAATAATATATACAAAAAAGAAATAAGGTAAGTGATAGTGCCATACACCTGGAATTGGCTAATTATCACCTGACAACACCTCACGTGCACTCGTTCGCTAATTTTTGCTGTTTATTTCCCCTTGAAATATGCCGTATAATCTATTCTTGTAATAAAAATATATATAAGAAAGGAAGGGAGAAGCCTAAGTGATATTTGCATTCACCTGGAACTACCTAATTTTTTATGTATTGCCTAGATTTCCTGCCAATCATTTCATTGCTATATATTAGCAGCTGTCACCAAGCTGATATTGGCAGCATTGTATTCCCCCTAAGCAGGCCACCACACTGTATTCAGTTTACTGTCGTCTTTCAAGGTGAAAGCACGTCGGATTCGCACCTATCCAATTCAGCTGCTTTTTAGCCCCATGCAAAGGGCCCTGTGACCTCTACCCCCTACTACACCTCGTGTGGAAAGGAGTAAAGGGCTAAGTGACTGCTGTGGAACGTGAACTGGCTAATTTGTCAATGAAAATGATAGACAGTGATTACGATCTTTCTGGTGAGTAAAACAGTGCAAGTGGAAATGTAAATAATGTGTAAATAATGTGTAAACAGCAAGTGAAAGCAATGAATGTAAATAAAAGTGAACAGTGGAAAATAGTTTTATAAGTTACTGCAAGTGACAGTGCATAACACAGTGTAAATAAAATAGAAATGTAAATAATGTAAATAAAATAGAGAATGTAAATAGAAATGTAAATGAATAGTAATATAAGAATACGAGTATATATAATAGGAGTAATGAAAGTGAAAGTTTCACTCTAGCATGTATGAATACTATGAGTTATGAAAATGAAAGTGAAAGTGACAGATTCACTCTCAATGATAGTATACAGGACGAGAAAGTGAATGGTGCATATTTTACTGAAAGAGAAATTGAATGCCTACTGTGACAATAAACTACTATTATTGAAGGAAACTTATGGATAAAGACTGTAGATACATATAAGCGTTATATAGTATAAGAAATATGAAGTGTGAGTGTTTTTATGAATAATAAATGACAGAACACCAGCGGCGAACGATCGCAAGTGGGAAGGTCATACGTGCTTATAATTTTCATTGCTTTCACAGTGTTTTTTTTTGGGGGGTATGGATTCCAAACTATTTGAGAATCATAGAATAGTGTTTCTAATGATCATATCAGGCTGTGGTAATCATATTACGGGTTGTTGGGAAGTATAAAGTGGAGACTTCGTTACCCGACTTCAGAGGTCTTCACAAGTCCTACGGTACTCGACGAAAGCTCAACAAACATCCCAGGAGAAAGCTGAAGGTATGTGCCATAGGCATATTTAATTCTTTTATTCTAGGACTAATAACTGATTTTTGGCAAATATTTTTAGAGAGTCTGTCAGAGCACAAATATGCCCGCGAGACACGCAAGTCAAGCAAAAACAACCCCACGGTTTAGGGGTTAATGGGTAATTATTGCGCTCCAATCGGATTGAGTCGGTAAAGGTTATATCCAAGAGATGGTTGGAGTTGATTGCTCATGTAATGCCACTCAGGGATGAGAGAGGCTAGTCACTCTCATCTTAAATGTCGGGACCAACTGCCTAGCCCTGGGCTCCTATGCTCCTCATGTGGCAATGTGGGATTGGATGATGGATGGAGATATATATATATATATATATATATATATATATATATATATATATATATATATATATATATATATATCAACAGCTATTGCAAGTCCACTACATGAACAAAGGCCTCCCCCATCTATTTCCACGAATTCCATGACTAAACCAATCTCAGCCACGTGTTGCCTGCAAACTTTTGTTTTGTCTCTCCACCGCCTGTCTGGCCTGTTTCTGCAATGCTTACAATCTCATAAAGTCTAGTCAGTCAGCCTCTTGCTCCATTGGCTATCCATTATTATTGCTAGATGACCTGTCCACCTTCATTTCTGTTCTTTTTTTACTTCTAAACATCTTTGACTTAAGTCTGCTCTCTCACCCAAGTTCATCTCTTCGTGTCTCTCAAAGAGATTCCCAACACCGTGCTTTCCATTGCTTTATGAGAATGGATTCGTTGATTTTCCATCGATTTTGTCTGTTTCCAGGTATCACAACCGTACGTCAGAGCTGGAATTATACATTCATAATATACTTATCGTTTCATACATATTGGCAACCTACTTTTCACGATGTCTCTTGGTTTTCCAAAAGCTTTCCATCAAATGGTAATGCGTCTTTTTATTGCACTATCAGGATCATTCGTTTAAGTATTTAACCCAAGTAACTGTACTCCTTGACTTCTTCAGGAATTTCTTTGCTTACTGTATTATCATGAAGCTTTTTGGTTTATCAATATTAAGCGTTAGTTTTATTCTGATTCATCTTTAGCCCTACTTTAAGACGTTCTCTGTTTTTGTCATTTAACATTGCTTGCAATATCTCTGCTGTTTCTGATATTAGGACAATTTTTCATTCATTCATTGCCAGACGCCATGTATCCCAAGTGGGGTGGCCAAAGGCTCAGAGTTAATTGTTTTACAGGGAGGGGCACCAATCCTCCACCAACCCCACCCAACACGTATTAGGACAATGCCACCTGCAAATCATAAATGGTTTAGGTTTTCTCCATGTATGTTTACTCCTTCGCTCTTCCAGCCTAGCATTCTGAAAATACTTTCTAGGCATACTGTAAATTATTTTGGTGAAATTGTATCTCCCAGACGCACGCCCTTCTCATTCATAACGGTTTTCTAGTCTTTATGTAAATTAACTGTAGCAGTTCCCTCTTTACATATGTTTTCGAGCAGAGTACAAAGTTCTCATTTACTCCTTGTTACTGCAACGAATATATAACTGCTATGTGCTCCACTGAGTCTAAAACCTTTTCGTTATGAATAAAACCTAATCGCAGTGGTTTATTATTTTCTGTAGTCTTCTCAATTTCCTGATTCATTATGTGTAATGATCGGAAGTCGAATACCCGCTTCGGAATCCTGCCTGTTCATGAGGTTGGTTTTCTTCCACATTTGTTGTTATTCTGTAAAGACTTTAGTGAGGATTTGGTAAATAACTGGTAATAACCTAGTGAGTCGATAGTTACTTAGATGTTTTGAGCCACCCGTTTTGTAAAGCAAAATAACTGTTGCATTACACCAGGTTTTGGGAATTTTCTCCTTCCTAATGCACTGAGTAAATAAGTGGACTAGAATGTTTTGTACTTCTACTCCTGCACCAGACAATAAATCTGCTAGTATTCCATCTACTCCTGGGGCCTTACCTTTTTCCATACTTTTAAGAGAAATGTTTACTTCGTCTGGTGTTCTTCACTTGTGTCTACCGAAAAGTTATCTATTGGTAGTATTGTGTTTGATGCATACAGTTCTATGAAAATTCTTCAGCTTTCTTCACCATTCCATTTCTTCATTTAATGACTTCATAGTTTCTGTCTTTCAGTAATATAATTGGTTGCTTTTATAGTGCAATTTTATTACGGGCCTGTTTCAGATGTTTTACTTTTTTGATGGTAACTTTGATCTGATCCATGTTCCTCTTTCTATTTCATATTTCCTAGGTCATATTTCCTAGGTTTTAATTTCATCTTTTCTTCTTCTTTTCATGAGCTCGAGGGTCATTTTGAATATTTGTTGGCACTGGTGGTATTAGTTTTCCCTACTACCTCTGCTGATTCTCTCAGCATTTTTGTTAGTCTATCATTCAGCTCATCAGTGTCACAACATAACTTAGAGCCTGAAATCTGATCAAATGATTGTTAATAATTTACTGGTTTGTTTTGCTTCAACAGGTCTTTTACCACCAGTGTATTAATTGTATGACAAAATAAAAACTGGTAAACATTTTCATGAAAATAAGGTAGAGTTTTTATGCCCCCCTCCCCCCAAAAAAAAGAAAGAAAACTAGAGACTGAAAGCCAGTCAAGCTGTTTTTTACACGAAAAAACGAACATTGGAGAGGCAAACTCGGGATCTATTTATATGCAAATCTCTGGGGCCATTGCGTTTATAATATTGGTGGCCATAGACACAGGGATACAGACTGAAGAAGACTGTTTTACAACTGAATTGTTGCATTGCATAGGAAGATGGTGAGAGTGTAATGCTAGACGGGTACTAAGTTTCAACTGTAACGGAGGAGGGATGCGAGCATACAGTTAAGAAGAACAATGACCATTAAATACCAGTAGTTAAGGGATAAAACACTGTAATGAAGAGAGAGAGAGAGAGAGAGAGAGAGAGAGAGAGAGAGAGAGAGAGTTATGGGACGAGCCCTATGCAACACCATTAGGCTACTGATAGGAGGAGAACAGGGGCCGATCATTGTAAACTTCAACGTACTGTTACGTTTGCGTCCCATACTGCCATAGGCTCCAACAGCAGTAGTACAGTATAGGAAGGACGTTGCCCAGTGAGTTGTTCTTCCTATGTTGAGCCTTAGGTGTACAGTACACAAGATCAGCTGAGGCGAAACTAAACACTGGCTCCTTAAAGTTCACTGTCTTTATTTTTCGAGTAATTCCACTTAATGCTTTCCAACTTCACTTCACTGTTCTCACAAGCATTGGAGCTATACAGATTTTACTAACTGTTATTACACTTGATGATTGACAACACTCCACTGTTATTATAAGTTCTGATGATATACAAACTTCAATAAACACTTCACTGTTTTCACAAGCAGCAAAAAATATACAAACTACACTGACACTGCACCGATACTCAAACTTAAGTGAAAACTGAACTTCACTCAAACTGAACTGAAACCCAACTGAACTTCAGACAGTCTCTTCCCAAACCTTATGTAACCTTGCATTATTCGGGAATCTTCTTCATTCTACGAGAACAACAGTTGCCAACTCGGAGATATCAAAACATGCCAGAGTTGTCTTACATTACATAACACTCTAAATCATTTTCCATACGAGCTTAAATTACATAATTTAACAAGCAATCACTTAAATAAAACATTATAAAGAAAAAGAGTACAAAAATTAATGTACAACTTACGAAATAATTACGCTCACTAACAGCAGGCAAACCAGCAACTATGACTCGTACCGAAACCACTGTATACATTGGGAAACATCGAGAGACATCTCGGCACCTAAATGGCAAATCTTGCTTCTTAACAGTACCAACGAAATGTCATTACCCTGGAAAGGAAGTAGTTTGCCACTCCTAAACGCTGTTTAGTGACTGTGGGTCCCAGTCATAGAATGAGGCAGGGTATGCCCCTCTACACACATAATGACAACAGAAATACGAGTACTTAAACTGAGACCATACCAGCATAGGCCACATCACTGACGGGAACTCCCACCATCTGACATACCCGTGCTGTGGGTAACAGTACCATCATAATCATTCAAAAATTTCTGTTTCTCCCACGTGCCTGTACAGACTGTACTGCTTCATCTAACAAGCCAACCATGCCTGGAAATTAGTCTTAGTTCAGTGGCTTCACGTCGTTGGTAAAAGCCACGAAAACGTTCAGGGGATTCCAGGGATGCTACTTGAAAAATGGTATCACGGCATTGGCTTGTATGAAAACACAAAATCCAGCTTGTTTAGTCAGCAAGTGGAGTATTTCTCTGGGCCAGTGATAATGTCGTGCATTCAGACCACGTGGGACTGGGGACTGAATTCCATCCAGGATGGTGGCAAGTGTCCTAACACTGGGTGACAAGTGTGGGAACTGAGGAGAGGCTTTTTGGCAGTGTTTCAATTGTTCGTGTTTCTGGGTGAGATGGCATCAAAAGATTCCTCACAACCTTGAGAATGAACTGTACCTTCCAGTTTCCAGCATCCCTGATGGTGCCTTCCGGTAGGCTGCAACATCAGTTGAACAGGGCTCTGGAGCTTCCGTCTCGCCAGCACTCAGGACCTCTTCCCGACCATTTCCCTTTGCTGAACATTTTTTGAGTTTTCTTTAACACAGCGAGTAAACCAGTATACTCCCATAATACCTGTACCTCCAACTGTCTACACCACACTGCATACACATTAGACATCACATCATGTACTTCCATCCCTCCTTAGCAATGGCCACTGCAGTGTTAACAGCAAATTCGGTGGTACATCCAACTGCCACCATTGACATGTCCTCCTGGCTGTAAGCAAGCGGCTGTGCTGACAGCGGTTATTGCAAACACAGTCCGAGCTCATCAGTGGAGAAGTGCAGGTTTGGCCTTATACTTATCGGTAACAAACGTCCGTGGTCTTAGTAACAATCTCGTCCAAATCTTCTGCAGGGGTATCCTCTAATTTATAACAAAGTGCGACTCAATCCTTCATCATCTTTAAACATACTACAGCAGGTGCGTAGCACCCATCTAGCAACAAACTCTCATTCCTTTTCTGTCCAACTCATTTAAGCAGGAGGTAGCCGTTACTTCCAATCCTTCATGTATGTAATATGTCAGCACTGGAACTGTCATCCTCTATGTGTATTTCCTACTGTCTATGACCTCCAGTCTTTCAAACGCAGGGTGCCCAGCATCCCGAATGAACAGATCTTGGATTTGATTCTCTGTTTTTTTTTTTTTTCCTTAGAGTGAACAATCTTTCAGGCTACTGGCCTTTGGTTTCTCCTACCATGCATAAAAAAATAATCTGAATTCTCTCCCTTTTTCCTCCAGTCTGTATCTCCTCTAGCCCTATTCCTCATACAAACCTAAATCTTCCCCTCTATTGACTTATCAACATTTACTTTCCTTGGCTACCATCTCATAAACCGGAACAAGGGTGGCACCTGATGTTATATCATACTGGAACATGCACTTGATGCTATTTTAAACTTCATTTCAGATAAATTTTATTGTTCATTATACAAACGAAATTGGCTAAATAAAACAACCGTATCTGCATACTTTATTGCTCCCCCAGTGCGTCATCAGAATCCATCATATCTGACTCCATATCCACACAGTTGACCAGCCTCAACCTCATCCTTACCACGGAAAATACCGTTTTAGGTGATTTTAAAATCCAAAATGTAGAATGGTAATTACATTCTGCCACGACTGACGATATTGGTCTAGAATGGGAGATGTTTGAAGAATCGATTATTTCACACAGTTGGTAGAACACAATCGGTAAACTGTAGCCCCAGTCGAGCAAGGCAGTACTTCCAAGGTGGATGGAAAGCTGATGACAGGGAGAGCTGGAGCTCCCGTTTCATCAGCCCTCGGGACTAGTTCCTGACCATTCCCCTTTGCTGAACTTTTTCAGTGTTTCAGTTACACAGAGAGTAGGCCAGCATGCTCTCCAGTACAAGTTTCTCCAACTGTCAACATCAATCTACATGCACAGTACACACTACACTACATTTTCAAAATTAAAGAAAAATGGTGAACTATAACCATGCCTCGGAGTCCCCAGCGGAGGGGGGGACATAAATGCCCCCACCATCCGCTCCACTCCCGGTGATGACTCTACATGCCTGGAACCACTGTCTAACTCACTTCTTCACATCTGCAACATTCGCGGCCTTTCCTCAAACTTTTTCTCCGTTGAACACCACCTCTCCTTCTTTGAACTTCACCTTCTCTTCTTAACGAGACTCAGCTGTCTGAGGCAACTGACAGCAAACCCTTTTCTGTATCCTCCTACATTCTCTATACTCATTTCAAAGTCAAAAGTGGCTGTTGTGTATATGTACACAACACTCTATCTTGCTCTCATGGTCCTGAATTTGATTCTTCTGAATTCTCTACACTCTGGCTTTGGCTCTCCTGTCATTCTCTGACTAAATATGTCTGCACTGTTTACTTATCTCCTAATCCTACTGACTATCAAAAATTCTTCGACTATCTTACTTCTATGATGGAACACATTCTATCCATTTCTCCTTTCTCTGAAATCTCCATTCTAGAAGATTTCAGTGTTCACCACCACCTTTGGCTCTCCTCTCACTTCACTAATCCACCTGGTGAAGAAGCCTACATCTTTTCTACACTTATTCACCTAGAGCAGATTGTACAGCATCCTACCCCTATCCCTGACCACCTTGGAGAGAGCTCCAACATACTTGACCTCTTCCTTACAATTAATCCTTCTGCTTACACTGTTAATCTTTTCTCTCCGTTGGGTTCCTCCGATCACAACCTCATTACCTTAACCTCTCCCATCGTTCCCGTCTGGCCTCCGGACCCTCCAAGGAAACGTCATCTGGCACTTCAAAGATGCGGATTGGGAGGCCCTCAGGCAGTGCTTATTTGATTTTCCCTGGAATGATTATTACTTCCATGGCCGGAAGCCATCTGGGTGTGCCTTGCTGCAGTACAGAGGTTATTCTCTCGGGCATGGAAGCATACACTCCTTTCTCATATCCTTTGACTATTGCAAGAAAGCCTTGGTTTAATCGCGTTTGATCTAATGCTGTCTGCAACAAGGAGAGGGCCTATAAAAGGTACCAGAGCCAACCCACCCCTGAATCACATTTTTTTTTATGTTTCTGCCCAGAATCGTGCTAAGCTTGTTCTTCACTCTGCTAAAAATAATTTCATCCATACTATATGCTCTCAACTCTCCAACTTAAATTCTTCCAGCTCCTTCTGGCACCTTGCCAAAAACCTTCCCTCAACTTTACCTCATCATCCTTCCCTCCTTTTTTCTACTCAGATGGCTCTGTAGCTATTTCTTCTACTGATAAAGCAGATTTTTCCCCTCAGACTTTCTCCTCCAATTCCACATTATACGATGCCAGTGTTGTTCCTCCATCATTTCCCCCCTCTGACTTCCTCATGGCTGACACTAAAATTTTTTCAGCGGATGTATTTTCTGCCATCACTGGCCTCAGTACTAATAAGGCATTATGGGCCTGATGGAGTCCCTCCTGTTGTCCTCAAGAACTGTGCTTCTGTGCTTACACCCTGCCTAGGTAAACTCTTTCACCTTTGTCTTTCAAATTGTACCTTTCCTTCTTGCTGGTAATTTCCTCTCATTCAGCCAGTCCCAAAGAAGGGTGAGCATTCCCAATCCTCTAACTATTGTCCAATTGCTTTAACATTCTGTGTCCCAAAAGTTTTCAAGTCTATTTTTAACAAAGAAATTTTAAAGCATCTTCCCTATCACAACCTTCTTTCTGATTGTCAGTATGGGTTCCGTCAGGGACGCTCCACTGGCGACCTTCTCACCTACCTTTCAGACTCCTGGTCATCCTCCTTTCAGGACTTTGACGAAAGCTTTGCTATTGCACTTGACATCTCGATGGCTTTCGATTGAATCTGGCATAAATCTTTAATTTCCTAACTGCCCTCTTACGGTTTCTATCCTTCTATCCGTGCCTTCATCTTTAGCTTCCTTTCTGGTCGTTCTCTAGCTGCTGTTGTAGACGGCCATCGTTCGTCTCCTAGCTCTATCGACGGTGGTGTTCCTCAGGGCTCTATCCTGTCACCAACTCTCTTCCTTTTATTCATCAATGATCTTCTAAGCTGTACATCTAACCCTATCCAGTCGTAAGCTGATGATTCCACCCTTCAACTTTCCATTTGGTTTCTGCAACGCCCATCTCAGCAGTTACTTCAACAAACAAGGGATGAGGCTATGACACACCTAATGTCTGACTTGGCTCATATCTCTGACTGAGATAAAAATAATATTGTTTTAATGCATCAAAGACTCAGTTTTTACATATATCAACCCGTCAAAATCTTCACAGGAGTACCCACTAATGTTTCATAATATCCAGCTCAATCCTGTGTCATCCTTGAACATGCTTGGGGTTTCATTCACTCGGGACTTATCTTGGAAAGATCATATTGCATCTCTTGTAAAATCTACTTCCAAGAGATAAGGTGTGCTAAGCCGACTCCGTGCCTTTTCTTTACCCCTGTACAGTTGTTGACTTTATACACGAGTTTTATTTGCTCATATTTAGAGTACAACTCTCATGTGTGGGGAGGCTCCCCACATACAGCTCTTCTCAATAGAGTGGAGTCAAAGGCTTCTCGTCTCATTAACTCTCCTCCTCTTACTGGCTCCCTTCAACCTCTGTCTCATCACTGCACTGGTGCCTCTTTATCTCTTTTCTATCACTACTTCAGTGGTCACTGCTCCTCTGAACTGTCTGCTTGCATCCCTCAGCTTCAACAACGAGTGCGTAGCACCCGTCTAGCAACAAACTCTCATCTCTTTTCTGTCCAACTCTCTAATGCAAGAGTTAACCGTTACTCCCAGTCCTTCATTTATGCAACAAGTCAACTCTGGAACTGTCTCCCTCTGCCTGTATTTCCTACAAATGCAATGTGTCCAGGCATCTCGAAATGAACGGATCTTGAATTTGGCTCTTTTTTGTATTGTTTCTTTTTTTTTTTTTTAATTGGAAGGATGTTTGTTGTGGGCTCAGCCTTTGGTTCCTTCTTCCTCACATTCAAAAAAAAAAAAAATATATATATATATATATATATATATATATATATATATATATATATATATATATATATATATATATATATATATATATATATATATAATACCTGATAATCCTGACCACAGTGCCTGTCTCTAGGACCTATTCCTAACAAATCTGTCACCATTTGGATCCTCCGACCACAGTTTCATGAAAGCCTCAATAGTCAGTTGCATTTTGGATCCTCCGACCACAATCTCATCTAAGCCTCAATAGTCAGTTGCCCTGAACCTCCCCGTTCTGATCCAGTTAGGGTTATCATGTGGCACTTTGATAGGGCAGACTGGGATGGCTTTAGAAATTATCTTGTTGTTCCACACCAGCCTTTCTTCCCCACTGATATGAATTCTGCCCAGTCCCACATTAATGACTTAATCCAAGGTGTTATGGAATATTTCACACCCAACCAACAATGGCTTGACAGCATCTGTGCCAGAGGAAAGACCCAAAAGTCCTTAGCATACAACTTTTACTTAAAATTATAAACAAACAAACCCCTTAGTCAATTAATTTCTTTATTTTTATGCAAGGAAGAAGAAAGAAAAGGCCAGAGGCCTGAAAATTGCTCTCTCCATGAAGAAAAACAAAAGCAAGATAACGGAGACCCAAATTCAAGATCCATTCATTTCGAGATGCCTGGACACACTGCGTTTGAAAGACTTGAAATCGTAGACAGTATGAAAAACAGACAGAGGGAGACAGTTCCAGAGTTGACCTGTTGCATACATGATGGACTGGGAGTAACGGTTAACTCTTGCATTAGAAAGTTTAACAGAAAAGGGATGAGAGTATCTTGTTAGACGGGTGCTGGTGGAGCTGGTGGAGGGATGCAAGCAGACAGTTCAGAGGAGCAGTGGTCATTGATGCTGAGATAAAAAAGAGATAAAGATGCAACAGTGCGGAGAAGAGACAGAGTTTGAATGCAGGCAGTAGGAGGAGGAGACTTAATGAGACGAAAAGCCTTTGACTCCACCCTGTTGAGTTTCATAAGAGTTGTACATTACACAGGGGAGAATAAAACCCATGTATAGAGTCAACAACTGTGCAGGGGAAAAGAAGGCACGGAGTCGGCTTAGCACATCTGATCTCTAGGAGGCAGATTTTACAAGAGAGGTAATATGATCTTTTCATCCCCAAGTATGTTTAAAGATGATTCAGGATTTGGCTCGATATTGTTAATAATCAGAGGGTACTCCTGTGGCAGAACTAAGATTTTGATGTATTAAAAACAACAAGGTTATTTTTTCCCAAATCAGAGATATGACCTAAGTCCGACATTAGGTAAGCCAAAGCCTCATCCTTTGTTTGTTGAAGTATCTGCTGAGATGGACGCTGCGGGAAGTGAATGTAAAGGTGAAGGGTGAAGTGAACAGCGTATAAGAGGATAGGGTTCGATTTACAGCTTAGAAGGTCATTGGTGAATAAAGAAAAGGGAATTGGTTATAGGACAGAACTGCAAGAAACACCACTATTGATAGTTGCTGGAGAAATATGGTAGCCGTCTACAACAACAGCTATAGAACGTTCAGAAAGGAAGCTAGAAATGAAGGCCCAGACAGAAGGATAGAACCCTTAAGAGGGTGGTTAGGAAATTAAAGATCTATGTTAGACTCGATCGAAAGCCTTTAAGATGTCATGTGCAATGGTAAAGCTTTCGCAAAAGTCCCGAGAAAAAAGGATGACGATGAGTCTCAAAGGTAGATAAGAAGATCACCAATAGAGCGTCCCTGACAACCCATACTGACTATTAGAAAGAAGCCTGTGATTGGAAATGTGCTTTAAATTTTTCGTGGTAAGAATATACTCGAAAACTTTTGACACACAGGACTTTTAAGCAATTGGGCGATAGAGAGCTTGGAGTGGTCACCCTTCTTTGGGACGGGCTAGATGATAGCATACTTCCAGCAAGAGGGAAAGGTACAAGTTGAAAGACAAAGACGAAAGAGTTTATACTGGCAGGGTGTAAGCACAGATGCACAGTTCTTGAGGATAACAGGAGTCCCATCAGGCCCACACGCCTTGTTAGGCCAGTGATGTCGTGATGACAGAAAATAAATCAGTTGAAAAAATTTTTATGTCAGCCATGAGGAAGTCAGAGAAGGGAAGAGATGGAGGGACAGCACCGAAATCGTCAGAGGTGGAATTCGAGGAGAAAGTCAGTGCGAAGAATTCTGTTGTTGTTTTCAAAAGTCACCAAATTAAATGATGGGGCAAGCGAGCATGGAAGTGACAAAGTTACTACATGACGGTATTGTGATACCAACTCTAACATATGGAAGTGAAGCTTGGACGTTGTTGGAAGGGCACAAGTCAAGGGTGAGAGCAGTGGAAATGAGTTATTTAAGAGGAGCCTGTGGAGTCACATGGAGAGACAGGCTGACAAATGAGGATATAAAGGAGCATTGTGGTGTGGATGTGGATGTGATAGGAAGCGTTAGGAGGAATACACTGAGGTGTTTGGCCATGTGGAGAGGATGGAGGGTGAAAGACTGACGAAGAAAGCGTATGTGAGTGAGGTGGAGGGGGGGGAAAGGGAGGGGGAGGCCGAGGATGAGATGGAGGGATGGGGTGGAGAGGCATATGAGAGAGGGTTGTGTGAGTTGGGAGCAGGGCAGTGAAATGGCGGGGGACAGGGCGACGTGGAGGCGATTTGTTTGTGGCCACCCCGAACGGGATTGAGGCGTCTGGCGATAGATAGAGAGATAGATAGATAGAAGAAGATCGTAATTGGGGTATGTACAAGAAGGCTTTTTACTAAAAAGAAAGGAAAGTGAAGTACCCTTCTAGGCTTTGGGGTAACAATGTGATACTGTGTGCGGGGCATAAGATGGAATCCCAGCCAGGGCAGTGGTATAACAAGTTTCATTTTGTCTTTGCTACACTAGCAAAGCAATGTCGGTATAAACAGAGTTGCTGAAAGATACTCCACCGTGACAAGAGGAGATATTTCTTTCTTACTGGCCAACTTTCTGAATAATCCGTTTAAAGGTCCCATGGAACTGGAGAAGTTCGCATGGTGTTTTCAGATTTACAAATCAAATGATATTTTTTAGATAAATATGGGCAGCTAGTAGTTTCTCCTAAAACTCACTCGGCTTTGATGAGGTGTGCTAAGAGCATGTCACTAAGGACTGCTAAAGATTCTCATGTCTCTGAGTCTTTAGCAATTTCCTTTTTAATGTTCCATCTCAAAACCATCCTGGTTGTTGCTGTCCCATTCTTCATATCTGGCAGTGATTCGGGTTCCTGCTTCCGTCTTCTACTCAGTCATAAAATACTACATTAAGTAAATACACAAAGAAACACAACCAACCAACAAACTAACTAACTGAACAAAGACAATTGATAACTGACTGATTCGCCAAATCATAACTGGTGACGCAACTGCCAACATTATATGACGCCGGATGTCAGATTAAACACGAGTATCAAGAGAGAATAAAAACAGACAATAAATAATAGCCACAATATAATAAAAAAAAAAAAAAAAATAGTTGTCATGAACGTTCTCTCCCACAATGAACACTGAAACACCTAGGTAAGTATTTCAGTCGATTTATTCTCCTTTCACTTTCCAGACAAAGATGACCAGACCCATTATCCAGTGAGATGGAATGAACCAGCATGCAAAATGCCTTCCATACGACAGATAATCTCCAGATCATTTTTTCACCCGCAACTTTGTTAAGAGATACCACAAATGCCAGCTGCCTCTCCACTTTTCAACAAAGCCACTGCCTTCTTGATTTTGTCTAAGAAAAGCATGGCATCATATGTTTTGGGGATAGCAGCTAGTGGCTGCACACTAGCTAATGTATGCTCTGTAGAGAAGGATTCTTTCATTTCCAACTAAGTAACTGACCCAACTAGCGTTATATGCACTCACCTCCGATAATAACCATCCATCTGTTGTTCAGGCACAATTAACCTGAAACGCAGTCTTGTAGTGGATTTCTTTCAGAATTCCATAATCAGGCAACAGACCATTTGATTGTGGGCAGCCCCCTACGTCACTGTTAGGGACTTTATTTACTTCCTGGAATTGACACACAATAGGTTAATTATTAACTACAGTACTGTCATTATTTAATAGTGACATTGCTTGGTTACAATTTGGAAACAGGCCACAGAAATAATTATTGCATTTTTTAATATTATTTAGTACTACCATTATTTGTTTAAATCTACAAACACATCAAGCATAAGTGTTGGACTAATTCGTTCGTATCTGGTATACAACCTAAACTAATGATAGCTTAGATTAGTGTGGCTGACAGTGATGTAACTAGTGGGCTCTGATAATCTATCAGTAAGATTTCCTTTTTAATGTTTCATCTCAAAACCATCCTGGTTGTTGCTGTCCCATTCTTCATATCTGGCAGTGATTCGGGTTCCTGCTTCCGTCTTCTACTCAGTCATAAAATACTACATTAAGTAAATACACAAAGAAACACAACCAACCAACAAACTAACTAACTGAACAAAGACAATTGATAACTGACTGATTCGCCAAATCATAACTGGTGACGCAACTGCCAACATTATATGACGCCGGATGTCAGATTAAACACGAGTATCAAGAGAGAATAAAAACAGACAATAAATAATAGCCACAATATAATAAAAAAAAACATTGTACAAATTAGCCTAATTACCTCTACAAAGGAGAGGGTTCTCCCTTCAATACAACGGGCTCCCTCCTCAAGCAACGACGAAAAACAGTACAGTTCGTCACCTACCCCATGCTCGGCTCGAAGAGGTACTTCTGCATTAAAACTCCGGTCACTTGTCCTGTCTGTCTCCTCACACTCTGGAAGTCAGTTGTGGTTGACCTGCAGCAAACGATTGATATGACATATCTATGACCAGATAAGACGTCATTGCCAGTTGCTGTACATTCACCACGCCGATTTTAAACGAGGATGGATAGAAAAGTGAGAAAGGCGACAGAACTTTTGATGCACAAATCCCCGAAACTAGGGCACTCCACTAACCAGTACTTAACAGTCAACGGGACCAAAGAATTATCACAGAAACGAGTGGAACCCTTTCTCATTTTAAAGCCATGAGAGAGCCTGTGCAGTTAATGTGAAGGCGGTACAAAGTAGTCTCCGAGCGGAAAGGCAATTCCTTATAACTTACAACTGAAACTGTGACCTTCACTGTAAATTCAGCGACTGGCTGTGGAAACTAGGGAGAAGAATCGATACACTTTAAATACTTGAATGTCTGCCTTCATGACCCTCGTCCAATACACAGCCGTTAAACTAAGTGACTGACTTGCGAGGATAATATTTAACAAAAATTTCTGAGGATTATTGAAAAAGATTGGGCAAAGGTCCCGTGGTTAATCAGAGAACGGAACGCCTGGCATCTGGGATGCAGGCCAAGTGTGATTCTGATTGCACCACCTAATCCAAGTGACTGGTTGACAAGCCAATTTCATCAAGGATTTGTGTGTACCAGGCACTGAAAAACGTCTATCAATCATTCACTCATTTATCCCTTTACATACACTGTCCCTATTTCATTTCTATCTATGTCTTTAGAAATCCAGGTCCCTATTTCAGTTCCAACCATCTATTTAGAAATCCAGGTCCCTATTTCAGTTCCAACCATCCCTTTAGAAATCCAGGTCCCTATTATATGTCTAATCATCTCTTTCACATACATGTCCCCATTTCATTTCCAACAGTCCCTTTCGACAACCAGATCCCCATATCAGTTTTAATAAGTTCTAACCATCCCTTTACAAATACAGGTTTCTGTTTGTTTATCGTGTGAACAGTCTGGGGTAGAGAGACCCCGTTTGTTAGTTAATACAGATTTGTGTCTATCAACGGCACTTAATTAAGGTAGATAACCATTATGGGAAGTTCAGCTATCCTTTTCTACTCCCATCTTGCCGTTAAATAAGAAACCTTATGACCATGCCTACTGAGTGCACGTGTATCATACAGGATGATGACAGTTTTATTTTATGGTTCTCTCTTCCTTCCAATACGTCACCTAACGATGGACATTACATCTAGGTAACCAACAGCAGCACTGGTCGGTGAGGAGAGTCAAGGAGGAATTAAACTTTGTCCAACAGTTTGACCTGTTAGCGAACCTAACTTGAGGTTTTCAGATTTATGAACTGGGTATGCTACGATTGCAATGGCTCTTCGTCAACCATAATAATTCTTCTCTGACTTCTTCCACTTAAAAAAAATAATACAGGTTCCATATGTCGCATATGTAATAAAAGTGCTTCTCCTAACAGAGTGCCGACAAGCAGGGTGCAGCATGACTGCCATTTCCTTCTTGCTGCTTCTGTTGATGTCTGAGGCTGTGTGTGGTCAGGCAACTTCCCGGCTCATTCCATCTTCAGGTAGGTTCTCCATACTCAAGAGGATTGCTTACATAAGTCTATATCTTCCTGCAGATACATACTGGACCCTAGTTGCACTGCGATGTCAACAGGAGCAAAGGGGAAACAAACATGTCCATGAGTCTGTCCAGTCCGTGCATCGGATCCCGGTTTTTCCCAGTCCGAGCTGGGAATGCTACCCAATACGTTTCCACCTCCCCCAGAGAGAAACATTCTCTTGATTTCCCTTCAAACCTCACAGCCTGTAAGATCTTTTTAAAAGTCCTGCTGCACTAGATGAATATATTTAGCTTCAGGGGAGACTTCTTTTTCTGTGGAGGAATGAAGTTATACTGTACTCTAATTCCTTCCACTGGAAGAACATGTGCTAACTAGAATGCCACTCAGGCGAGCGCATACTTCCGCCAAGGTCCAACATGCAGTTCCTTTTCATTCAGTCAAGTCTAATCCAATATGGAAAAAGACTACCCCCCTATAAAAGCATATTTAAATCCGATAGATCCGGATTTTTATATGGATCCGCGCCAAACTGTACACATTCGTAGATACCAACATCTTAAATATGCCTGATTTTTTTCATCACGATCCATGCAATATTCACTGAAAAATTTTACGAACATGTCGAAAAACGCCCCATCTCGCAATGTTAAAGAAAGTGAAAAATTATCGTGAATCCGCACCTTTACACGGATCCGCACCTTTACACGGATCCGCACCAATATTTAATACAGTCTATTCTGGGCTAATGCCCATTCTTCTACCAAGCTTCGTGGAAATTCGTCCAGGAGTTTTTGTGTAATCTTGCTCACAAACCTACCAACCAACCAACCAACAAACAAACGGACATGGGTGAAAACATAACCTCCTTGGCGGCGGTAATAACTTCCCTTTCAAACCTCACAGCCTATGAGATTTAAAAAAAAAAAGTCTTGCTGTAGTAGGTGAATATAGTTGGCTGCAGGGGAGACGTCTTTTACTAGGGAGGAATTAAGATATACTGTTCTTGATTTAATTCCCCCCACTGGAGAAGCATATACAGTAGGCCTACTGATCAGAAGGATAGTATGGTGGCAAAAATATATGGAAAACAAAATCAAAGTGTTAATGCCTTGACGTCTACCCCCTTCCCCAATTTTGTTTCTTCCTACAACCTCAAGAATTTATTTCGTCCTTTGTATGTGCTCTAAAGTGCATAGATATTTAACCCCTTGAACTCGCAGACGTCCATAATTCTTTTTTCTTGCTGCATTCAAAATCAATTTTTTCTCCTCTTGAGACAGTTTTCGAACTGGAAGGGCTGGATGTAGCTTTCATTAGCAATTTCACATCTGGATACACGAGAATTGAATTATAATGCCTAGTAGTATTTCTTATTTATAAAGTGTCATGGTAATGAAGGAAGGAATACTGTCACGTCCTCGCTGTCTTATTGTTGCAATCATCGGTCTATGTTATTTGTGAAAGAAGTCGACTTTGAAATACACACAACATATTGCCCCTTTAACTTTGCTTCACTAGTGTCTATTTCAATTTATTCCGGCTACCCACGAACGACTCAATTAAAAAAAAAAAAAGGTGAATTAGTTTAAAGGTGAACTAGTTAGTTTCGCAAAAATCTCTCCAAACCCAGCTTTAAATCAAGACCAAAATACTAAAGGAGTTATATGAATGAAGATAATAAAAACGTTACTTCATTATTATATTCTTTAACCATTATATACCTTTAACATTTCGGAAAACTCTAGTAGTGAAAGTCTTAATGACGGCTGTATTTCATCCTTCCAATTTATAAACCATCCACCTCAATGAATAAAATTACCTGCATATATCCATAACATCACCAGGTAATACAATTTGTATATATATATATATATATATATATATATATATATATATATATATATATATATATATATATATATATATATATATATTTGAATAGGAGAATTATGATACTGAAGAAAGATCCACTCATGATGTTGGAAAATAATTACTGTTTTGAAGTTGTCAGTACTACCACAATAACAGTGAGTACTAACTACTGTATTGCTTTAAACAAATCAAAATTTAAGAAAAACTTGACACTTATCTTCGCTTTCCACCTGACTTAATTAAAATTTCTAGTTTTTTTACCAGTGCATTTCTTTAATCATGCTAAAGATAATATTTATCCGGTAAATAATATAAACTGAGTATATATGGAATAAGGATCTGTTTCAGCTTTGTTCTACCCTCCACCTGACAAAGGCAGAGGAGGATGTTGTTATCACTGGGATCAATAGGTGTCCATCCGCAGAGTTGGTCAGTAGAGCAACTGGCCAGGTGTAGAGATTTTGTTCCCTGGCCAGGACTTAGAAACTTTTCCCTATAGAGTCATGAAAATGCACAGAGTTGTGTGTCTTACAGTGAATCGTTGCCTTTTGATAGGTAGAATGCTGTATATTACTGTAAGTAATTGTGTGTGTGTGTGTGTGTGTGTGTGTGTGTGTGTGTGTGTGTTAATTAGTTTTTTTTTTTTTTTTGAAAAAAAAATATTTTTTCCAGAGATTTCGATGCGACCTGTGCAACGAATCTGAAGAATCAAGTTCATGTGTCCTCAAGGTTTTCTCCTTATATCAACCTTTAAAAGAAAAGATTGAATGGGGGGGGGTAGCACCATTATGTGATTTGTTAGGTGTGCTAGGAGGTGGGGGGTATGTGTTTGGTCAGGTGGAAAATTGCAACAGCGTAATGTTGCCTATGATTTTATTATATGTTAACCAACGAATCCATTACAGCTCTATTTCCACTTTCATAGTTTCATGTGACTGATGCTGGTGAATTGACTGCATGAACCTCTGACTTGGCATTATAAGAGTGGTAAACTTGGAGTTTTAGTGTGCTCCATACCTTTCTCCCAAAGCTCAACATCTGGAATATTCTTTTCGTTGAAACTGATATAAGTAAATACCTGAAGCGACCTTAAACCATCATATCACATATACTGAGCAGTGGAACCACAGCAACTGCAATGAAGGTAAGGCTGAACTGATTCTATTGTTGCATATTACGAGACTCATAGATTTCAACATTATTTAATATGTTGTTAGACAACATTCATCTCTCATTATCTTCAAAGCTGCTAGGTAATGATGCTTTTAAAACTGAATCATGTTCTCGGGAAAAAATCTCTAAAGGTTGAGAGCTTTAGCAAAGAGACAAAAAAAATAAAACAACATTTTTAGCTTTATCGGGGACAGAGGCTGAACCTTCTACGTTTTACAATGTTTCAGATAACAGTGATCTACTGGCAAGTGCAGTCAAAATGGTTAGCTTGGTGCTGATGGATAATTCGCAGGCCAAGTGCATGTCGATCCTACTCAGTGACGGCTTCACATCTTATTCATCCATATACGAGGTAAAGTGAAGCACAGAACAAGTGAACACGTGACTGATCAGTCCTCTGAGAGAGTTCACATTACAGTATAACAGCCATTAGTAGACAAGAATGTACTCTTTGTTACAAACTATATTTATAACAGTTCAATACGTTTTTCATATGAGGATAAAATATATTCTCCATGCTGTATATTACAAGACGCACCTGAGGATGTAGCGGGGTTATTATAGTTGTTCACGAGTTCCATTTTTTCCCAACAGGCTTGTTTACAAAACCACTGCTATACCTGGAAGGCATTTTGAAGTGACTGAATGGGTTCTTAGCAGATATCCGACGATTTTAGCAACGATATCTTTCTTTGTGTTGACCATTGGAAACCCACGATTAGTGGTATGGTTGTTTGGATGACACAGCATGACTGTATGTACTGTACTCCTGTGCAAAAGCTGAAATATTACATCGCTAATGATTTCTAACCCCTCATTATTCGGATCCAAGATAAAGCCAAGGCACTGATATTTCGTGCCTGTCTCATAACTGTTTTAAATGTCATAAACAATGACAGGTTCATGCCATTAACAATGGTGTAGGTTGGGCCCCTCAGTTGATTCAACCTTTCGTTTTGCAAAATTACTTAAATACATCCCATAAACACAGGATGACTGAAAACTCTTGTTAAATAGAAAAGAATTTCATAATTGAAATGTTAATATCTTATCCTTCCAGTGAATGAATTCATATCCCATTGGAGCCCAATGTCCCGACTATTGGACAGAACTGGGATTTTTTCAAGTCTGTATACTGTAAAGTAGGGAACCCCCGGGTAGGGACCTATGAGCTTCGCGACTATGAGCTGATAGACGGAGGGCGGTGCGCTAAGTACCCTCCCAGTGCGATGCCTCGCCCAGCACCCCTGGGATCCAATGGGATATATACCAGTAAATTATTCAGTCTCTGAACACATCCCCTAGGGGCCATCTTCCCACGTATTTTTCCACAGTGGACCTACGCTGTAATTTCCCCATGGGTCTAATTTCCCTCATGGACCCATTTTCTTATCAGAGTAATACTGAATCTCTCCATGGACCTGTTTCTAACCATGGATCTATTTCCCCCATTAACCTACTTTTACCCCTGACACCAACAGTATGATTCCATGTGGGCCCTTTCCCCCATGGACGTATTCACCAATGACCAGTTTTCCCTAGATGGACCTATTCCAACTGTGGACCATCTCAACAATGTATCTATTTTACAATCCTACATGTTCACCCACTGTAATAATTCAGTAGATGCATGACTCACCAAATTCCCCAGAGAAAGAGAGAGAGAGAGCAGGTGTTATGTTTTACTCAGTGTGTGTGTGTGTGTGTGTGTGTGTGTGTGTGTGTGTGTGTGTGTTCTTACCTAATTGTATCTTTACAGGAATGAGTCAAGCTCGTACTGTCCCGTGTCTTAAACCATATTTATCGTATAAATCCTTAAATTTGTGAATTGTTTTGGCACACACTATTTCATTCGGTAGTGCATTCCACTGATCAATTGCTCTGTTTGGGAAACTGAATTTCCTCACGTCTTTATCACCTCTCTTCTTATGCAGTTTTTTGCAGTGTCCTCTTGCTGATGCTTCCCCATACGTTAAGTAATCATTTATGTCTATTTTCTCCTTCCCTGATATGCATTTATATAGCATTATCATGTCACCTCTTTTCCTTCTCTCCTGTAGTGTTGGTAGATCCAGTTAATTTAGTCTTTCTTCGTAGCTTAGATCCCTTAAGCTTGGTATCCATCTTGTAGCGGCCCTTTGAACTTTTTCAATCTTGTCTATGTGTTTTTTGAGCTGAGGACTCCAGACTACTGATGCATACTCCAGGGTTGGTCTGATGAATGATGTTATTATCCTTCTTAGCATGTCTTCATTTATGTATGTGAATGCTATTCTCATATTTGCATGCAGTGTATACATGTTCCGTATCTTCTCACTGATGTGGTCAGCCGGAGATAGTCTGTTATTGATAATCACACCTAGGTCCTTCTCTCTTTCTGATGTGTGTAGGGTTTTATTTCCTAACGTATAATCCCAATCTCGTCTTTTTCCACTTTTACCAAACTTGATTACATGACACTTGTCCACACTGAATTCCATTTGCCATGTATTACTCCATTCATGAAGTTTATGTAATTCTTCTTGTACCTCTTTACAAGAGTCTATGTTAGTAATTCTCCTTTGTATTTTTGCATCATCTGCAAACATATTTAGGTAGCTTTCATTTCCAGTGTTACTATCTATATCATTTATATACACTAAAAACATGATTGGTGCCAGCACTGAGCCCTGTGGTACTCCACTAGTCACTTCTTTCCATGATGAGTAGTTTCCCCTTAGTACTGTTCTCATTTCTCTTTTTATGAGAAAATCTTGCATCCAACAAAACAGTTTGCCTCGAATTCCTCCTTGATGGTACAGTTTCCATAAAAGTCTTTGGTGTGGTACTGTGTCAAATGCTTTCTTGAAATCTAAATAGATACTGTCCACCCATCCTTCTCTTTCCTGTATTGTGTCTGTTACTCTGTCATAGTAGCTCAACAGATTAGTAACACATGATTTTCCTTTTCTGAAACCAAACTGTCTTTCTGTTATCCGATTGTGTTCTTCTAGATGGTTTACCCAAGCTTTTCTTATAAGCTTTTCTAATGCCTTGCTTACAACACTGGTCAGTGATACTAGTCGGTAGTTGAGTGGATTTTGTCTATTCCCTTTCTTGAATAATGTGACAATATTTGCTTTCTTCCAAATATCAGGTAGCTTACCTTGACTCAAGGATTTCTTGAAAATTAAATATAATGGTTTACTTAACTCCTTTGCACATTCTCGTAGCACCCAACATGAAATTTCATCAGGACCATTTGCTTTTCCTCTGTCTAATTTACTTAACTCCTCCTGTATTACTTTTTCTGATATGTGTATATCTGGTAGTATGTGTGGGCATGCATGTGTGTGTGTGTGTGTGTGTGTGTGTGTGTGTGTGTGTGTGTGTGTGTGTGTGTGTGTGTGTGTGTGTGTGTGTGTGTGTGTGTGTGTGTGTGTGTGTGTTCTTACCTACCTAATTGTTCTTACCTAATTGTATCTTTACAGGAATGAGTCAAGCTCGTACTGTCCCGTGTCTTAAACCATATTTATCGTACATATCCTTAAATTTGTGAATTGTTTTGGCACGCACTATTTCATTCGGTAGTGCATTCCATTGATCAATTGCTCTGTTTGGGAAACTGAGTTTCCTTACGTCTTTATCACCTCTCTTCTTATGCAGTTTTTTTGCAGTGTCCTCTTGCTGATGCTTCTCCATATGTTAAGTAATCATTTATGTCTATTTTCTCCTTTCCTGATATGCACTTATATAGCATTATCATGTCACCTCTTTTCCTTCTCTCCTGTAGTGTTGGTAGATTCAGTTTATTTAGTCTTTCTCCGTAGCTTAGGTCCCTTAAGCTTGGTATCCATCTTGTAGCGGCCTTTTGAACTTTTTCAATCTTCTCTATATGCTTTTTGAGATGAGGACTCCAGACTACTGATGCATATTCCAGGGTTGGTCTAATGAATGATGTTATTATCCTTCTTAGCATGTCTTCATTTATGTATGTGAATGCTATTCTCATATTTGCAAGAAGTGTATACATGTTCCGTACCTTCTCGCTGATGTGGTCAGCCGGAGATAGTCTGTTATTGATAATCACACCTAGGTCTTTCTCTCTTTCTGATGTGTATAGGGTTTTATTTCCTAACTTATAATCCCAATCAGGTCTTTTTCCACTTTTACCAAACTTGATTACATGACACTTGTCCACATTGAATTCCATTTGCCATGTACTACTCCATTCATGAAGTTTATGTAATTCTTCTTGTAGCTCTTTACAAGAGTCTGTGTTAGTAATTCTCCTTTGTATTTTTGCATCATCTGCAAACATATTCAGATAGCTCTCATTTCCAGTGTTACTGTTTATATCATTTATATACACTAAAAACATGATTGGTGCCAGCACTGAACCCTGTGGTACTCCACTAGTCACTTCTTTCCATGATGAGTAGTTTCCTCTTAGTTCTGTCCTCATTTCTCTTTTTATGAGAAAGTCTTGCATCCAACAAAACAGTTGTGTGTGTGTGTGTGTGTGTGTGTGTGTGTGTGTGTGTGTGTGTGTGTGTGTGTGTGTGTGTGTGTGTGTGTGTGTGTGTGTGTGTGTGTGTGTGTGGAGCAGCAGAGGTGTTGACTTGTTAATTTCGATAATCAGTTTTAAGCTCTCAGGGCTATGTCATAGTTAAACAGAGCAGTTTTTACACAAATTAGACCAAACATGGGGGAAGGAAGAAGACAGTGGCAAGAACAAAGTGATCTAATTTCGAGAACAATTAGTCAGTGGTCAAAGCCACGGGACTAGGTGAAAGTTTGTCCTTGTGCTTGAGTGGCAATGGGATAAATAAAACAGCTTTGACATGATTTGAACCACACCTGGTGGCAGGGCTAGGGATCACCGATAGCGTTGATCTGTTGATTTTAATAACAATAGATCAGGTGTGAAGGTCACACAGCATGGTGAACTTAAAACATTTTATATCCAATACAGACAAAAGATGAGTCAGATTTCGGGGTAAGGTAAGGGCAAAGATTGTTTGCTAACAGTTATAGGTCAAGGTCACACGGAAAAGTCAAAAGTCAAGGATACTTGGTATTTAACTTGGGTATGATCTAGGTTGGACCAATATTAGTGTACTGGTAATAGTAAAAGTCAGGAAAGGATGAAGTAATTGATTTGAAGAGCAATCAGTCGAACGTTAACGTCACAGGAGAACGTCAAATATTCGGTCTTTAGATCAACTGGAGGCCACGAATGTTGTTCTCTCTAAGGATTTCTTGTGTTATTATAATCTGTAGTACACAAGGGTTGTAAGAAATGATTTTGTTTTTTTTTATGCAAGGAAGAAGGGACCACAGGCTAGAAGCCCGCAAATTGTTCCCCTAAGAAATACAAAAACAAAAACAAGAAAACAGAGCCAAATTCAAGATCCATTCATTTCGAGATGCCTGGACACAATGCTTTTGAAAGACTGGTGTTCATAAGCAGTAGTTAATAAAAAGAGAGGGAGACAGTTCCAGAGTTGACTTGTTGCATACGTGAAGGCCTGGGAGTAACGGTTAACTCTTGCATAAGAGAGTTGGACAGAAGAGGAATGAGAGCTTGTTGCTAGACGGTTGCTACACACCTGCAGTAGTGGTGGAGGGATGCAAGTAGAGAGTCCAGAAGAGCACTGACCATTAAATCAGCGATAGAAAAGAGATAGAGATGCAACAGTGCGAAGAAGAGAAAGAGATTGAGGGGAACCAGGAAAAGAAGGCGAGTTAGAGACAAGTAGCCTTTGACTCCACCTTGTTGAGAGGAGAAGAATGTGGGCAGCCTCCCCAGAGGAGAGGTAAAGAAGGAACGGAGTCGGCTTAGCACACATAATCTCTTGGAAGCAGACTTTAAAAGAGATGTAATAATTATGATCTTTCCAAGTTTGTTTAAAGATGATGCAGGATTGAGCTGGGCTTGTAAAGCGTTAGAGGGAACTCCTGTGGAAGATGTTGTCGGGTTGATGGATATAAAAACGTTTTTGATGCATTAATAACAAGATTATTTTAACCCCAGTATCAGAGACATGAGCCAAGTCATACAGTATATTAGGTGTTGTACCATAGCCTCATCTCTTGTTTGTTGGACTAACTGCTGAGATTGACGCTGTGGGAAGCAAGTGGAAAGGTGAAGGTTGGAGTCATTATTGTATGATTGGATAGGATTAGATGTATAGCTAACGTGTAGTGATCGCACAAAGGAGTACAATGGGATGTATCACCATGGTGAAGTGCTATAGGGAAGGTCCAGTGGTAATGATAAGAACGGTCTGTGGTCGGTTCTGTGGTTAATATGTCAGTGCTCCGTAATATAGGCACGTTAGGTCTACAGTTTTTAAGTGTAATGTTAGGAACACTACAGTACACATCTATGTTCTTATTGTTGTTAGTATTATTTTATTATTCCCCACCTTTAGAAGGCGGAGCGATAATGTTTTTGCCTGCTTCTATGTGTGTGTGTGTGTGCGTGTGTGTGTGTGTGTGTGTGTGTGTGTGTGTGTGTGTGTGTGTGTGTGTGTGTGTGTGTGTGTGTGTGTGTGTGTGTGTGTGTGTGTGTGTGTGTGTGTGTGTGTGTGTGTATGTGTGTGTGTGTGTGTGTGTGTGTGTGTGTGTGTGTGTGTGTGTGTGTGTGTGTGTGTGTGTGTGTGTATTTTCCTATTATATCTCATGAACGGCTTGAGCTATCAACATGAAACCTTCAGCGTATCAAAATATGGCCAAAATCTTGGACGAGTTCGAATACGGCCACTCGGAGTCAGGGTCAAGGTCACCAAAATAACTGCCAAAGGTCAACTAATTTTTATCGCCTGCCTTTAGCACCATTATAGCTCATGAACGGCTTGAGCTATCAACATAAAACCTTCATGGTATCAAAAGATGATCTAAGTTTTGGACTTGGCAAACAGCATATTCTGGCTGGCGATTAGCATTCGGCTCCCAAATTCCTAATTTTATTATTATTATTCGGCTACCAAATTCCTTTTATTTTTGTTATTATTATTCATGCACACCACGCATATTCACCGGTAAAGGGTGAACAACAGGCCTGTTGGCCCAAGGATGAGGTGAAGGGTAATGTGGTGTCGGAGTGGGGGAGGAGTAGAGTCCATGGTGGGTGGGAGAGAGGGGGGTGCAACTGGGGTAGCGGTGCGGAGTAAGTGACGAGTTGTCGACGATGGGACAGGGACAATATGGTTAGCAGATACACAGCCATAAGGACAGTCATGTATTATTATACAGATTTACAGTGGAGTAGCAGTAGTAGTATTGTGAGGGAAATTAGGCACAATGGAAAAAGGGGGATTAGTAGTGGCAGCGCCAATAATGGTAATAGCAGATTCAGCAGTCTTGTGCTAATGTTGTTTGTGTGGGAGTGATGATGCGAGGAATAATGTAATACAGCAGGCGTTATAGGACCGGACGACTAGAAACCCCCTAAGGAATATGACGGCTCGCAGTACGAGGATACCGGGATGTAAAAGTAATAAAAGAGGCAGAGACTGAAGGAAAATAATACACGTACGAGGTGAAGCCACAGTTAAGGCCTGGATAACAAGGCGGAGCAGGATATCACAGCCATATCTTCGTTGTCTCATAATATTTTGTGTTGTTTGCATCTAATTTCATCTGGTTATAGTAAATTATTGGCGAATGTTCTCCGCTGGATTATTCGTCCATATAAAACAATTGCAACAAATATAACCATATGCACAGCTACTGTGGGAATCAGCATTAAATTCACAATCATTCTATAGTATACCTATAGACAATCCAGGAATAACATTCAGAAACATATCACTGCAGTGATAACGACCAGGTGCAGCTGATATACAACTGGCTCGGTGCTTTATTTGTATCATGAGGATCCGAAACAGATGGGTCAGGTTCACAGGACACCATGACAACATAGTAGTCTATATTATAATACTGTATATGCTATGTATGTTACGAACGCATAATGTTTTGCAGGTGAATAGCATGGAAATGTTTCAAATCCATTTTCATTAGGTTTCTCACTATTCGCCTCGTAGCTCAGTTCCAAACTATCACTCATAGTTGTCCGTTCGCCTGCCCTTTCTCTAACCCTGACTTCCACTTCCTTCCACCGAAGGGGGTACAGAAACTTTGGTGCGTGGGTGTACTTGTGACCATTCTCTGCATTTGTTTTTCATCACCAGCATTTTTTAAATAATTATGGCATCATAATCTGTAAAATAAACACTGAAGCATTCTGATGAACAGCAGCGTGCCATACATCCTGCAAGTTTTTAAATTATTTCATTGTGCAGTGATAGCCAAACATTAGTGGGCATGGGGTGCATTGCCTCCAAGAATTTTAAAAAAAAAATGCTTCGGTATAAACTGAGTTTGTTTAAATTATCTGACAATACAAAATCGCAATTGAATTCAAGGTTCTTCAGCTGGGAGCAGCGAGTGGCATGGGTGTGTTCGAGGTGGCTGGGGATGACCCGGATGCGAACGTGACACAAGCACAGCTCTCCCAGGTCATCAGCCAGGTTCGCCAGGTACGTCACCCATACTTTATAGCTGTGGCAGGTAACTCACTGGCACATTTCTTCTGAGATGTATACTGTAGGTCACTCTCAAGTTATTGCTCAGATGAGCAGGTCACACATGACTTCTGAGGTGTGTAGGTCGTCCACAAATGACTCTTGAGGCAGATAGATCGCTCTAACATTATTGCTGAGGCAGGTAGCTCATTCTTACATTACAGCTGAGATGGGTATGCTATTCTCACGATACTACGGAGGTGGGTACGTTATTCTCACGTTACTACTCAGGTAAGTAGGATGTTTTCACATTACCACTGAGGCAGGTACATCACTCAGATCACTGTGTGTGTAAGTCGCTCTGCAAACTTGTAATTTGGTAATGTCAGCAGCTGCGGCAGGTGTCATGGTGTGTGATGATGATAGTGGTGAGTGACGACCCAGCATTTCTTGTCACCTTCGCTGAGTGGTCCCTCAAAGGCCGCCTTCTCGTGTGGTCGACCAGGCTCCTGGTGGTCACTAGGCTGCCCAGGAAGGACCTTGGGGTTTTACTTGCCTCTCACTGGACCTTCTCCATGATGAACACCATGGCGATTAACACTGCACTCTTGTCCCACACAGCAAATTACAGGTTAGTGTTGATTAATTGTTTAAGAGACATATCCAGTACATGATTTTATTTTGTTTCCAAAATGGGGAACATTACACCGAAAAATGCTGCTGAGAAAAACATTATTCATTTTATACATTAATTTGTATAGGTTTTCGTAGTCATTTAGTACAATGCATCGTATCCTAGTCTCATTGTTAATAGTCTAAATAATTATAAATTGCAAAAGAAAAGAGTGTACTTTGCTGTTATTCAATAGATTTTTATTTACAGTGTTCCCCAGAACTTGCTCCTGTTCTAGATAAATAATTCAGATGTGCATACCAAATTTTCAATACTCAATTCTTGGATAGAAGCCAACATTCACCACTGTCATCAATAAGCTCATTGTTAAACATCTTGAATCACTGAAGTTAAGTAGTGACTGATAGTATGGTTTTTGCCAAGAGAGATCCACTGTTTGTCTCTTCAGTATAATACAATGCATGATCAGTCAACTGACTGACATGGAGAAACCATGCAGGAGCCCTTGATATTTATAGAACATTTGACAGACTGTGGCACCATTCCCTCCTATGTAAACTCCCTTGCTATAGCCTATCATCTTTTGTCCCACTGATCTCATATATCAGCAACAGAAAGATAACAGTAAAGGTAGAACACTTATCCTCCACTTTCCCTTCAATTAAAGCTGGTGTCACAAGGAGCAGTTGTCTCACAAACTTTGGTTTTCATTAATTTCAATTATTTCTTGTCTATCACCCATAATCCCATTTACTCATATGCAGATGAGCCAGAGTTTCATAATTCCTTCAGACTTCCTTTGTTCATATTCCGGAAAAGAAAATCATAATAATATGGTTGGGAAGCTTGATTGCTAGCCAGACTGTTCTGGAGAGTTCCCGATTCACTGATTGATTGTTCTAAAAATCAGGTAGTGCAACTGCCAGGGTCAGATGCATCCTGACAACGAGGTAAGAGACACAGCAAATAAAAAGTGAATATTCAATAGAAAGTTAAAATCTGTTAGTAGGAAAAAAACACCGAAAATAATAAAAGAATAATTTATATCAATTATTTATAGAACTGGAAGGAGGCCTGCCTCCTGAAAAAACTAAAAACATCAGTAAAATCGCTAGAGGCTCCACCAAGCATCGAGGAGAGACGGTAGGCACCATCTGCCCCCTTATGCCTATGAAGAAATCTCTGACGTAGGTCCCCCAGACTCAGACACTCGACCAGTAAGTGACGGACAGTAAGGGGAACAAAGCAATCATCACAGTACCGTTGAGTCTCACCACGCATGAGGAACCCATGTGTAAACTGGGAGTACCCAATGTGATGCCTAGCAAGAGCTACTTCCAATCGCTGAGACATGGAGGGGAGAACCCTTGACACAACCACTCTCTGAAAGATTTATACCGTAGTTTGTTATGAGCAACACCATCCCAGTGTCCCTGCCAACACATATGAATTGCATACCGCAAGTAAGGTGTTACATCAGAAGCAGGAAGTGGGTAGTCGGCTGGGGGCTGTTGAGAAGATGCAGCTTTAGCTAATGTATCTGCCCTCTCATTACTTACCACATCAACATGTGCAGAAACCCAACAGAAGTCCAAGTGGTGGCAATGACTGCCAAGAAGAAAAAAACACTCTAAAACTGATAAAGCCAATGGATGGGATGCATTAAAAGACTGCAGAGCTGACAGAGCACTATGTAAGTCATTAAAAATCGCAAAAATGGATTGGGGGAGACTAAAAATGCTTTTGAGGACATAGAAAATCGCAGTCAGTTCCACTCTATACACTGAAGTAATGCCAGGAAGGCTACCGCCCCTACTAAAGGAAGGGAAGACAGCACCAAATCCTACACTATTATCAGTCTTAGACCCGTCAGTATAGACGGGGACAGAACCCTCATGAGTGGAGGGATGTTCTAAAAAGAGAGAGACGGACACCTGAGGGGGAAGTGAGCCCTTTTTTACAACAACGGACCTACAGAATATCACACGAGGGAGTAGCCAAGAACCCACCCTTGGGATCCGATATGAACAAACTGCCAGTCTCAGAGCAGACAGGGCTAACATAACAGGCCAGACCCTGTAACCAAAGGGCTTTGGAAAATTAGAAGAGGTGTCACAAATAGAAGATTATGAATCCTGGGAGACGATGGCACAAGAAATTAAGTCTAGAATGCAGTGAAGACAATACCAACACCTCATCATCAGCAACTGGCATCACAAATCCAAGGGGAGTACACCAGCATCCATCAACAAACATGAAATCGGGGATGATCTGAATGCCCTGGTTGCCAAATGTACACCAGCATGATGCATAAAATTTAACAACTGGAGACGGGCGTCCATTGCGGAGGAGTAGACCTCACACCCATATTCAAGTTTAGGAAGAATAAGAGACCTATGCAAGAGGAGCAGGGTCTGATGGTCAGCACCTCAAGACGTACGAGCCAAAACCCTCAAAAGACTCAAAGCTTTTAGACATGTTGCCTTAACAGAATGAATATCAGGAGCCCAGGTTAGTCATCTATCAAACAAAAGGCCCAGAAACAGTGTCTCTTCCACACAGGATATTCTCTGACGATAGAGATGCAAGTCAGGGTCTGGGTGAACCCCTCGAAGATGACAAAAATGCACAGCCATTACATTTGTTGAAGAAAAACGGAAACTGCGAGACAGCCCAGCCAGAAATTCTATTAAGTGCCTGCTGCAACTTCCCTCTATTTGAGACATTCTAGATGTGGTGAAGGAAATTGAGAGGTCATCGACATATAGTGAGCCTCGTTCACCATCAGGAAGTATACTGATAATGCTGTTAATGGCTACAGCAAAGAGTATAGCACAAGGATACTCCCCTCTAGTACTCCATCTTCTAGTCCACGGGCATTAGAAAGCACACCTCCCACTCGGACCCTTAAAAACCGGTTAGATAAAAACTGCTGAATAAAAATAGGCAAGAGTCCATGAAGACCAAACTCATGAAGAGAAAATAAAATGCCATGACGCCAGGCAGTGTCATATGCCTTCTCCAGATCAAAGAAGACCGTGGCCTAGTGTTGGTTAGTGGAGAAAGCCTCACAGACAGAAGATTTCAAGGACAGTAATGCATCAGAGGTAGATAACATTTTTTCAAAAACCATATTGTGCAAGGGATAAGAAGTCACCTCTCTCCAAAAACCACACAAGCCTAACATTGACCATCATTCCAAAACTTCACATATACATGACGTTAGAAAAATAGGCCAATAATTAGTCACCTGTAGGTGGTCCTTACCTGGTTTAGAGATGGGGATAACTAAAGCAACACCCCCAAGCCAGAAGCTCACCAGAAATAAAGACCTTTTTAAACAACGACAGCACAAACGAAAGGGACTCATCAGAGAGGTGACATAGAAAGGCTTGATGAATATCATCACAGCCAGGTGAAGAATCATGGCACCGTGACAGAGCTGCTTAGAGCTCAGAAATAGAAAATGGAACATGGTAAGACTCTCCCCCAGAAGAGGCAAAACTGAGAGCACGAGACTCTAGGTGTTGACGTTGACAAGCGAAAGGTGAATCTGCATCCTTCTGTGACAAGCAGGCAATATGATCAACAAACAACTCTGCAACAGCAAAAGAATCGGCCACAGTTCCACCTGCTGCAGATGGAACAAGAGGGGAGGGAACAGTAAATTTTCCTGAAATTTTCCTTACCTGGTTCAACACCTGAGTGAGGAAAGTCCTTGAACTGACAGAGGAAACATAACCTATCCAGGATGAACGCCTGGCCTCCTTTGAGACCCACCTCATATGAGCTCATGCCTTCTGACATGCCACCAAATACTAAGGAACCCCACAGTGACGATGAAGTCTAGAAAGGGCGACTCATTTACCTTTCACCACTGAATTGCAACCAGAATTCCACCGAGGAACTGGACGTTTGGGACTCCTGACCCTTCATTCTTGGAATAGATAATAGGGCTGCTGGGTGCAACACGTCCGTGAAAAATGACACCACCTCACTAAGACAGCCAAACTCATTGACAAAAAGGGAAATGGAACTTAATTCTCTGAAATGTGGCCAGTCAGCCTTATCCAGACGCCAGTGACGAAGACGTGGCTGAAGTCCACCTGCTCTAGCAGTCAAGAGTAACGGAAAATGGTCGCTGCCATACAGGTCTGGCAACACATCCCAGGTAAAATCTAAAACAGCATCAACTGAACATTACAACAAATCAGTTACAGTAAAAGTTCCAGTCTAGCTATGGAAATAAGTCATCTTACTGGAGTTTAAAATGCCTGACTCCTCACCCTCCACTAAAGAGGCCAGCATAACACCTTGAGGCATGGTTTCACTGTTTCTCCATACTAGATGGTGACCATTCATATCACCTAGTAACAGGAAGGGAGAAGGAAGGCCATGAACAAGGCGTTCTAGTTCCTCCTAATCAACAGTAGCACTAGGAGGAAGACAAAGGCTGCAAACTGTATTCTGCCTACGTAAAAACATCCAGACAGCAACAGCCTGCGTGAGAGTGGAGATGTCCAGATGACTGCATGGCACATCCTGGCGACAGAAGATAGCAACACCTCCATGATGACCTTGGGCCGAAACCGGGTCAGAATAAAATGCATGGTAACCAGAAGGACCGGAAGGAAGACCATCACCAACCATGGTCTCCTGGATGCATATGCATAGAGGAATGAATTGTGAAACATGATGACACAGTTTCTCATAGTTTGCATGTAAACCCAGACAGTTCCATTGGATGATAGAACCCACAGCGGTGGGATGATTATTAAGTGTGGGACTAACCCAAAGTGGAGGGATGATTATTAAGTGTGGGACCAATCCAAAGTGGAGGGATGATTATTAAGTGTGGGACTGTACACCTCCTGACAAGCAAGCAGGTTTGGATTGATGCTTAGGAAGCCCCATGGGAAGAGACGACCCAGCATCAGGAACCCACACCCTATGTCGAACATCCATAGGAAAACACGAGGACAAGGAAGAGGAATGTCTAACAACACCCTTCCTCTGAGGTGGAACAACACTTGGCTTGGAACCGTTATGGTGCACAGTGTGCTGCTCGGTTGAAGATAACCTGGAAGAACAAGAAGAGGGCTGGAGAATGGTCTTCTGTGGTTGAGCAAGAGATGGCTTGGCAGGGGGACCGTAAGCTCCCCTAGCTGGAGTAAAGCAGGCAGTGCCACCATGAGAAGGAGCATGATCGGTAGCACATCTCACAGTACTGGAACCCTCAGAGGGAAAGGCCTCATGCAGCTGAGTAGATGCATCAACAACTTAGGTACTGCCACTGTCTGGTGGTGGCTGGCCATCAGCGAAATGCCATCCTCAGCCTGCACTCACCCCGACCACTGAGCATCCTGAGTAAGAGGAGTAGTGGGCTCCACAGCAGAGGTCTTTGGCAGCAGTGTTTCTATCTCTGAGCATTCTGAGGAGCTACGGTGATGCTTACCATGCACAGGAGGGACGTTGGGAATTTTGGATGTGTCAAGGCAGGATGTAGTGTCAACATGGACATTTACCACAGGAAGAATCGGGATGGGGGAGGCAGTTCCAGGTGCAGGAAGCACCACCCCAGAGAGGACACCCCTTGAGACAGGAGGCGCCTCCCTAAAGGATGCAGAGCTGCTTTCACTCTGCACAGCCTCTGTGGAACCCTCCGGCTGAGAAGGCGGGGAAGTAGAACCCCAAGAAGTAAATGGGATATTGTGTGATGACAGGGGCACCTGCCGGATATCTTTAGGGCGAGACAAGACAGCAGCAAAGGTGACCCCAGGGTGAATGAACCTCATCCTTATCCTGGCCTTTGCCACAGAAAAGAAAATTTTCTCCTTCGTTCAGACAGAAACAATCTCATACTCAAACTTGTACATACCACAATCCCTTGAGGAGGCTGCATGCACTCCTCCACAGTTCAAACATTTAGAGGGTTAAGGACAATCAACCATACCATGGGAAACTCACCATAATGTCCACAGACTTCAGGAAGGCCAGATGCTTCCCGCTGGCAGGAACAGCGAACATGACCGAACCTTTGACAATAATAGCACCTTCTTGTTTGGGGAACAAAAGGTTTAACTTTAAGCTTCCACCATGTGGCAGTGGCAACCTCTGGCAAAGTAAGGTGATCAAGTGTCAAGATAAGAGTGGGCATGGGTGTTAAAACCCCATCAACTTTCTTCATAATTCTCTGCACTGCTACAACTTCCAGAGGAGCCAGCCCCTCCAGGAAGGAAGAATCAGAATAAGAGATCAAGTCACGAGAATATACAACCCCACGAGACTGATTTAAGGCCAAGTGATGAGAGGCAGACACTAGGAAAGGATGTGTTAACTCTCCTCTTCATTCCTGGCCTCTAGCAACAGAGAACCACCGCCATGCAATGAGACCTTAGGGGTAAATCCACATGCTGTAACTAAGCCATTGTGAATCTGAAAACAGTTCAGGTTCCAGAAGGAAGTACCATCAGCCATTTTGAGTACTATATATTTTATATAAGAGTGTTCCACAAAGACACCAGGTAACAGCTCGATAGAAGGGAGATACGGATTGGCAGTTTTGGCAGATGACCTGAAGGGTAAATGGTCACCGGCCAGAGAATGACCAGGTGATGGCGACTCGTGTGGCTGGTCTCTGATCACACAAGTGGTTAAAGAAGTGTTTAATGTATCCATATGTACATTTGTGACAGGTAAAATGGCACCAGCAGCCAAGGGAAACCACCTACTAGGGAGTAAGGTGACCGAGCACAGTCTGATGGGAGTGGGGTACCTCGTCCACAGAGGGTGACTCAAAAAGGACACTTTGTGATGCAAAAATTCGCTCCCACTAGTGCAAAGATCCTCCCCCCCCCAACAACCCCTGGCCCAGGCACCCAACCGATCAACTCAGGACAGCACCAAGGCAACCCCTCTGGAGGGCAGCTCCGATGACCCATACGGGTAACCTACGTTTCATGCAGAGCTTAGTCAAACCCCTCACCCACAACCCTGCCCACATGGGAGACCCTGCCAGATGTCATTACATCCACGGGCAGGCTTGTGGGATCACAGAGGCATGCAAGCCCCACCACCACGATAAGCTGGCTGCCTACGAAGGGGGGGGGGAGAATTCCTGATGTTTGTTGAAGTTTCAGTACCAATCAGAGCTGCCAGTTTGCCTGCTGTTTGTGAGCATAGTTATTTTGTAAGTTGTACATTAATTTTTGTGTTCTTTTTCTCTATGATGTGTTATTTATGTGATTGTTTATTACATTATGTAATTAAATTTAAGTTTATATGATAAAAGATTTACAATGTTATTCAGTGTAAGAAAACTGGCATGTTTTGGATATCTCCGAGTTGGCAACTGTTTCTTCTCCTGGAATGTAGAACACTCTAGAATATAGGAAGCTTATATAAGGATGAGAAAGAGACTAGAGCAGTTTCAGTCAGTTTTCAGATCAGCATGAGTGTAGTGCAGTATCAATGGAGTGTCACTGAAGTTTTGGTACTTGTGAAAACAGTGAAGTGTTGTTGGCAAGCATTAAGTGTCAGTGCAGTTGGTGAAATGTGTGTATCTTTAGTGCTTGCGAAAATAGTGAAGTGAAGTAGGAGAGCATTTAGTGTAATTATTTGGAAATAAAGACACTGAACTTGAGAAGCCAGTGTTTGCTTTCGTCTCAGCTGATCTTGTGTGCTGTACACCAAAAGGCTGGCCAAAGGAAGAACAACTCACTGGGCAATGTCATTCCCATACTGATCTGCTGGTGTTGAAGCCTGTGGTAGTGTGGGACAGGGATGTAACAATGATGTCAGGAATGGGATTAAGTGCTGCAGTGAGTCAAGTTTTCCATATGGAGCAAGAAGGTGTGCAGACAAGATCTCGAGCTGGGCAGGAGGAAGAGGTGTCATTGGCTGCAATCATGAGGATATTACAGGCACAGAATGAAGGACAGAAAGAACTTAGAGAACAATTAAAGGCACAGAATGAAGGAAAGAAAGAACTTAGTCCATGGATTGTGCAATTACCTTTTTTTATCCTACCCCATGGTGCGCAAAAAACGAAGAGAAAAAAAATATTTTTTTAGTTTTTGTATATTATAAACTTGAAGGTAAACATTCAGGGCGTCATCTGGTGAAAAGAAAAAATCTCTCTCTCTCCGTCTTTGCGTAGGGCCATGCATAAGTTTATGTACGGGAGTAGTGAAAAAACAAAATAAACAAAAAATTTGTTTTGTTTTTGTTTATTATAAACTCGAAGATAACATCCAGGGCATCATCTGGTGAAAAGAAAAAATCTCTCTCTCCGTCTTTGTGTAGAGCCATGCATAAGTCTGCGTAAGGGTCGAGTTGTTTATGGTGATGCATGGCCAGCACAGCCTGAGCTGTGGCTCACAACGCGATGCTACCAAGCCTGAGCTGTGGCTCACAATCCACAGGTTAAATGACAGTTACAGGCAGAAAGTAAAGAAATCAAAGAACAATTATAGACACAAAGTGAAGAACAGAAACAATGATATTAACAGCTTCAAGAGGCATTACTGGGGCAACAGAGGGAAATACAACTGAGAATGCAAGGAGAACTAGATGTTTTCATGGGGGAAATGAAAGAACAGAAACAGTTGAAGGAGGAAGCATACGCTGTTCTACAGCAGCAAAAGTATGAGGTAAGCAATAATTTTATGGTGTGCAAACAGAGTGTATGTGACGAAATGAAGACAATTATTGAAGGAATTGTGATAGAGCACACACAGCATGCAGATAGCCAGTTGAAGCATGTAGTCGTTCATGTGAAGATAATTAGTGAGAAAATTGGGACTGTAGAGAAATAATGCACTGCTGAGCCTCAGGCTAGTGTACAAAAGAATGGACAGTGTATGGTGGATCTTGATGGATCTCAAGCATCTAAAGGTAGCATTACAGAGTTTTAAGTTCTGGACTTAATCATGATCCCCAGTTTTTAGGCTCAAAACCAGTGAAGTGCATGGCTATAATGGGGGTCCAGTTAAAAAGAAACCTCATGCATTTGATGGTAAAGGATTTGGGGTAGCTTATCGTGTGCAGTGTGAGTTGCTTACAGATCAGAATAGTTAGGATGACAGGCAGAGGGCAGTGCAGCTTGCTACTAGACTCAAGGGTGCTGCAATGGAGATTATTGGCCAAATGTCAGTGGAGGATAGGAACAGTTATCAGTCCTCAGTAGAAGTGCTGCAGCACAGATATGGGACCATGTACAAGACTGAGTTTTTCAGAGCAAGATTCTGGAGCCGTATACGGGCTCGAAACGAATCCCTACAGCAGCTTACTCATGACCTGGAGAGTATGACACACAAGGCGTACCGTGGAGCAACACCTAACCTATTGGCTATTCTTCTGAGGGACCAGCTCATCAATGCTCTTGATAGTGCTGAGTTGAAAGTGCAAGTGAAGAAAGCACAACCCAGAAGCATGCAAGAAGCACTAGCCATGCTCTAGAATTTGAGTCCTACGTCAGGTCCAGTACGTCCACTTCTCAGGCAGGTCATACTGTAGGATTCAAGGCAAGAAACGAACAGATACACGAAGCAGAAAAATTTGAAGGACGTTGCTGGTACTGGGATAAAGCAAGGACATTGAAAAAAGGACTGCTATAAGTGGAAGAGGGAACAGAAAAAGAGTGGAGGAGGTTACTGGTTCTGTGGGAAGCCGGAACACGAGAAGGAAGATTGTTATAAATGAAAGAAGGAGCAAGAACAGACCAGTCCAAGGAAAGCTTCATTTGTAACAAAAAAATGTTGGACATGCAATTAGGTGGCACATTTCACTTCTGAATGTCCAAAGAAGAACAATGAGGGTAAGAAAAAGGCTGCAGAAGACCAGAAATAAGCAGAAAACTAGTGGAGGCCGGTGTTAAGAGGCAACCACCAGCCAGCTTTTCCCAAGTAGCCCCATCCCTGAGAAAATGCAAGAGAACTGCGATTGTCAGTGTGTGAACAGACAGAAGAATAGATGGAAAGAAGTGTTCCCTGGTGATTAATTCAGCCTCACAGCACACTTTTATGATGCCTGATGTGTTACATCATTGGTATCTTCCTGAGACATCAAAACAATTGTGAGGCATAACTGGGCACAGCACAGAACTGATGGGACTCTTGGGTATCCGGATTGAAGTGGCAGGGCAAGAAGCCGTGTTTGCAGTCTATGTAGCCGAAATGAAGGATCCTTGCCTTCTTGGTCTAGAGTATCTGATGTCCATGGGATGACAGCTGAACTTCTGCTCCATGAAGTTGAAGGTCCGAGGAAAGTCGGTTCCTGTCACGGCTGTGAGACATACCAATTCTGGTGGTGAGGTGAAGGTGCTCTGTACTGCAGTTATATCCCCAAAATCAAAACTATTGCTCCAGTGCGAGGTAAGTGGCTCTTTTGACAGTTGTATAGTGGTAGTGGAGGCTGATGTACGGTGCAACATGAAGGCCGGAGTGATGGTGGAGAGAACTTTGGTGGAAACAGGTGCAGGTGAAGTGCCAGTTGTGGTGGTCAATTTCTCCCGTAAGCCACAGAAGTTCAATGAGGGGGTAATTGTGGGACTGTGCCAGGTGGTGGACCCTGAGTGGCATCAGAGGAAGTCCTGTAAAAGGTGCATAGTCATGGAAGACAGGTACCTGCCAGACCATTTACAAGACCTATTTCCAAGGAGCTGCCAATGCCTGGATGGCCCACAAGTGCTGAAGTTGAGGCAGCTGCTGACGAAGTTTGCTGATGTCTTTTCCACAGGAGACCTAGACCTGGGGTGCACTGATCTGGTGGAGCATTGTATAGACACTGGGGACCCCGCTGAGGGGGGTCACCTTGATGTGGTGGCGGGGCTTGAAGCGTGGCTGGCAGTGCCACCAACTTTGGAGGCATGCCTACCTTTGTAGGGTTCGGCATTTGTCAGTGTCGTGGACCAAGCACCCCCTACATCATTGGTGGAGGGGGCCTGCTGGTGATGCTAGTCCCTGCTCACTTGCAATCTTGGGCAGGACTGTTGCCTCCCCACGTGTTTGCCGTGCATGGCATCCCGTAATGCTGGGAGACGGGAGTCGTGGAGGTTGAGCGATGCTGCACGGTGCGCCCTACAGTTAGCAATGCACCTCTTTGGTCCCTTATTCTGGCTAGACGGGCGGCCTGGTTGGGCCCGACCAGCTCAATTGGCTGGTCATGTGTTGGCTAGGGTCAAGTGGGCACTGGGGGGCCTGGTGGCTCCTATCGTCCTGGAGTCACCCTTGTCCAGGCCCCCAGGTGGTTACCTGCGTATACTCTCCCACTACCTCTGTGGTTGCCAGTGGTGTTGTCCCTGGCATACGACCTCCCCTTGTTGGGCTCCATGGTGGGTGGAGGGGTGGGGGAATGAAGTTTTTTCTTATATCACATGGCACAGTTAAGTAAAACTGTTGACGACGATGGATCCGTCCCCGGCCATTTCTCAGACTCTGTGCCCCTTATTGCCACTCTGGAGCCTTTTCAGGCCCCTGGGGACTTCCGTCCTCTGCCCCAGCATTCAATTGGGACTGGGAGGGGGTCTCGTAGGGTTGCTTTGACTCCAAGGTTTGGCCCAGAGGAAGCAGTAAAAGAAAATTTCAAGAAGTATCTAGTGCTGAAATCCTCTGCAGGTGGCTCAGTGCTGGATATGGACATATTTAATCTGTACCGTGCCATTGTGTCTGCCTGTGGCTGTGAACCAGTGATATCCACCCAAGGGGATGGTAGCCTCCTAATTGAGGTTTCCTCCCCAGAAGAGAGCTCATTTCTCCAGACTCTGACCTCCGTTTCCGGTCATAGTGTATCCTGTACACCTCACGGCACTTTTAACCAGTGTAAGGGGGTCATTTACTCCTGGGACCTCCTCTGATACCCTGAATCACAGTTACTAGAAGAACTACGGTCTTATGGTGTTGTAAAGGTTGACCAGGTACAGAGGAAGATCGATGGTGTTCTGACCCCAACTCCGATGCTGTTTCTGATTTTTGAACGCTTAACTTTGCCTGCTTCCGTGAAACTTGCTTGGCTCTCTCTGCCTGTGAAGCCTTATGTTCCGAACCCAAGGTGGTGTTTCCACTGTCAGGGGTATGGACATGTAAACAAATTTTGTTGGCGCGCACTGGCTGGTCTTCCTGGTGTCTGTATCTCCTGTGGTGAATCGAGTCATATCGGTGATTGTCCAGGACCCCTTAAATGCTATCACTGTGGGGGTCCTCATGCTGTATCTTCAAAAAACTGCCCTCGCTACTGCCTTGAAAAGGAGGTTCTGAGCATTCGCACACATGAGAAGGTTTCTTTTCCAGAAGCAAAGAGGAGGGCCCAGACTCTCTTCTTTCAGCCTGGAGTTACTTATGCTTCTGCCCTTTCAGGGGCACCTGTACGTCATACTGTGACCCAGAAGTTGCCACGACCCTTTACAGTGACCACTTTCCCAACTACTGATATGACGGATATTACCCCTGAAATTACTAGTATATGTGAGAATGTTTCACGCCCCCCCACTGCTCCAACTGTTCCTACCTCCACTTCAGAAGCTGACGGTTTGCGCACTTCTGTGGTGGTGGCGGATGTACACGTTGATGTAACTCATCCTGTCTTGTCCAGTATGCACAAGGCTCCTTCTGTACCCAGTAAACATCACCATAACTTGTCAGAGTCCTCAGAGCCTGACAACCGGCCACCCAAGGTCTCTGTTGTCGAACCTTGTATTGCCCTCTCTCTTGTTCCCTCTGCCTCAGAGGCTGAGGGGTCTAGCCAGGTGGAAGATGCAGCTGGTGTTTCACCTGTGGTCAAGTCCCCGCCTGGAGATGGTGTTGGAGAAACTGTTGGTGCTTTAGTTTTGAAAAGTACAAAGTCATCCTCACAGGGATTGAATCCTGTTGACACTCTTTCCACTTCTGGGGCTTCTAACAGAGGCACTGGCCGTCCCATATCACCCAAGGCGGCCTCCAAGCCACTTTCCAAGCCGTATGTTACTCCACCTCAGAGGAAGAGTGTTGGAAAATTTTCCTCTTCCTCGTCCTCACGTTTGTCCATGGATGCTCGACATAGGGTGCGGGTTCCTGGTGCTGGGCAGTCTCTTCCCAAGGGCCCTCCCAAGCATCATTCCAAACCCGCTCGTATGTCAGGAGGTGTACAGTCCCGCACTTAATCATAATTTTCCCTTTCACTATGAGTTCTATCATCCAGTGGAATTGTCGAGGTTTACGTGCCAGCTATGAGGAACTGTGTCATCTAGTTTCTCAATTTACTCCTTTATGCATGTGTATCCAGGAGACCATGGTTGGTGAGGCTGTTCCTCCCGGTCCTTCTGGCTACAATGCATTTTATTCTGATCCTGTGCCAAGCCAAGGTCATCATGGAGGGACTGCTATCTTCCTCCGCCAGGATATTCCATATAGTCATCTGGATATTTCTGGTCCCCTGCAGGCAGTTGCTGTCCGGATGTTTTTACATCGGCAGTATACAGTTTGCAGTCTTTATCTTCCTCCCAGAGCTACTGTTGAAAGGGCAGATCTGGAATGCCTTATTCATGGCCTTCCTTCTCCCTTTCTATTACTAGGAGATATGAATGGACACATCCACTATGGGGTAACAGTGAGCCCAACCCTCGGGGTGTAATGGTGGCCTCTGTAGTGGAACATGAGGAGTTGGGCAGTTTAAACTCCAATAAAATGATTTATTTCCATAGCCAGACAGGAACTTTTACTGCCATTGATTTGTCCTTATGTTCAGCTGATGCTGTTTTAGATTTTAACTGGGATGTGTTGCCAGACCTGTATGGCAACGACCATTTTCCTTTACTCTTAACTGCTGGTGCAGGTGGACCTCAGCCACGTCTTCCTCGCTGGCTTCTCGATAAGGCTGACTGGCCACTTTTCAGGGAATTAAGTTCCATATCCCTTTCTGTAAACGAATTTGGCTGTCTTACTGAGGCAGTGTCATATTTCAATAAAGTGTTGCACTCAGCAGCCTGATTATCTATTCCAAAAACGAAGGGTCAGTTTCCTAAACGTCCGGTTCCTTGGTGGAACTCTGAGTTCAGTTCCGCAGTGAGAGCCAAACGAGTCGCTTTCTCTCGACTTCGTCATCACCGTGGGGATCCTCAGTATATGATAGCATATCGGAGGGCACGAGCTCATATGAGGCAGGTTTTAAAGGTGGCCAGGTGTTCATCCTGGAAGAGATATGTTTCCTCCATCAATTCAAGGACTTCCATCACCAAGGTGTGGAACCGGGTAAGGAAAATTTCAGGGAAATTTACTGTTCCATCTCCTCCAGTTTTATCTGCAGCAGATGAAACTGTTGCTGATCCTTTTGCTGTTGCAGAGATGCTTGCTGAACATTTTGCCAGTGTGTCACAGAGGAATGCAGATACGCCTTCGGCTTGCCACCATCGGCACCTAGAGTCTCGTGGTCTCAGTTTTGCCTCTGCTGGGGGAGAGCCTTACAATGTTCCATTTTCAATTTCTGAACTCCAGACAGCTCTGTCGCAGTGCCATGATTCTTCTCCTGGTTATGATGATATTCCTTATGCCTTTCTACATCACCTGTCTGATGAGTCCCTCTTGTTTTTGCTTTCACTGTATAATAAGATCTGGTGTTCTGGGGAGTTTCCGGCTTGTTGGAATGTTGCTGTGGTTATCCCCATCCCCAAACCAGGTAAGGACCACCTACAGGCAACGAATTATCGGCCTATTTCTCTAACGTCATGTATATGTAAAGTTCTGGAAAAGATGGTCAATGTTAGGGTTGTGTGGTTTTTGGAGAGAGGTGACTTATTATCCTCTGCCCAGTATGGTTTTCGAAAAATGCGATCTACCTCTGATGCATTGCTGACCTTGGAATCTTCTGTTTGTGAGGCTTTCTCCATTAACCAACACAAGGTCACAGTTTTCTTTGATCTGGAGAAGGCATATGACACTGCTTGGCATCATGGCATTTTACTTTCCCTTCATGAGTTTGGTCTTCGTGGGCGCTTGCCTATTTTTATCCAACAGTTTTTATCTAACCGTTTTTTAAGGGTCAGAGTGGGAGGAGTGCTTTCTAATGCCCATGAACTAGAAGATGGAGTACCACAAGGGAGTATCCTAAGTGTTACTCTGTTTGCTGTAGCCGTGAACAGTGTAATCAGTGTACTTCCTGACGGTGTACGAGGATCATTATATGTCGATGACCTCTCAATATCCTTCACCGCATCTAGAATGTCTCTGATAGAGAGGAAGTTGCAGCTTGCCCTTAATAGAATTTCTGACTGGGCAGAGTCTCGTGGTTTCCGGTTTTCTTTAACAAAGACAGTGGCTATGAATTTTTGTCGTCTTCGTGGGGTTCACCCAGATCCAGACTTGTATCTCTATGATAGGAGAATATCCTGTGTGGAAGAGACGTGGTTTCTGGGCCTTTTATTTGATAGACAACTAACCTGGGTTTCTCATATTCGCTCTGATAAGGTGGCTTGTCTTAAAGCTTTGAGTCTTTTGAAGGTTTTAGCTCATACCTCTTGGGGTGCTGACCGTCAGACCCTGCTCCTCTTGCATAGGTCTCTTATTCTTCCTAAACTTGAATATGGATGTGAGGTTTACTCCTCTGCAACAGATGCCCGTCTCCAGTTGTTAAATTCTGTGCATCATGCTGGTGTACGTCTGGCAACTGGGGCATTCAGATCATCCCCGATTACAAGTTTGTTAGTAGATGCTGGTGTACTCCCCTTGGATTTGCGATGCCAGTTGCTAATGATGAGGTGTTGGTATCATCTTCACCGCATTCCAGACTCAATTTCTTGTGCCATCGTCTCCCAGGATTCCCAATCTTCTGCTTATGACAGCCGTCCTAATCTCCCAAAGCCATTTGGTTACAGGGTCCGGTCGTTATGCTAGCCCTCTCTGTCCCGAGACTGGCAATTTGTCCACATCGGATCCCTAGGGTGGGTTCTTGGCTACTCCCTCGTGTGATGTTTTGTAGGTCCGTTGTTGAAAAAAAGGACTTGCTTCCCTCTCAGGTGTCCCTCTCTCTCTTTTTAGAACATGCCTCTATTCATGAGGGTTCTGTCCCCGTCTATACTGACGGGTCTAAGATTGATACTGGAGTAGGATTTGGTGTTGTTTTCTCCTCCTTTAGTAAGGGCGGTAGCCTTCCTGGCATTACTTCAGTGTATATGGCACAGCTGACTGCAATTTTATATGCTCTTAAAATCATTTTTACTCTCCCCGAATCCGTTTTTGTGATTTATAGTGACTCACGAAGTGCTCTGTCTGCACTGGAGTTTTTTAATGCATCCTATCCATTGATTTTATCAATTTTAGAGTGGCTTTTTCTTCTTGGCCGTCATTGCCGCCATGTGAACTTCTGTTGGATTCCCACACATGTTGGTGTGGTGGGCAATGAGAGGGCAGATACTTTAGCTAAAGCTGCGTCTTCTCAACAGCCCCCAACCGACTACCCCCTTCCTGCTTCAGATGTAACACCTTACCTGCGGTACGCAGTTGGTACATGTTGGCAGAGACACTGGGATGTTGTTTCTCATAATAAACTGAAAGAAATCTTTCAGAGAGTGGTTGTGCCAAGAGCTCTTCCCTCCATGTCTCGGTGATTGGAGGTGGCTCTTGCTAGGCTTCGCATTGGGCATTCTCGGCTTACACATGGGTTCCTCATGGGTGGTGAGACTCAACCATACTGTGATGACTGCCTTGTTCCCCTTACTGTCCGTCACTTGCTGGTCGAGTGTCCGAGTCTAGGGGACCTGCGTCAGTGATTCCTCCTTAGGCATAAGAGGACAGATGGTGCCTACTGTTTGTCCTCAATGCTCGGTGAAGCCTCTAGCGATTTTAGTGATGTTTTTAGTTTTCTTCAGGAGGCGGGCCTCCTTCCACTTTTATAAGTAACTGATATTTTATAAATTATGCTTTTATTATTTTCAGTGTTTTATTTCTACTAACAAATTTTAACTTTATTTTGAATATGCATTTTTTTATTTAGCTGCACCTTTTACTTTGGTGTCCAGCGGCATATGACCCTGGCAGTTGCGCCACCAGTTTTTAATTATTTTCAATCAATCAATCATTCAATCAATCAATTAGACACTTGGGATCACTGCCTGATTAAAAAAGCCAGTGCGGAGGATGGCACCAACCCAACCGCAAGAAATAGAGGGGGTGATGGAGAATCTCCAAAATCAAAGGGTGGTAGAAAAGTCCAGCAGTCCTTGGGCATCAGCAGTGGTTCTGGTAAGGAAAAAGGATGGCTCAGTAAGGTGCTGTATACATTATTTAGTGCTGAATGAAATGACAGTGATGGATGCATACCCCCTGCCAAGGCTTGATGACATGATGGATGCTCTGTCAGGGGCCAAGTGATTCTCCACACTATACATGAAAGCAGGATACCACCAGGTCAGGGTTGCAGAGGAGGACAAGGAGAAAACAGCCTTTTCATACAGGCTTGGTTTATGGGAGTTTAATGTGATGCCATTTAGCATATGCAATGCCCCAGCTACTTTTTAGCATCTCATGGATCGTGTACTTCAAGGTCTGCATTAGCAGACAGCTCTAATCTATCTGGATAATGTAATTGCATTTGGACAGACGTTTGACCAGGAATTGGAGAGGCCGTTGGAGATGTTGAACGGGATCTGAGCAGACCACCCAAGCTGAACCCCAAGAAATGCTACCTGTTCCAGAAAGAGGTGAAGTACCTGGGACACTTTGTAGGTAAGGGTGGTGTCTGCACTGACTCTGAGAAGGTGGCAGCTGTGGAAAACTGGCCAGTTCAAACTTGTGTGAAAGAGCTATAGAGATTCCTGGGCTTGTACATCTACTATCAGCATTTTGTCAAGGATTTTGCAACGATAGTTGCACCTCTGCACAAGCTGTTGGAGAAAAGGAAGAAGTTTGTATGGACAGCTGGTACTCAGAAAGCCTTCAACGAACTCAAGCATATGTTGGCGAGCTCTCCAATATTGCCGTACCCTGATCAAAGTCAGCCATTTATCTTGGACTGTGATGCTAGTGACCATGGTATTGGTGGAGTCCTGTCACTAAAGAAGGAAGACATGGAGCGTGCAGTGGCATATTACAGCAAGAAGCTCAGCTCACCGGAGCAGAACCACTGTGTAAACCATAAGGAGCTCTTGGCAGTGATGAAGAGCCTTGATTTCTTCCGCCCTTACTTGTATGGGTCCTTCTTCATTAGGACAGATCATGTGGCACTCAAATGGCTGAAGACGTTGAGGAATCCAGAAGGCTTAGGAAGGTAGACCAGCACAATTATGAGATGCAGCATCGTCTTGGGTGGGTACATAGCTATGCTGACAGCCTGAGTAGTTGGCCTTGTGACCCAGATTACCAACAGTGTAGAAAATGGATCATAGTATGAAATGCAGCCATACTGCAGTGACAGGGCCAGCATCAGATGAAGAAGACCTGAAGAGATGCAGATGGAGGATGCAGATTTACAACCAGTGCTAGAGTGGCTGCAGCAGAGTACAGTGTGACTATCTTGGGAAGAGGTTTCCAGGTCAAGCCCTTCAACCAAGAGCTGCTGGAGTCAGTGGGACCTTCTTCGTTTGAACAACGGACTACGAGAGTGTCAGTGGGAGACACCCAATGGCCTCAGCAAGTATTGGCAACTGGTGGTTCTGAAGAAGATGACGTCCGAGATCTTAGATGGGTCCCATAACCAGATCAGTAGTGGGCACCTGGGAATGAAGAAAACTCTAAGCTGGCTGCAACAGATTTTCTACTGGACTAGCATGTGGCAGGATGTTGAAGAGTGGTGTCGGACCTGATATGTGTATTGTGCCAAGAAAGGACTTAGGAAATGTTTTTACATCCCTCTTCATCTGTACCAAGTGGGTGCACTGATGGAATGCGTTGCAATGGACATTGCTGGACCTCTGCCACTCACTGAAAGCAGATACCGGTATATATGTGCCGCCATGGACTGCTTCACAAAGTGGCCAGAAGCCTATGCCATCCATGATCAAGAGACTGCGGCTGTTGCTCAGGTTTTGGGATGCTAAAACAGTTACATTCCGACCAGGGTAGAAGCTTCCAATCTGCCGTGTTATGTGAGTGCTGCAAGTTACTGGGGATCAAGAAGACTAGGACGACCCCACTAAGCCCACAGTCAGAAGAGATGTTGGAGAAATTTTACTGGACCCTGGGACAAGAACTGGCAAAGTTTTGTGCAGAGAGATAAATGGAATGGGACCAGAAGCTATGTGCGTTGCTGATGGCATATCGGCCTGTATCCCATGAGTCTATCAGCTACACCCCTGCAAAACTGATGTTGGGCCATGAGTTACACTGGCCCATCGACTTGTTCATGGGAAGACCACCTGGTGAAGAGCTGCCTACAGACACCTTCAGCTATGCAAAGCATCTTCAGGAAAGGCTGGCTGAGGTATATCATTAAGTGAGAGAAGCCCTTAAGTTTTTAGGAGAGGTGATGAAGTGCAAGTATGATTCCAAGGCAAGTGAGGTGAGCTTCGAGGATGGTGACCAGATTTGGTTATATAATCCTCAGCGAAAGAAGGGACAGTCACTGAAGCTGCAAAACCCATGGGACGGGCCTTACACTGTGTTGGACAGCCTATCAAATGTAATGTATCGGATTTGGGGAGGCAGGAAGTCTCGCCCAAAGGTGGTACACGTGAATTGTCTGTGCCAGTAGTCCAGGACAGTACAGCTGGGACGTCTCCGTGGAATCGTGCTCACCCACAGCCAAGGATGTTGGGGAGGACCATGGAGCTGAAGTGCAAGAGGATGGTGACAGTTTCCCAAGAGAAGTGCATCAGGAAGAGGAGCAAGACATTCCAAGAGAAGTGGACTGTGGAAGAGCACGGGCATCGTTGGAAGCGGCATAGGAGAAGATCTGATAAGTTGAAGGATTATTTTGTGTATAGCTCGATATTTCATTAGGATTAAGGCTTATGTTTGTAAACATTGTGTAGTTTTGTCAGGACTACAGAGGATTAGGGAGGGGATAGTGTTGAGAACCTGCATTGCTAGCTAGGTTGTTCTGGAGAATTCCTGATGTTTGTCATAGTTCCGGTGCAAGTCAGAGTGGTCAGTTAACCTGCTGTTTGTGAGCGTAGTTATTTTGTAAGTTGTTCATTAATTTTAATGTTCTTTTTCTCTATGAAGTTTTACTTATGTGAATGTTTATTAAATAATGTAATTTAATTTCAAGTTTGTGTGCTAAATAATCTAGAGTGTTATGCAGTGTAAGAAAAGTCTGGTATGTTTTAAATATCTCCCAGTTGGCAACTGTTGCTTCTCCTAGAATGTAGAATACTCTAGAATATAGGAAGCTTATTTAAGGATGGGGAAGGGACTAGAGCTGTTTCAGTCAGTTTTCAGTTAAGTTTGAGTGTAGTGCAGTGTCAGTGAAGTTTCGATACTTGCGAAAATAGTGGAGTGTTGTTGGCAAGCATTAAGAATCAGTGCAGTTGGTGAAGTTTGTGTATCTTCGGTATTTGTGAAAATAGTGAAGTTTGAAAACATTAAGTGTAATTATTTGATAAATAAAGACAGTGAACTTAAGTCTTTTTTTCTTTTCACCTCAGCTGATCTTGTGTGCTGTACACCGAAAGGCTGACCAAAGGAAGAACAACTCACTGGGCAATGTCCATCATATACTGATCTACTGCTGATGGAGCCTGTGACAGTGTGGGACAGGGACGTAACTGTAAAAAAAATATTATTATTTAATATGTTAAAATGTGTATTTTTTTCAGTGTTTCTTGAAGGTAGAACACTACTGTATCTGCCCTCTTTATACATTGTATAATATTTCATGAATGTCTTTATCGCTAAAACTAGATTCAAGAAATAATGTAGTTTCTATGAATAACCATGGAGGAACACTGCAGTATATGTAATGTCCATACATAGTGCATAATGCATAACATAATAAGCTATTCTGTCTATTATACAGCCAAACAGGTTTAAGAGAGGGGTTCTGATACCTGTTTATGTAGCAGGATATGCAACCCAATGACCCAAAGGTGTTAATGAGTATAGCTTAAAGTAATTAAGCGATAAATTCCATGATATCAAGCTTTATGAACAACACTGATTGGTTTATTTTCTGTAATTAGTCGTTATGTGTCCTATACAATATTTCATACATTTGGCTAAACTGTGTTTGAAGAGACAAAGATCTATACTGTGTTGGGTTATTTATTTTTGTTCTTCAGTTTGTCAGAAAAGATATCAAATCTAATTGCTATTTTGATAAGTTCCGTAATAGGTGTATTCGTCAATTCTGAATTCTACAAGCTAAATTTCTTAACCTGACTGCGTTATCCTCGAGAGACCCTTGGCAACTCTATGGTTAAATCAATTTACAAGATATCTATAATGTGAAATATCAGTAGAAGTACTAGAGTCCATGGGATATTTTTACATTTTGTGATTTAGCAACTAGTTTTCTCGTACTAAAGAAAAGAAAAAAACTTATTTAATAAGGTAGTCACTATTATTCACATCAAGTACTGTAGGTGTTTCTCAGTAACAATCTTTCTACCTGTACTAATATTTACTGTTTGCCAGTATCCAGTTTATATATATATATATATATATATATATATATATATATATATATATATATATATATATATATATATATATATATAGCATTATTTTACTTTACCTGCAAACTATTTTGCTTATTGCCAAATCATTTAGTATAATTTCCTGCTTTAATTAACCTAACCTTTATTCTGCAACGATTTCACTACAAAGAATGTAGTGCTTGTCCCTGTGTCACTCCCTACCTCCGCTCCTTTCTCACTCCCTGAATTACTGTACTTTATTGAAAAAGAGGTTAGTATTCCGAAAGGAATATTAGAAAAAAAAAATGCACAAGGGTAACTAGGTAACCTCCTGCTTAGCCGTCGCAGCAGCAGCAGGACATCCCTCCATTAACAGGCATTTTTTTTTTTTTTTTACTGACAAATATGTATTACATAATGGTCAAGCTTCACTGGCACTAGGATATAAACATAGTAGGATGCACGAGTGCCACCCTGCACAGGGAGGGGGGGAGAGGTAATGATATCAGTCAAGGTCACTGTACAGAGCAAAAGATCTAACTGAAGAAAAATAAATTTCCATTACAACAGATGTCCAACCTAGCTACATTATAGGGAGGGTGGAACCACTAAGGGATGCCCTTAACACTGGAAGGAGTCCCCGCGGAGATCCAGCAAAGCCATTATACTGTATACGTTCATAGTTTTTTCACTTAGGAACACGAAATTTCCATTTGAAGAAAACTTTATTCTGTGCAGATAATAGGAAAGCAAGGAGCCCCCATGACCCCAAGAGCACCACCACCATGGATAGGCCGGCCTAAAGGTGGAGGGGGGGGGGCAGGGAGTGTCCTCATTTTAAAGAACCTGAGTTTTGCACAATGGTAGATAATTCAATGGGGTCACGTTTTATGTGGGGTGAGACCCCCATAAGCCACTGTTCTTGGGGAAGGGCAGCTATTGGATGTTCTTGCCAGTCTTTATACTTGGTTCCTCTCCTAGTAGCACGAAAATTTGCGTACTGGTATGTGTTCATCCTGCCCACATTTTCGACAGGTTAGGATCCCTAATGCCCCCCCCCCTCCCGGGGGAGCTGCCCCCAGTGAGATGCAATGACAGTTTTTACGTGGATACATGATATTAGGCACAATATTAAATCTTCACCCAGACTTCATATTATAAAGGATGGAACCCTGGGTTCGTTGCTGCTTCCCCCCACCCTTTTTTTTTCCTTCACAATATTGCAGGGATGGGTGCGGATATTTAAGGGTTCCTTTGGCTTTGTTTTTGTTTCCTTCGGCAGAATACAAAATTGAGTGTCGTTCATAAAGAGGCCTGTGCTGTTTGTAACAGTATTATTTTACTTAAGTTTAACGAAGGGTATGAGATCCGCAATATCATTAATTACAGTTCTTTAACCCAGGATACATAACCTAACCAACCTTAATGCTGTAGGATAAAAACCACAAAATAAAGTTATGCATTTAACGAGCTCCAAAAATACAGGCAAAACTTATAACCATTGTGCTTTCTTTTTAACCTAAATCTGCGTATCAGATCATTTTCTAAGTATGACAATCTTTTTTGTGAAATCTGTACAAAAATTAAGAAATAATAATGTACACATTGCTATTGTAAGAAAGAGCGTGTCTTCGTATCTTGCAACTTCTGACACATGGCCACATGACCACACACTATCGTCGATTACTCACATGTCATATAAAGTTCATATAATATTCATGAAACACACACACACACACACACACACACACACACTAAGAAAAATCTAAAAGTCAATGAAATAAAACTAGATATACCATCACAAGTAGAACTGATTGCAGTAGAGATCAACACATCTGAAGGGAAAGGAATTGTAGCCAATTTGTACATGTCACCCAGTTCAAACACATGGGAAAGAGATGAATATGAGGACCTGGCAGAGAGTAAAATTCAGAGTTTAAGATCATTACTACATAAAATGGAAGAGAAATCGGTAAGAATTATACTAACTGGGGATTTTAACACAAATATAAATTGGAATACTCTAGATATAATTAGCCAAGAAAGCTGTTAGGACCAAAAGCTCCTGGATCTCGTGCAAGAGTTTTTCCTAACGCAACATGTGAGGGAAACCACCAGAAAGAGAGGACTTGATGTACCTTCAGTGCTAGATCTAATATTTACTAGGCAAGAAAATGATATTGACAGTTTACTATATCACCCTCCACTCGGCAAAAGCGATCATGCAGTACTAAATTATAACTTCAGGATAGCATATGACATAGTTAACAGCAATGACAGTTACAAAAAGAGCCTAAACTATAAAAAGGGAAATTATCAAGACCTAATGAAGTATTTCTTAGAATTTGATTGGGAAAATGAGCTTAGAGGACAAGATTTAAATGCTGTATATAAAAAATTCTGTGAATTTTATGAAATAGGAGTCCAGAATTACATCCCACAGTACAAAGAAGCAGATAAGAAAATACAGAAATGGTTTAATACATACAGAATGTAAAAAATCAAAAGAAAGAAGAGATTTGTTGCGGAATAGATACAGAAGACACAATAGTGAAAGGGCGTATAATAATTACTAAAATGCGTGGCTTGAACAGTGCCCCCAAAGAAAACCATAGTATCCCCGACGACAGGGCAAACCAAGAACAGCATAGTTTGCCCGCAAATATGCCGACACCCCCACACGGACCCCACGGGGTAGCTGTCACCAGCCACCACCACTCCGGGCAACAGCGACGCATGTCAGCCCGGGCCGTGTGCCCCTGTGACATGCAGCTACCATGCCGCCGCCACCGTAGGAGAAGGACACTACCTTCGCGTAGCGGAATTGCTGAGCTAGCTAGGGGTGGAGTTAGAACTCAAACTCCAGACAGCGCCCCTCTGGTAGAGACGATCTATGGTCGCTCCCAAAGTGTTCAGGTAGAGACGATCAATGGTCGCTCCCAAAGTGTTCAGGTAGAGACGATCAATGGTCGCTCCCAAAGTGTTCAGGTAGAGACGATCAATGGTCGCTCCCAAAGTGTTCAGGTAGAGACGATCAATGGTCGCTCCCAAAGTGTTCAGGTAGAGACGATCAATGGTCGCTCCCAAAGTGTTCAGGTAGAGATGATCAATGGTTGCTCCCAAAGTGTTCAGGTAGAGACGATCAATGGTCGCTCCCAAGGTGTTCCGGTAGAGACGATCAATGGTCGCTCCCAAAGTGTTCAGGTAGAGATGATCAATGGTCGCTCCCAAAGTGCTCCGGTAGAGACGATCAATGGTCGCTCCCAAAGTGTTCCGGTAGAGACGATCTATGGTCGCTCCCAAGGTGTTCCGGTAGAGACGATCTATGGTCGCTCCCAAGGTGCTCCGGTAGAGACGATCTATGGTCGCTCCCGTCCTCGTGAGACGATCTATGGTCGCTCCCGTCCTCGCAAGACGATCTATGGTCGCTCCGAGAGTGTCGTGGTAGGAACGACCTATTGTCGCTCCCTCCCTCGTGAGATGATTTATGGTCGCTCTGAGGGCGTGCAAAGGAGAGGGACGTCCCCACGGCCGGAGACTGAAGTCCAGGCTCTCTGTCCCAGAGTGTCTCAGACAGGCCTCCCAGCCTCCCCTGGTCTCTGTTCTCTATGCCTGGCTCTAGAGCAGACGCACCTGACGGACCCCAGTGGAAGTCGCTGCCGCAGTCCTCCCCTGACGGCACCCCTAGATGCTGGAGACCGCAGCCCACAGTCTCTCTCAGTTCTCCCCAGAACACCCGGGCGAGACCTCTCCACGCCCCCACAACGCTGGGACCTGTCACAGAGGTTCCTGGAGCTATTCGGCCCCAGCCTCGAGGGTCACACACTGGAGCCAAGTCTGGGAGCCACAGGGAGTCCAGGACACAAGAGGACGCCCTTGCGAGCCGCCCCATGCCCTCTCGGCACGCACCGCATTGACGGTGCCCCTAGCCCAGCAGGATCACCGATATCATGTTCCTGTCTATCCCCCTGATGAATACAAGTGATATTGTAACATGAGTGATTTAGGTTAAGTGTGACTCTCCCCTAGAGTAAGTATTGTGCAGTGATTTCATTTAGTGCATATTGGGGCAAATCAGATCACAGTGAGAAGTTAAAGGACGAGAATGTGGACCAAGATCTGATTGACTATACGTGCGAGTGACATCCCTGTTATATAATTAATAAGCCTATGCCTGTAAAGACATACCCCCTTTGTTGTGAAGGAATATTGTGGAAGGAAGTATTTATGGTATTCTATCTGTCCCCCACGCTGTGGAACGAGATCTGTTGACTATACATGTGAGTGACATCTCTGTTATATAATTAATAAGTCTGTGCCTATAAAGACATACCCCCATTACGGTGAAGGAATATTGTGAGAGGAAATATTAACAGTATTCTCTCCTTCCCCCACGCTACCCATAAAATCTTGTTTACCACTCGCTCTCACTCCCAAATCTCAAGTAAGTGTAAATCAAGGATCAGATTCATTTACCAAAGTATTTTGCCTAGCGGAAACCATATAAATTTCACGGCTAATATCTGCCACCTTCCAGTATTATCATAACTTTCTCCTCGCCGGCCTAAGTCACTCCCCGCACCTCCCCTATCTCCTCCTAGTGAGCGCCTATATTTACTGCACTCCTGATACACTAGGATTGTTGTGTTGTCATTAGTATCAGAAAAGCAAGTATCCTGCGAGATACACATATCCTAGATAAGGTTTTATATTGCTATATATTGTGCTGTAATATCTACTGATTTGTCCTGTGTCTGACTGTGGTAATATACGTGTAAAGGTTGTTGCCTAGAGTTTTTGTGTCCTGCCTCTCTTTATTGCACTAGCTCCGGTCTCGAAAGAGGACCCTGCTCCACGTTAGGTGAAATAGGAACGAGAAGTCGAGCCTAATTTCACCTAGCATTACACTGGTGGCCAGGGGTGGTTCTAGACCCGGGCGTAGAAGAGAGGTAATCAGGAAATATTTGGAAAAATGGCAACTAAACCGCACGTTCAGTTACCCAAGATTGACCCCGACCAGTATGATATACACACATATCTGGCAATAATTAAACCCTTACTGGATATTGGCTTCGACAATGACCAACAAAAAATTGCAGTCACACTTCCACTGTTGGGTAAAAAGGCGGGGAACATAGCGCCGAAAATCGTCCCAGAACTTACCTGGCAGAACTTTACAAAGTTCACTGTACAAACCATCACCCCATCATTGGGGAAAGTAGTGGCTCTATCCAAATTGGATAGCTATTCATTCGACGAGGATTTAGATAATACCCTGATACAGGCAAGATGCATGGTTACTGCTGCCTACCCGGAGGCAGATGATGAAACCCGGGATCAGAATACATTTAATACTCTGCTCAGAGTACTCCCAAGTGTTGTAAGACAACACTTCACTATCCATGATCCAACAGGAGACATGGATAGAGGTATCAGTTTAATGAGGCGCCTTTTAGCCGTCCATGCCACCCCTCAACTCATCGGCGAAATAAATCAATTCTCCGTTGGCCTCATCACCATCAACCCTTGGGAATTTTCTCCGTGCTACAGATGTCCGATCCACGACATCCATGAGCAGCTAGAAGCTGCCCAGTGCAGCCAAATGACACGAGGGCGCTTACAAACCTCCCCACCATACGCAAATTCCCCTAAGCTTCAGGGGAAGAAAATACAAAAAGGGAGAAACAAAAAGCGCCCCCCCACTGCCCCCGCATCCCACCGTAATGACGGGGGCCACCTAACCTCTCCCCCAGTGTACGACAGGGGAGAACGTTATTTTTCCTTTTCCTCCCCTCTCACTATCTCTTCTGTTCTACCTTCCCCTATTCCTGCCCCTAGTTCTAACCTTCCCACCCCACACACCACTATACCCTCTCAACACAAAACCGGCCTCCCTCTTCACAGGCCTCCTAGGACCCTCTCCTCATCTTCCCCTAACCTACTTCCTAAAACCACCTCCCCCCGTCTACTGCCTTCCACCTCCCACCCCGCGCCACCCACCACCATCACTTCACCACCGTCCGCTTTCCCCGCCCACACGGTTAACTCATTCACCTTCCCTATCACACCCTCCTCCTCATCCCCAAGCATTCAAACAACCCTGCGAGGCCGCATCTCCCCACCACCACCGGCTCTCTCTCCCCCTACACTTCACCCCACCTTTCCTCGGCTCCGACGGCACACACCACCTGCCACATCCCACTCCACAGCCCCTGCCAGGCCACCATGGTTTCAGCACCGCACACCGTCCGCCATCGCCCCCACACCCACACCATCCCCTAGCTTCGTACCCACTGCCCACCCCACACCACTAGCACAGAGTCCTGCTACTGCCCAGACCACTCCACCACCAAACACCGGGATGGCACCACAAGATCGCACTCCCTCCTCGCCACCTACCCTCCAAGCCAACTCTCCTGCCACCTCACCACCTCTGCCGACCTCACACCCCCAACACCCCCCTGCTCCCGCACCGCCTGTCACTTCCACATACAAGTGCTATGTTTCCTCCTCGCCATCCCCCTCCACCTCCCCTACCACCTCAGCCTCCACCGCCTCCACCACCCCCTGCACCTCACCTGACATCTCACCCGCCACGCCTCGCTCACCCTCACCCCTTCCCTCCGCCGCCTCACCCTTTCCACCCAAGCCCACGTGCCCTGCCCACTCCGCCACCCCCGCAGGACAACCCACTACCACCGCCCTCTTCCCTCCACACCTATGCACTCCCACTCCGACGTTCTCACCTTCTCCCGCGCCCCCAACGAGCATGACGGCCCATGCTAACCGACCCCGCCCACTCCGCACGCCTACTTCCCCACCCACACCCACCCTCAGAACCACCACCACCACCCACTCCGGCTGACTCTCATGCCCACCCACCCAATACACACACACCGTCAAGCTACATCAGGCCCAAATCCCCTCTACCTGTACTCCCCAGAGACTCGACGCCGCATTACCATGACACAAAACCCGGCCCTTACCCGCAGTATCCAGCATGCAGCCCTCAACCACACCGACAGCCACACCAAGCAAGATGAGAGTGAAGCGGGCCATATGGGCACCTACCCTTGGCAGGAACCACCGACTCCGCGGGCCACACCACCTGCTAAACCTCCTCCAGTCTACCACCGCCACCTCCACACTCTTCCTCACCTACGACCCAGCACAAGAGGAGAACTCCTACACTGTCGCCTGGCAAACTACGCTGCAACACCTCCAGCCCGTCTACACCACCTTCAACACACAAGCGTTCCACCTCCAGCCATGGTGACGTGACTTTTTACAGGGGGAGAGTGGTAAAATGCGTGGCTTGAACAGTGCCCCCGAAGAATACCATAGTATCCCCGACGACAGGGCAAACCAAGAACAGCATAGTTTGCCCGCAAATATGCCGACACCCCCACATGGACCCCACGGGGTAGCCACCACCATCCACCACCACTCTGGGCAACAGCGACGCATGTCAGCCAGGGCCGTGCGCCCCTGTGACATGCAGCCACCATGCCGCCGCCACCGTAGGAGAAGGACACTACTCGCGTAGTGGAATTGCTGAGCTAGCTAGGGATGGAGTTAGAACTCAAACTCCAGACGGCGCCCCTCTGGTAGAGACGATCTATCGTTGCTAACAAAGTGTTCCAGTAGAGACGATCTATGGTCGCTCCCAAAGTGTTCAGGTAGAGATGATCAATGGTCGCTCCCAAAGTGTTCAGGTAGAGACGATCAGTGGTCGCTCCCAAGGTGTTCCAGTAGAGACGATCAATGGTTGCTCCCAAAGTGTTCAGATAGAGACGATCAATGGTCACTCCCAAAGTGTTCAGGTAGAGACAATCAATGGTTGCTCCCAAAGTGTTCAGGTAGAGATGATCAATGGTCGCTCCCAAAGTGTTCAGGTAGAGACGATCAATGGTCGCTCCCAAAGTGTTCAGGTAGAGACAATCAATGGTCGCTCCCAAAGTGTTCAGGTAGAGACGATCAATGGTTGCTCCCAAAGTGTTCAGGTAGAGACGATCAATGGTCGTTCCCAAAGTGCTCCGGTATAGACGATCAATGGTCGCTCCCAAGGTGTTCCAGTAGAGACGATCTATGGTCGCTCCCAAGGTGTTCCGGTAGAGACGATCTATGGTCGCTCCCAAGGTGCTCTGGTAGAGACGATCTATGGTCGCTCCCGTCCTCGTGAGATGATCTATGGTCGCTCCGAGAGTGTCGTGGTAGGAACGACCTATTGTCGCTCCCTCCCTCGTGAGACGATCTATGGTCACTCCGAGGGCGTCCAAAGGAGAGGGACGTCACCACGGCCGGAGACTGAAGTCCAGGCTCTCTGTCCCAGAGTGTCTCAGACAGGTCTCCCAGCCTCCCCTGGTCTCTGTTCTCTATGCCTGGCTCTCCTGACGGACCCCAGTGGAAGTCGCTGCCGCAGTCCTCCCCTGATGGCGCCCCTAAACGCTGGAGACCGCAGCCCACAGTCTCTCTCGGTTCTCCCCAGAACACCCGGGCGAGACCTCTCCACGCCCCCACGACGCCGGGACCTGTCACAGAGGTTCCTGGAACTATTCGGCCCCAGCCCCGAGGGTCACACGCTGGAGCCAAGTCCGGGAGCCACAGGGAGTCCAGAAAACGAGAGGACGCCCTTGCGAGCTGCCCCGTGCCCTCTCGGCATGCACCGCATTGACGGTGCCCCTAGCCCAGCAGGATCACCGATGTCATGTTCCTGTCTATCCCCCTGATGAATACAAGTGATATTGTAACATGAGTGATTTAGGTTAAGTGTGACTCTCCCCTAGAGTAAGCATTGTGCAGTGATTTCATATAGTGCATATCGGGGCAAATCAGATCACAGTGAGAAGTTAAAGGACGAGAATGTGGACCAAGATCTGATTGACTATACGTGCGAGTGACATCCCTGTTATATAATTAATAAGCCTATGCCTATAAAAACATACCCCCGTTGCTGTGAAGGAATATTGTGGAAGGAAGTATTAATGGTAGTCTATCTTTCCCCCACGCAGTGGAACGAGATCTGTTGACTATACATGTGAGTGACATCTCTGTTATATAATTAATAAGTCTGTCCCTATAAAGACATACCCCCATTACGGTGAAGGAATATTGTGAGAGGAAATATTAATAGTATTCTCTCCTTCCCCCACGCTACCCATAAAATCTTGTTTTCCACTCGCTCTCACTCCCAAATCTCAAGTAAGTGTAAATCAAGGATCAGATTCATTTACCAAAGTATTTTGCCTAGTGGAAACCATATAAATTTCACGGCTAATATCTGCCGCCTTCCAGTATTATCATAACTTCCTCCTCGCCGTCCTAAGTCACTCCCCGCACCTCCCCTATCTCCTCCTAGTGAGCCACAACTTCCCCCCCCCCCGTGCCCCCGCGCGCCCATATATTAACTGCACTCCTGATACACTAGGATTGTTGTGTTGTCATTAGTATCAGAAAAGCAAGTATCCTGCGAGATACACATATCCTAGATAAGGTTTTATATTGCTATATATTGTGCTGTAATATCTGCTGATTTGTCCTGTGTCTGACTGTGGTAATGTACGTGTAAAGGTTGTTGCCTAGAGTTTTTGTGTCCTGCCTCTCTTTATTGCACTAGCTCCGGTCTCGAAAGAGGACTCCACACCACGTTAGGTGAAATAGGAACGAGAAGTCGAGCCTAATTTCACCTAGCATTACAATTACAAACAGGCAAGAAACGATTATACAAGAATAAGGAGGGAAGCCCAAAAACTGTTTGAGGAGGATATAATAAATAAAAGTAGTGATCAACCAAAGTTGTTTTACAGCTACATCAGAAGCAAAACCAAAGTAAAAGATATAATACAATCCATTACGGATGAGGGAATCACTTATACACAAGAGAAAGATATTTGTGAAGCACTAAATAAGAATTTCCAATTAGTTTTTACAGAAGAAAAAATTTTGAGAGGGACTATGTGGAACATGCATGTCCACACATACTACCAGATATACAAATAGCAGAAAAAGTAATACAGGACGAGTTAAGTAGATTAGACAGAGGAAAAGCAAGTGGTCCTGCTGAAATTTCATGTTGGGTACTACGAGAATGTGCAAAGGAGTTAAGTTGTAGTGCCACAAATTTGATATTCATGTATGTGTTTAGAAGTACTGTAATTTTTAAGTTAGATAGGGTGTAACCTGAATACTAGTCTATAAATTCCTATCCTAAGTAGTAATTCATATGTTAATGATTAATGTAGGGTTAACCATTTTTATATGTACGTATCTCTGTATCTATGCATTGGGTGATGTAATTGTGGATGTTGAGCTATGAGAATTCCCCGTCTGGTCGAGTAACGAAAAACAGATGCGCGCAACTTTTCTTGTTGTTGTTGGGCGCCGAGTTTAAACCTTAAACAGAATAATGATGAATATACAATTCTTTCCGTAACCTAGTTGTGAAATGTTTGCTAATGAAGCTGCTAGGACCCAAATATGTAAGATTAACAGTCCAATAGGCCTAAATAATGTCATTTGTGAGGATTTAAAAGTCCCGTTTGTCTTGGCCGTCACTAGATGGCATGAGCTGCCTTAAAATTCAAAGTGAGATAGTGATAGAATCAGTATCTAAATTAAGTAAGGAATAAATCCCAAATTTTCCCCAATTCAATCAAAAGTCCTGGCGTCATGGGTACACTGCTAAATAAATTGTAAAGAGAATTGAAACCCATCATATTTCAAAAACACCACCTCATTTGACTTAGCAGTGGCGTCGCAGGCGTGCCCGACGAGCTCACTCGAACCCCAGATGTCGTATATAATGGACGTTTGTTCAGGTGAGCCGTCCACATTTCTTCTTCCTCCCCCTCTTTTTCTTTGTTTAATCCTTACTTGTCATGGACTATATGAAGTAATATTGTTGAAAGTTTAACGTAGTGAGACTTGAGCCCCAGACGTCGTATATAATGGACGTTTGTTCAGTCCCCAGGCTCCGGCGACGTCAATGTGAGCATGACGCCTTTCCCATAGTATTGCCCAAGGACTTGAGCATACACACATTACACCATCCATGAATTATTATATAAACCAAATGTAATTGTAACAGCATTATTGATCTATCAAGTGAATTTTATTTTGTAAATAAGAAATGGAAATTTGGAAGTGATGTAATCTGGAACGGAAGAGTGAAATTCAAAACCATTAACCGTTTTCTTTCTTGTAACTAAGGTTAGGAAGTTAGGAGCATGGAAGGGAACTTAGTGACTGTGAGCAATGATGTAATTTTGAAATGAACCTCGAGGCTAAACAAGCCCGAGTGATTATGTATTCTTAGTGATTATACAATGTTTGAAAAGTACCTCGAGGCTAAACAAGCCCGAATGAGTACGAATTCTTAGTGATTATGTTTTTTTTTCCTGAATTATTCCTCGAGGCAAAACAAGCCCGAGCAATTATGTATTTTTAGTGATTATATAGCAATGATGCTTATGAACTGTAAATAGTCCTGAATTGAAATTGGATTCTAGAGAATTACATGATGAAAGTATATTATATGGATGAAAATGAACACGAGTAATCATTCTTATTGGTTCGAGGCTATGCCAGCCCGAACAGATAACTCATGCTCGTAAAAAGGTCCCTGACTTGAGGCTATTGTCGAGCCCAAGAGTAACTGACAAGGAGACAGTATGGTACAACAACTCCATACATCGCTTGTATGTATCAAATTGTTTTCGCCTGGTAATAATGTTGGAGGAATGATCATCCAAAACACTGGTAACATGTACAATCTTCTCTCATACTAAAAAGGGTCATGTAATTAAAAATGTTTTGTGGAAATTAGCATAAAATTATTAAAGTAAAGTATATATCTTTTCTTATTTTCTTAGTGATCCTAATCAAGGGAATTAAGTCCCCAAGCCTAATTCACTCCCCTTCCAATTCAAGATTCCTTCGCTGAGGGAACGACGACCACCTGTGGTACTGATTAAATCTAAGCTCGGCCAAAAATTACAAACGCTACCACAATTCTTTCTTTTTTCTTAAATATTTATCATCTACTATACTAAGTCAAGTACCACCTGTATTATCCATGGATGAGTTGATCAGTACCCACAACAGGTAAGATTATAAATATCGAGCATTACACTGGATGAACAATAACGATGGGATTGAAAAATCCTACCGTTACACTGGTGAATACCGGTGGGATAAACATTTCAAGCATTACAAAGTAAACCATTATTTTTAATTTTCAAGAGATCTTTGAGTCAAGGTAAACTACCTGATATTTGGAAAAAACAAATATTGTCCCCTTATTCAAGAAAGGAAATAGACAAAATCCACTCAACTACCGACCAGTATCACTGACCAGTGTTGTAAGCAAGGTATTAGAAAAGCTTATAAGAAAAGATAGGGTAAATCGCCTAGAAGAACACAGTATTATAACAGAAAGACAGTTTGGTTTCAGAAAAGGAAAATCATGTGTTACTAACCTGTTGAGCTACTATGACAGAGTCACAAACACAATACAGGAAAGAGAAGGATGGGTGGACAGTATCTATTTAGATTTCAAGAAAGCTTTTGACACAATACCACACCAAAGACTTTTATGGAAACTGTACCATCAAGGAGGAATTCGAGGCAAACTGTTTTGTTGGATGCACGACTTTCTCATAAAAAGAGAAATGAGAACAGTACTAAGAGGAAACTACTCATCGTGGAAAGAAGTGACTAGTGGAGTACCACAGGGTTCAGTGTTGGCACCAATCATGTTTTTAGTGTATATAAATGATATAACCAGTAACACTGGAAATGAGAGCTATCTGAATATGTTTGCAGATGATGCAAAAATACAAAGGAGAATTACTAACACAGACTCTTGTAAAGAGCTACAAGAAGAATGGAGTAGTACATGGCAAATGGAATTCAATGTGGACAAGTGTCATGTAATCAAGTTTGGTAAAAGTGGAAAAAGACCTGATTGGGATTATAAGTTAGGAAATAAAACCCTATACACATCAGAAAGAGAGAAAGACCTAGGTGTGATTATCAATAACAGACTATCTCCGGCTGACCACATCAGCGAGAAGGTAAGGAACATGTATACACTGCTTGCAAATATGAGAATAGCATTCACATACATAAATGAAGACATGCTAAGAAGGATAATAACATCATTCATTAGACCAACCCTGGAATATGCATCAGTAGTCTGGAGTCCTCATCTCAAAAAGCATATAGAGAAGATTGAAAAAGTTCAAAAGGCCGCTACAAGATGGATACCAAGCTTAAGGGACCTAAGCTACGAAGAAAGACTAAATTAACTCAATCTACCAACACTACAGGAGAGAAGGAAAAGAGGTGACATGATAATGCTATATAAATGCATATCAGGGAAGGAGAAAATAGACATAAATGATTACTTAACACATGGAGAAGCATCAGCAAGAGGACACTGCAAAAAACTGCATATGAAGAGAGGTGATAAAGACGTAAGGAAATTCAGTTTCCCAAACAGAGCAATTGATCAATGGAATGCACTACCGAATGAAATAGTGTGAGCCAAAACAATTCACAAATTTAAGGATATGTACGATAAATATGGTTTAAGACACGGGACAGTACGAGCTTGACTCATTCCTGTAAAGATACAATTAGGTAAGAACAATTAGGTAAGAACACACACACACACACACACACACACACACACACACACACACACACACACACACACACACACACAAATGAACAAAACCGTGACAAATTAAAAAAATTAATGGTACACTCTAACGGGGTCCCGAGGGTTCTGAGGTCACTTTCAGCGGATCCAGGTGACCATACACTGTCATGGAGTACTAAAATGTCTTAAAAGTGTTCACATAATGAACACACATGTAAATACCATGATCACTTTCTGGCACTGTATGTAAAATTTGTGCTGTGGATGGTAACCTTGGGTAAATAATTCCCTCAAGCACAAAAAAGGCACCTAGGAGCAGGCATAGATATAAGACACCCTTGCCTGAAAAAAGGGTGTAAAGGTGGGTGAAGGTAGAGGGAAGCGTAGATTCTCAGCCCACGTAATTTCCACGTGACAACCGGTGATCCAGTTAGTGGGAAATTAGTACCTCAGGTTACCTATTCTAGGCTCATGGTGGACTTTCGGAAATCGTCTGCCACCAGATGTCTGTCAGTGTTCAACATCTTTGTCCCGAGCATGTGTTCATTAACCGTGATTTTGCACTGTTGATGTGATAACCTTTTTGGCAATATACCATCACACACTACTGAAGTACTGAAAATGTTTAATAACAAAAATATAACAGAGGAGAATGAATTGCTCTCACTGTTTTATTTCCCCCAAAACGAAGCCCGAATTTTGAACACCTGGCACCCATATTTTGTCTTCGTCATTTTTAATGAAGCTGCTGCACGCTGAGTTAATTCTTGCCTCCAGAAATGTTCGATTTATACTGTAGTTTTAGCCAAGCAGTTGTTTGTGTCAGTCTCTCTTTTGGCGGAATTTTAATGATGATTTATGAAATTATTCTACATCAACCATCCAAACTCAGAGACAGTTCCCATACCAATATTTGATCATGAGTTATCCCCCTTGGGAAATGCACTACTACAACATTCAAATACCTCATATCAAATCTTGGAACGGGGACTGTCTCTGGAGCTCGGATGGCTGATGTAGAATAACTGAATACATTGTCATTAAATTTTCGCCAAAAGACAGACGGATACAAAGAAAACAAGTGCCTGTCTAAAGCTACAGTATGAATCGAACATTTCAGTATGCAAAAATTAACTCAGCTTTGTAACAGATTCATTAATAACAATGAACAGAAATATATGTGCCAGGTTTTCAAAGTTCGGGCTTCGTTTTCGGGGAAATAAAACGAGAGCAATGTGTTCTCCTCTATTATATTTTTGTTATGAATCTTTTGCAATACTTCAATAGTGTGTGAATGTATTTTGCCACACAGGTTCTCACATCAGCTGAGAAAAGTCACAATAATTTAACACGGACTCGGGGAGAACAAGCTGTTAACGGTGGTGGCCTCTAGCGGTAAGCATCTTCACAAGTCCCCCATTAGCTGATGCATCAGAATCACAAGGCTGAGCAAACATTTACTTTGATAAGCTAAACTATAAAAGAGCAACATGAACCATGGTATTAGTGAGGGTACAATAAATCTGATTACTTTTTTTTCATATATACATTTTCCATTCACACATGATATTAAGAATACTTGAGATTCTCTAAACTAATATCTTTCATTATAATCAGTTTAATTTCCTTATGGTGGATATACTGTCTACAGTATAAACAAATACTGCAAAAGATTGTTTTAAATTAATTAAATAAAGACATTTGAAATAGCTGTTGTTAAACCAGTAATCATTTATCTCTTGTTGGTACAGAAATGTTTGTAGTAATGATACTTACGATAAAAACAATAATAACCAGTAACTTCTTGTTGCGTAGCCACAATAAGGAAAACATTTTTTTTTTTTTTTTTTTAATTTATGGCTTTATGACCAGCACCTACTGTGAGAGGCATTAGGCCAAATGAGATGCTGGAGGGTAACAAAACTTCATCGCCGCACCAGCACTGCACATGACGGTCATTCTAAGGGGCCAAACATGGAGGCAATATATGGTAGAAGGTTCGTAGATTGGCCAGATGCACCTTCTCCCCTCTGACAAACAAGACGGGTTGGATATCCTCAGCCAGGTCAGCAGCCTGGAGCAGATCGTAGAGGTTGGAGTAGATCGTGGCTCCAAGCTGGTACAACCAGGTGTGGGTGTCAAGGTCCACAGGAAATGTCGGGAGGAGGACATGTCCAACCGATCCTTGTGATCCATGATGGGAGGGCAAGATGGGTTGCCCTCCACTGCCAGAGGAGGAGAGGACTCATTGACCTCCTCCTCAGCCAAGGACCTGGTTGACGCATCCTTGGCCATGGTGGCGGAGGCAGAAGAGACTTTGGTCTCTGACGGCAGATGTTGAACTTCTGTCATGGTGTTTGCCATGTCCATATCCGAAGCCAGGTTGGTGATTGCGGTGACAGTCCTTCTGTTGAGACAAACCTTCAGCCCCAGCCTCTTCTGTGGTGTTGTGCGGGGGGCAGCAGGCTGCTGGGCCTGGCGCTTCCATCGGCAAGGGACAGAGTGTACATCACAGGCATAGCACTTGTGGATGACAAGGCAAGGCAGCCTATTCACCTAAAAGATTTTGGGTAGAAGAATATGCAAAGCCCCCTTGTCACCCCTGGAAAAAGCCTTTGCCATCACGATGCACATTTGCACAACAGTGTTTATCTCTCCAGGACTCACAGGATCCCCGGCCTGGCATCCCAGGGCCGTGAGATGTCGCCATGCATGGGTAGAACCCTGCACAGCCACACCTCCCAGCCCAGTAACATCCCGAGCCTCAGGACACTTAGGAGTCCACCATCCCGCCATCCCTAAGGGAGCATTGGAGGTGCCGTGGGTTTGGTTTAACGATGGCCTGGGGATGCAGAAAAACATCAACGCCAGTATCCTGAAGCTTGATGAAGCCATACCCCGCCCTGGCATTAAAACAACCCACAGTCCCTCTGATCTTCTGGTCCACTGGAGGTTGTGGTCTGCTGGATGCCCCCCTTAACGGGTCACAGACAATAGCAGGAGATGTGCCATCCATGGCTGTCGATAGTATCTCTCTCCCCCAAATAATATACAAGGTATAAATAATATAAACAAAATCTAAAGACCCTAAGGTAACTTGTGTAACATCAACAAGGGATCTGAAGACAAAAGTGTAGAAAAACGCATGTGTGAATATTACGTTTATCTCAATTAATGGCTAACTGCATGCTTAACTGTAACCATATTCCTTTCAGATCATTAGAGATATCACAGCTATATGTCTGGAAAATTGCAGCTTTAGCGCTTTTATGGTTTTCTGTAAAACTTGTTACAAAAGAAAAGCAGATACTCATTCAGTACTTTTCGTTTAGGTAAATGGCAAAATATTAAGCCAAAACTATTCACCAAACATTTCTATAATTGGATTTTCAAGAAAATATCTGTATCTCAATGACAGTGGTATCTTAGATATTTTAATTTCAAATGTACAATTTTTAGAATCAACATATCACCTTACAAAATGGGTCAAGATCATTTGTATATTAGCACAAGGATTTGAGTTACCCTAGGGTACCTTCATGTGTTGTATCATCAACATCAAAGGAAATCATGTGCAAAGACAAAGAATGACTAGCAACATTTCCTTACTGTATAGCCACAAGAAGGAAGCTTTGCCATTATTAGTTGTATTGGTTAAGATAACTGTATTTAATATAGACAGATCTGAACACCCTAAGGGAACTTCTTGTGTAATATCAACAAGGGATCTGAAGACAAAGGTTTCGAAGAAAGCCTTTGTAAATTTTACCTTTGTCTCAATACCTGGCTAACTGTATGCTTAATTGTAACTATATTCCTTTCATATCATAAGAGGGACCATAGCTAAATATCTGGAAAGTTGCAGCTTTAAATCTTTAGTGGTTTTTTTCTGAAACGTAGTTCAAACAAACACACAAAAACTGAGCAGATATGAATTCGGTACTTTTCAGTAGGGTAAATGGCAAGATATTAAGCCAAAACTATTCAGCAAACATGTTTATCATAGGATTTTCAACCAGATATCTGTATCTCAATTAGTTTATGAGATATTCAATTTTAAATATGCAATTATGCAAAAAATGGGTGTATCACCTTTAAAAATAGGGCAAGGTCATTTATTTCGGCAAAAATATATGGTGTTTCCTAGGGTACCTTCATTTATAACAGTATCAAATTGGAAGAGAACAAAGTGCAAAGAGAAAAAAAAATAATATGAATAATACTGACGAAAACAAAAAGCTTCGCCATTTATATGGCAAAGCTTAATAATTGGCAGTAGTAGTGGTTGTTCTGGGAGAAGTATTTCATCTCTACCCCTAAGATGACCACACATTCAATAAACTGAGGCTCAAAATACTCAGCAGTATGATCATCTACTAAGGTTTTTAAAATCCTCTGCTACTGATTAATGTACCAGTGTTGATGATGTAATGAACATATCTACACACACCCATATATATTAATCAGCTATGTATATTGCACATCACTGTACATCACAATATCGTCGTAAATGTCATTCACTCGATAATTTCGATGCTAAGTGAAGATGAATAATAGGCAGGGAAGAAGAGAGTTAATATGTAATTTGATTCAGAGATTAATATGTGCTATGAATTATAAAATGTATTCATGTACCTGAATCATATAAACTTGAAGCATATCTGACAAAGTCTTTCAATCATGGATGTTGGTGTTAAGGGTTGACATATTCGTGCACCTGCCCTATACTCCAACGGGTGCCCGGGTGGTGCAAGTGGCTTCCTGGTCTCCCGCCACAGGTCTCCAGTACCTCACCCATCACGGTCTCTTTCCTCTCAAATACCGCAAGTACTTATCATAAATTACATCTGGCAAATTTTTTTGCATGTAAGAAATTTATGCTTATTGGTATGAATATTAGTTCATTTTTTTTTTTTTTTTTTTATAATATGTGCTTCATCTTAACGAAGGAAGGAAACTGTACTTTACACAGGAAAAAATCATCCAATACATTACCACTATGCCGGGAATCGAAACCGGGACTCTCAGATTACCACTATGCCGGGAATCGAAACCAGGACTCTCAGATGAGAGCCAGGCAGCAGTTCACAACACCACGACCAAGTAAGAGTTAGCTAACATTATCCAGGACTCTCAAGTGAGAGCCAGGCAGCAATCCACGACACCACGACCAAGTAAGAGTTATCTCACATTATCAAAATCTTGTAACCAATGTCCCTGTGCCACCACTGTGAGCCTGAAGAGGCTTAGATAACCCCCTGGCTCTCGGGCAAGCAGATACTTTCAATCTATCCCAAGCACTTACAGCAAGTCCGAATGAAGAGAGAAACCTGTACTTTACACGGGAAAATCATCGAATATCTGATCGTGGTGCAGTGGATTGCTGCCTGGCTCTCACTTGAGAGTCGCGGGTTTGATTCCCGGATTAGTGGTAATGTGTTGGGTATTTCTTCTTAGTTTACTTCAAAGGTAATTCAGAAAAATTGAAAGTATAGGTCAACACTCGTTTCAATGTGCGGAATTACATTAAGAATTATTGTGGAACTAATGCTAAGATTAATTGTCAGCCTATTTAGTTTAACTTTAATCACACGATAATTGGCAGCTTTCATGGTGCTACTGTGAACGTGACTGCTTTTACCTATGAACCATATTGGATGACGTCAGAGGAAGGGAACATTACCAGATACTCAGGCATCGACTATAATCAGCTTGCAACCTTGAGTGAAGCCCTCAATTTTATTATCCGCGTGTTGCCTTCAAGGAACTGGGGAGAGGTAAGTAATGAGTTACATCATCATTCGGGTAAAATGAGTGGGAATGAATACAGGTATGATGTAAAGTTTTAAATGTCTCTTATGTTAATAAAACATTCACAGCTAATTTTATTATTGCATTTATTTGCCATATGAAATCATAATTATATTCTTGCTCTTCAAAGCATCCTCCGCACATAAACAGGTTGTCATATTGTATAACCTGGCGAGTCGGTCTCACTAACCATCATGACCTAATTCCTGAGCACTTCCTTTGGATCAATTTTCTCACTTTTTCAGTAACACAGTAGTTTAGCATAATCTCCGTAAATTTCTGTACAAAGGTACATGCACATTGCACATCATACTTTCTGGTAAAAAGAAAAAAAAAATGTTTACCTCTCCTCTGTTTCCTCAAACAGATTTAGTTCTTTGATACTACGAACGGTAAGCCTTTATCTGTATTCACGTACATTCTCTATCGAAATATCAAACCCAAAGGTAGTTGTTGTAAATATGTCAAGCAAACAAAAATACTCGCGTATTCCTGAACTTGAATCTTGTGAGTTCTCTACACTTTGACTTCAGAATGTCTTGGTTCTCTAAGTATACTTGCGCTGCTTCCTCACTCCTTAATTCTGTTTGTTAAAACAAAAAATAATAACTGTTCTTAAGTGGAATACATTCATAGGATTTCTCCCGTCACGCAAAATGGATGTATCTGTGAAGGATGGTTTCACTGTTCACTACCACCTTCTGCTTCTCCCATCCATTCACTGATCCACCTGGTCACTACACCAATATCTCTTCTGTTCTCACTGATCTCTAGCAGCTTGTACAGCACCTTACACGTATTCCAAGTGACCTTGAAGAAATACTTGCTCCTATCTACCGTCAATTAATTACAGTATATGTGTGTCTACATTTATCTGTCTTTATCAATTTATAACATATTAATCCCTGAGACGGTGGAAAAAAAAAAAAAAAAAAGCCACCATGTCCCCCTGCCCTCTGTCACTAGGCTGCCTTATCTCCTACCCTCCCCGCAGCACCTCATATACCTCCCCCTTCCACCCCATTTTGCTACTCTGCTTACAATGGCACCCTCTGAGTGATATCTTATTTCTGAAACTTTTCCTGTTGTTCATGAAAAGCCTTTGGTCCATTCCAGTTAGCGACATCTGTTATATTTTGGGATTGCTGATTGGGAGGCGGCAAACAGAGTTATTTGCAAGTCCCTGCAATGGTTACTGCTTATATGGCCAACATCCGTCTGAGTGTTTTGCGTTTTATAGAAATTGTTCAAGAAGCATGGAACCATACTTTCTTTTTCCATGCCATGTAAATCGCATAAGCTATACGACGATACTAGGGCAAAAAAAAAAAAAAAAGAGACGGGTATCCGCAAAATTATGCGGTCATGCACCCCCCTCCTCCCAGTCCCTCAACAACAGCTACCCTCCAACCACCATCCCCCACCCCACCCTCCCACCGTACTCTCACCACAACTCCCACCATTCCCCACCCAACCGCCCACACCCATCACTCTTACCCCATCCCCCACCTCCCCCACCCTATCCACAACCCCCAACACCTCCCCACCAACCCTTCACCACATCTCACCACCGATTATGCCCGTCCTGAGCTTATGTCACGCCATTCCGATGCTCGGCTTTTAGGAGCTGCAAAAGAGCAATGGTCTCGTCATGCTTGCTCTATTTCGTTTCAAAACATAAAATTAGTTTGAAAAGGTACCAAAACCAAACTACCTCTGAATCACGTTCATTTATGCGTGTTCCCAGAATTGTGGTAAATCTGTTCTTCATCGTGCTGTAAACAATTTCATTCATTCCAAGAGCTATGAAATCTCCAATTCAGGTTCTTCCACTTTGTTTTCAAATACTTTGCCCAAAACTTTTGTTAGAGTACTTCATCGTCCTGCCCTCCTCATTCTTGCTCTGATATCACGGTAGCTGTTTCTTATACGGTACGGCATTACTCTTTCTCACCCCCTTTTACCACCCGCGTTGCTAAGCAAGTGTAGTGGTAATGTTTTCAGTTGTGAAATTGGCTGGCTGGCCTTGTTTGTGGGTAAACATGTATCTCATGAAAGGCTTGGGCTAACGTGAAGCTTGCATGGTATCAAGATATGGCCAAAATCCTGGACGAGTTCGAAAATAGGCATTCGTCCAAGATTTTGACTTGAAACAGCAAATTAACTTCTTTGGTACTAAGTACTCTCGCAGGATCATTGGATATCACTGGTAGGGCTGGATATGCAATGAACAACTATTCCGTGAGAATGAGTCAAGGCCTACCACCCACATAATATGTCTGCTCCAACTCCAGTTATATGGGCACGTGGTCCGTTTTCCTGAGGTTGACTCCGCCCACAGGTAGGTTTCTGAGTGAGTAAGCCGTGATGTAGGAGACCAAGGGGAAGGCCACGGAACTCATACCTGAAGCAGGTCGATCATTCATGTTGAGAGATACTTATAACAGAGAAGAGTCGCTACCTGGAGGGTTACACGAAGGGCCCTCTCCCCTGGGTAGAATTAGAAGGTGGGTGAGGCTATACCCCTCAAGGAATTTGACCCCCCTCCCCCCTCATAATGATAATGATGATGATCAGCCGGAATATCTCAAAGCACTCATCTTTCTTATGCCCTTGCTTCTGAATGGCAGGATGACTGCAGTTGCTCCAGATACGTCATAGATTTTCGGTAGAGTTTTGCAATAATCCTTAATTTTCTCACTGCCCTCTGTGGTTTCTAGTCTTCTATCTTTCCCTGCTCTACCTTGTTTTCAGTCTTTGTTTTTTTTATATAAATGGCTATTGTTTTTTTTTTAACTGTGGTGTTCTTCATGGTTCTGACTTGTCACCAACTCGCCTCTATTAAGCAATGATTTCCTGTGCTGCACATAGAGCCATGAACAATTGATTATACACTGATCATTTCACACTTCTTATTTCCATCTGCTTCTCACAGCACCTATCACAACAGTTACTTGAGCAGTTATGAGATAAAGCAATGATACAAGTTATTTCTTATCTAGGTATTATTTTTGTCTGAAAAAATGAAACCACATTGTTTTAATTATCCATAACACAGTTCATACATCTTTCAAGACAGCAAAGTTTACCACAGATATATCCCTTATTCACATGGTGTGGAGCAGAACTCTAATATTAAGTGGAGGAGTGCACAGCATAATGTATAAAATGAACGTTGTACACTAACCATTAAACATGTTACTCTAGATACAGTTGTGATTAGTTGTACCTTCAGACCGTCTAAGAATGGAGTAAAAACAAAACGATATTCTTCTTAGAATAACTAAGAATAATAAATTGACATGCATTCTAATCACACTAGTAAATCTCCAGAAGCGTAAAGAATTTTTGACTACCCTTTCCCTGGTCAGAATCATATTATTTAGCCATTACCCACGAAAATACAGATTACTCATTTAATGCTGCAGGTGACAGACCAAGTGGAGGCTCGCAGGTCGTTTATAACCACTTTAATGTATGCAGTTCTTCCCAGGAGACTTGAGAGGTAACACACTAATTTTAACTATTTCTATAAAAGGACCTAGAATGTCTTTTTCTAGTTGCTTCTGGCTATTGTCAGAGAAAAAAGCCCTGCTTTTTTTTTTTAGGGAGAGAGAGAGAGAGAGAGAGAAAACAAGCAGGGGAAGGAAAAACATCAGATACAAATGCAAAAACTTAAAGAAAATAATTGCAGACTGTTGATTTTTTTTTATAATCAAGTGCACATTATTATGTCGATCATAATTTGGTCATGAAGTGGAACGAAACTGTAAGATAGCAATATAAGTGGACAGATATACTAAATGAATTGTTCATAACTACTCAAAACTATCAGGTGGGACTACACGTTCGTTTATGATCAAACCATGGTTCTCTTCGTCATGGCCTCCCCGGTTCCAGAGCCTAGTTGGTTAAGCTTCTACTACCCTTTTAGTGGCCAAGTGTGGGCTGCCATGTTGGCCTCCACAATCATTGTATGCGCCATCCTAATCAAGGTAATGGTTGAGATGGGCACGTTGTAGAACTGTTATCTACTGTTTTGGGTCTGAGATCTTTTCCTGCATGGGGCATGGAACAACTTATGGACATAAATTTCGCCATAAAATTCTTGACACCAAGTACAATGTTCATGACTGTTTATCATTTTCACTTTCTGGTGGCTAAAGTCAGTAAGGATATATCTGTTATTAAAGGCGTTAACAGTGGCTGAATTTATGTATTAAGTTAGGAAACTCACACAAAACTGATTCCGGTCATTCAGTGGCTGCACGATACGCATGACTGTATTTGTGTAGTAAAAATAATTATTTCATTGCGAACCCCAGCATATCGGAAATTAAACTATAAATTTTAGTATGCTGGAATAACCTTGCGGTGAACAGTGATTCAGATGATTTCAGGATACTTAGTGGGTTTAGCATGTGTTGCTGTTAAGAGCCTATGGGTATGACGGAATGCCAATTTTCTCAGAATAGTATCTCTTCACCTAAATGCCATGTCCATCATAGATACAGTGTTGTTTAGAGCAACTTTTTGGATCCCAATACTCGGCCATGGAATGGGATATTACCCCCTTATCTGATTTCAATTCGCCTAGCATATTGAAGGGACTCACTCCTGAATGTTCTGATTTATGAAAGTGGTATTATCTTATACCATTGTTAGTTACTATATTGGTTATAAGGTTGTTCTACGCTAGTATTTTTCCAGTGGCAGTGATTAATTCTTGTATGATAACATTACATAAGTGATTTTTACACATTCAGTTCTTGGTGAATTATAATTCTACATATCCTGTTATGAATAATGGTGTACATGACCATCTGTTTCCCGTTATGCAGATCACGGGGACAGAAATGTGGCAGAAGCGTCATGGAGTGCTAGGTAGTGGGTCAGTGGTGCTGGAGATGGTGGGCAGTCTTTTGGGTCAGGGACTCTACGGCCGCCTCTCAACCAGCCAGTCTAACCACATCCTGGTGGGCGTATGGTTATTCTTCGGTGTCGTGGTGGGAACAGGATATCGCAGCAGTCTCATCGCCTCCTTGACCCTCCCCAGGCGACCTCCCAGACCGGAGACAATCGAGGAGCTGGTCAGAGCAGTAGACAAGTATGGTTGTGTTTGGTATACGACAAAGAAAGAGGGAACGTTTTACACTTTACACCCGAGAAAAGAAATATACTGTTCCACATATACGACTAACTACTGCAAGAGGTTTAATAAATGATGAAAAAATGGAAGTAAATGTAAAAGCAGAACTGTCGACTGCTTTTCATACCATAGTCTAAATGAAAGATAAATGTTTTGTGTTGATTTCAACTTAAATACATTATTGGGGTACAGTGTTCTAGGACTCTTACTAAACAAAGGATGCTGTGGAAAATTATAAGTTCTTTCTTTGGCCTGGTAGAGCGATTATTATATTACAGCATCCCCCACCCATCCGAAAAAAATAATACTCAGACTTTTACTATAGCAACAAAGCTTACACTGGTAGAAATTATCATACATGAAAATATCCTGAATGAAACATTCAGGATATTTGTCTGTATCTGACATTTCAGTCTGAACACCATATAGACTGGATTAACCCACCCAGTCCCGTTGACGTATGGGTACATTGCAACATTTTGCATTTGCCAGTCCCGGTGACGTACTGGTACATCATGGAATTTGCAAAGTCCCTAATTTGCACAATTTTCAATTTTCGCGCGTGATTTTTCGTACGTATACACGGGACACCTTCCTCTATTCCTCTACAAGATGCCAAGCAGGTACAATGCTTTACACTGCATAACCTCCCCCCCCCCATTGTCTCGGCAATTCACCTGTTACCAGTGAACTGGCAAATAAAGACATTCAGGCCAGAGTGATTCCACAATCGAACACAATGTGGAGGACAAAGTTTACATAGCATTAGAGGAAGAAACAGTCAGAAATGATGATCAGGTAATGTGGCAAAAGAAGATCAAGAATGGTGATGAGTTAGTGAGTGAAACAATGGTTAAAATGCCTATAGTACTGTTTGAAAACCAATATACTGTCGTACTACATATAAATTCGTACCAAATAATTAAATAAATACCGTTTATCAGTGGTGTGGAATAGTTATCCTCCCATAGAACTCGTTTACTTTGCAGCCAGCCTGATAGAAAACCCTGTAAGGTAAGGAGGTACTCCTACTTGTTTCGAGTATTTTAAACCTCAGGTGAGCTATTTCTTTATGAATTTTTGATGTTTCTCACCAAAAGCTGAGGTTTTAGCCAAAAAAAAAAAAATCCAAAAATGCTCGGAACTGGGGGGTGTCGGAGGTGCGAAAGTGCTCGGGACGTGACAGGTTAAGCATTAAATCTGCTTCCGAAGTTCTCAGTGACTTTGTACCATGTGGTAGCTGATATTGTGTGTATGTGTGTGTGTGTGTGTGTGTGTGTGTGTGTGTGTGTGTGTGTGTGTGTGTGTGTGTGTGTGTGTGTGTGTGTGTGTGTGTGTTCTTCCCTAATTGTATCTTTACAGGAATGAGTCAAGCTCGTACTGTCCCGTGTCTTAAACCATATTTATCGTACATATCCTTAAATTTGTGAATTGTTTTGGCACACACTATTTCATTCGGTAGTGCATTCCATTGATCAATTGCTCTGTTTGGGAAACTGAATATCCTTACGTCTTTATCACCTCTCTTCTTATGCAATTTTTTGCAGTGTCCTCTTGCTGATGTTTCTCCATATGTTAAGTACCGGTAATCATTTATGTCTATTTTCTCCTTTCCTGATATGCATTTATATAGCATTATCATGTCACCTCTTTTCCTTCTCTCCTGTAATGTTGGTAGATTCAGTTTATTTAGTCTTTCTTCATAGCTTAGGTCCCTTAAGCTTGGTATCCATCTTGTAGCGGCCCTTTGAACTTTTTCAATCTTGTCTATGTGCTTTTTGAGATGAGGACTCCAGACTACTGATGCATATTCCAGGGTTGGTCTAATGAATGATGTTATTATCCTTCTTAGCATGTCTTCATATATGTATGTGAATGCTATTCTAATATTTGCAAGCAGTGTATACATGTTCCGTACCTTCTCGCTGATGTAGTCAGCCAGAGATAGTTTGTTTTTGATCATTACACCTAGGTGTGATGTGTGTGTGTAGATTTCTGTTTCATTCTTAACCCGTCATGTCCCGAGGTTTTCCGCACCTCCGACATCCCCCAGTCCCGAGGTATTTCCGAATTTTTTTTTTGGCTAAAACCTTCGCTTTTGGTGAGAAACATCGAAAATTCATAGAGAAATTGCTCACCTGAGGTTTAAAGTGCCCAATCCAGGTAGGAGTTCCTCCTTACCTGAGTGGGTTTTCTAACATGCTGGCACCAAAGAAAACGAGTTCTATGGGAGGGTAACTATTTTATCCACTCATAAACGGTATTTATTTATTTACTTGGTACAAATGTATATGTAGTATGACAGTATATTGGTTTTCAAGCAGTAATAAAGGCATTATAAGCATTGTTTCACTCACTAACTAATCACCATACCTGACCTATTTTTGCCACACTACCTGATCATTATTTCTGGCTGTTTCTTCTTCTAATGCTATGTAAACATTGTCCTCCACATTGTCATCGATTGGGGAATCACTCTGGCCCTGAATAACTTTACTAGCCAGGTCACTGGTAACAGGTCCTTTGCCAAGACAATGGCGTGAGGGGGGGAGGGGGGTGGTTATGCAGTGTAAGGCATTGTCCCTGCTTGGTATCTTGTACAGGAATAGAGGAAGGTGTCCCGTGTATACATACGAAAAATCACGTGCGAAAATTGGAAATTGTGCAAATTAGCGACCTTGCAATTGCACGACGTACTGGTACGTCGCCGGGACTGGCAAATGCAAATCGTTGCAACGTACCCATACGTCGTCGGGATGGGGCGGGTTAAGAGTAGTTAAGGGTCGAAAATTGTTTATATAATAGTAACATATATTATATCAGTGCCGCCCAAGGGAAAGATGACTGGGTGGAGATTAGTGCTGTACGCAGAGACTGTCACGCAGCCGTGAAATTTTAACTTCAAGTGATAATTCCATGTGCATTATAGTGTGCACCGCAATCATGTATAAACAAGATTTTATTTTGTAAAGGAAAAGAACATCTCAAAGACTGTCATAAAACTGAAGCAAAACTGTTGCTCACTGACAGTTGTAGTTAGAATGTGTTATTAAACTAGTTAAGTTCCAACATATCTTTCTTGTGTTCAGTGCAAAGAACACTCGAGACCATGACTATTCTAGGTTCATTTCCCTCAGTAGATGCTCTTTTTGCTGCTAACGGCGGCATTATTAAGAAGGCCGCCATGTCATTAAACCAAATGTCTATCCAGCACGAGAACTGTCCAATGGCATAATGAAACCGTATGTATATCTCCAGACTTCTCTGCTTGTCATTATTACCGAGCATAAGCTGAACTGAGTATAAAATAATAATCGAAGTAATTTTGCGTAACTTATTTCATATGACATGCTTTCGTTTAGCTTCAGTTCCTGAGTTTGTCTTAGAAATTATTTTTCTGCATTATTAACTTCGTAGTTCCAGTCCCGGGTTAAGTTCTTAGGGATTTGTAATGCCCAAAGGCGTACAAAATGGTTTTCCTTTGGACAAAAGCAGAACATTTCTCTATGAATTTCTGTTAATGTCAAGAAATGTACGAGAACTCAGAAGCCTGGTTCATTATAACACTGAATTTACAGTCTTAGCCACTAACATGGTTGATTCGGTCTCATACCTCAAAATGACTCTTTCTTCTTCAACATTTGCAGATCATTTGTTCATGTAGTGTATGGCAGCTCAGTACATCCTCCTCTTATCCAAAAAAATATGACAGTATTTCAGGTCATATTTTTGGTTTTGAAATCTATTTTCCAGCATATATTGTTCTGGAGTACATGATTCCGAATGTTCAAAATCCTGATACTGTTTCTAAGATAGAAGCATTAGGGTACCGTATATATTTCATTATAAACAACTGGTATAACTAAATTATATAAATATTTCTTGAACACTGAACTGTAAGACATAGGTGGTTGATTGTACGTGTACATATTTAAAAATGGCAGATGCAAGTTATTAATGAGCAGTTTCTACATTATTATTCAATTAGTCTGTTGAAGGCATTGCCTTTTCATTTTATTTACTTAATAAAATGTTATTGTTTTGCAGTGTAACATTGGAGTCTTCTGGTTCCTCGTTCAAGACTTACCTTTTAAGTTCTGAATCTAGTCTGTTCAGAGCGATGGGTAACCTGATACAATTGGGCTTTGACAATATTAAGGGACTCACTGCTGCTCTTCAGAAAAAGTGAGTTGTCGTTAATCTCTTCAGCCCAATGATGCCTTTTTAATATTTTGGCATGCCATGACTTACTTTTGGCTTATTATGGTTGTCGGACGATTTTCAGCAAAAAATTCGAAAAGACGCGACTGTGATAGATTGCATCACTGTTACTAACACCAAACAGTTTTCCTCAGGTCTGAGATAACTTGTAAAACCTGAGGCCTTTTCTTCATTAATACCATTATAACAAATATCACCCATCTACTCATTGGTAGTTTATGATTCATCAGGAGCATAAGGGCACTGGGCTAGGCTACTTAACCCCTGAGTTGTATTGTGTGAGCTGTAAATTCCAACCTTCCCTCAAATGTGAACCTTTATAGACTATACTTCTCGAATTCCTAAACTCCTTGATCACCAGGCCTCAGTTTGATTATACAGTGTTTAGCAAACACGGTGAATGGTTGTCCTCGCTAACAAGAAACTATATGAGTTTGTCATCCAGTGTAGGTAGCAGAATGCATCACCCTGTCAAACAACTGGATGGTGAGCATTCACACCCTTAGAGAAAATATGTTATCTCCATGGTCCCATGACTGAGATAAAACAAACCTCGTTGGACTTTATAAGTTAATGATAACTGGTATGATCACTGAGGAGTTTCAGAAACACATGGGTTGTGAATGTGCATGGCCATTTTATAAAATTTTGTCTATTTCAAAACAGGCTGCAACTCCTATTCTTAATTCCTATTCATACTTAGTGAATATTGTGTCAGTTACTAAAGACAGCATTTCAAAATCATCACCAGTCCAGTTCTTCTCCTTATGAAGGTTTTAATATACTTTATTTTATGTTTGCCACAATAGGATGAGCATTCGGTGGTCAGATGGGTCTAGTGTATCTCTTAAACCAGCCCCGTCCCGTCGACGTATGGGTACATTGCAAGATTTTGCATTTGCCAGTCCCGGCGACGTACTGGTACGTCATGCAATTGCAAGGTCCCTAGTTTGCACAATTTTCAATTTTCGCGTGTGACTTTTCGTACGTATACATGGGACACCTTCCTCTATTCCTCTACAAAACGCCAAGCAGGGACAATGCCTTACACCACATAACCTCCCCCCTCCCCCCCTCACGCCATTGTCTCGGCAATTCACCTGTTACCAGTGACCTGGACAGTAAAGATATTCAGGGCCAGAGTGATTCCCCAATCGATGACAATGTGGAGGACAAAGTTTACATAGCATTAGAAGAAGAAACAGTCAGAAATAATGATCAGGTAATGTGGTAAAAGAAGGTCAGGTATGGTCATTAGTTAATGAGTGGAACAATGCTTATAATGCCAATATTACTGCTTGAAATCCAATATACTCTCATACTACATATAAATTCGTACCAAGTAAATAAATAAATACCGTTTATGAGTTGTGTGAAATAGTTACCCTCCCACAGAACTCATTTTCTTTGATGCCAGCCTGTTAGAGAACCCAGTCAGGTAAGGAGGTACTCCTACCTAGATCGAGTATTTTAAACCTCAGGTGAGCGATTTCTCTATGAATTTTCGATGTTTCTCACCAAAAGCGGAGGTTTTAGCCAAAAAAAAAAAAAAATCGAAAATACCTCGGGACTGGGGGATGTCGGAGGTGCGGAAAACCTCGGGACATGACGGGTTAAAGGTAAATATTATGATCGTGGGTACAATTCCAACTCAGTAGACAATGGAGAGCAATAGTCTGTCCTTCCCATCTTTTCTTATATTCACATCCTGTTGAATAACTTTGATGACAAATTTTCTTAATTCTGGGAGATTCCAATGTCCACCACATCCATTGGCTCTCGTCTCCCTTCACTGACCCACCTGGTGGTGAACAAGCCTACATCCTTTCTATCCTTAACGACCTAGAGCAGCTTGTACAGCATCTTACCCATATCCCTGACCGCCCTGGAAAGAGTTCCAACGTATTTGATCTCTTCCTTACAACTAATCCTTCTGCTTAAACTGTTACTCTTTCCTCTCCGTTGGGTTCCTCTGATCACAGCATTATCACCCTAACCTTTCCAATCATTCCAGTAAGGCTACATTGAAGCTGCTGAATGGGAGGCCCTCAGGCAGGATTTCTTTGATTTTCTTTGGAGTGATAATTTCATTCATGGTCGGGAGCCCTCTGGGTGTGCCCTGCTCATTACAGAGGTTTTTCTCTTGGGCATGGAAGCATACATTCCTTTCTCATATCCTTTGACTAATACAAGAAAAAAATTAGGTTTAGTCACACTTGTTCTCATGTTGTCCACAGCAAGGAGAAGGCCTAAAAAAGGTACCGGAGCCAACACACTCCAGAATCTCACCTCTTCTACATTTCTGTGTGAAATTGTGCCAAGTCTGTTCTTTGCTTTGATAAATATAATTTCGTTCATACTAAATGCTGTGAAATCTCTCACACCGAACATTTCCCACTTCTTCTAGCATCTTGCCGAAAACCTTTCTAACAATTTTATCTCATCATCCTTCCCTCCTCTTTTCCGCTCTGGTGGCTGTGTAACTATTTCTTCTACTGATAAAACAGAACTCTTCACTCATGTTTTCTCCCCCAGTTCCACCTAGATGATTCTGGTGCTGTCCCTTCATCACTTCTCGCTTATGACTTCCTCATGGCTGATGTTAAAGTTTCTTCAGTTGATGCATTTTCTGCCATCACTGGCCTCAAAACTAACAAAGCATATGGGCCTGATGGGGTCCCTTCTGTCATCATCAAGAACTGTGTTTCTGTGCTTAATCCCTGCCAAGGTAAACTCTTTCACCTTTGTCCATCAACTTGCACCTTTCCTTCTTGCTGGAAATTTACCCTCATCAGCCTGTCCCAAAAAAGGTTGACTATTCCCTTTCCTCTATCACCCAATTGCTTTAACATCCTGCATTTCAAAAGTTTCCTATCATAACCTTCTTTATAATCGTCAGTACGGGTTCCACCAGGGACGTTCCACTAGCGATCTTCTCACCTACCTTTCAGACTCCTTGTCATCCTCCTTTCGGGACTTTGGAGAAAGTTTTGCCATTGAACCTGACACCTCAAAGTTTTTTGATCGAGTTTGGCTAAAATCTTTAATTTCCAAACAACCTCTTACTGTTTCTATGCTTCTATCTGTGCCTTCTTCAATAGCTTCCTTCTTGGTCGTTCTACAGCTGCTTTTGTAGACGGCCACCTTTATTCTCTTAGAGCTATCAGTAGTGGTGTTCCTCAGGGTTTTGTCCTATATCCACCTCTCTTCCTGATATTCATTAATAACCTTTTAAGCTGTACATCCTACTCTATCCACTCATATGCTGATGACTCCACCCTTCACCTTTCCATCTGTGACCCTCAGCATCCATATCAACAGTTGCTCCAACAATCAAGGGATGAGGCTATGACACACATGTCTGAGTTGGCTCATATCTCTGACTGGGATAAAAATAATGTTATTTTTAATGCACCAAAACTCAATTCTTATATCAATCAACCTGACTAAATCTTCCACAGGAGTACCCTCTAATATTTAACAATATCCAAATCAATCCAGCATTATCTTTAAACTTGTGGTTTCATTCTCTAGGGATATATTATGGAAGGAACATATCACCTCTCTTGTAAAAGCTGCTTCCAAGAGATTGTGTTTGCTAAGCTGACTCCGTTCCTTCGTAATCCCTTCACTTTTGTTGAATCTATACACGGGTTTTATTCGCACCCATGTAGAGTAGAACTCTCAGGTGTGGGGATGCTCCTCACATACAGATCTTCTCAACAAGGTGGAGTCAAAGGCTTTTCGTCTCATTATTTCTCCTCCTCTTACTGGCTTCTTTCAACCACTGTCTCTTCGCTGCACTGTTGCATCTTTATCTCTTTTCTATTGTTACTTCAGTGGTCACTCCTCTAAACTGTCTGCTTGCATCCCTCCACCACTATGGTGGGTGCGTAGCACCCGTCTAGCAACAAACTGTTATCCCTTTTCTGTCCAACTCCCTAATGCAAGTGTTAACACTTACTTCCAGTCCTTCATGTGTGCAACGGGTTAAATCTGGAACTGTCTCGCTCTGTCTGTATTTCCTACTGCCTATGATCTCAAAATGAACGGATCTTGAATTTGGCTGTCTGTTATCTTGCTTTTGTTTTTTCTTAAAGGGAGCAATTTGCAGGTTCCCGGCTTGTGGCTCCTTCTTCATTGAATAAAAAAAAATGGCACTACAGCATAAGTTCACCATTCACTTATGACCTTACACTCCAAAGCCCTTCTACATTAGAGCAGCTCACTTCCATTGACAGAAGCAGCTGACTCTCAGGGCCTACAAAATACGGTTTGAATATGATTATTGATGTATCTGCCAATGTCACACGTGTGTAAGCTGACCGTTACACTACAGACATACATTTACTGGAAGTTAGAACCCAACCTAGTCATGATATTAAGGATGCTGTATGTGATCTCTGTATTTCATAAGTTTCTCATAATTAGAAATGTAACACGAAAACACCGAATTAAGAGTATTTCTGTGTTGTCCTCAGGCAGTCTCATGCTGGAAGTCACTTAAATATGGAGCTAACAATATCCAAACATTTTCTACGGCTTGATGGATCCTCTCCTCTGTACTTAGGGAGGGAGGGCATGTTTAATATGCTGATGGCCTGGCCTATACCACATGATGCTCCCTATAAGCCTGCATTCGACACTGTGCTGAGGATTGTATCACAGGTAGGTTACGTGATACAGTGTATTACAATGATAAATATGTGTATATGTTTTACATTTGCTTATAAAAAAATACTTGTCCCTAGTAAAGGAGGAAAATTTAAAAATATTATCCACTAATGGCTCTCTCGTCACTTAGGCAGGATTATATGAACAATGGAAAAAAGAAGTGTTAGACTCTGCTGCACGGGAGCGTCGCCTAAAGAGACGGCAAGAACTGAATGAAAAACAGGGAGAGAAGATAGAAGACGACTTCAGCAGTTCTGGCCTACAAAGTTTAACAATCACACACATTCAAGGACCTTTATTGCTTCTCCTCCTGGGCCTCAGCTTAGGGTGTGTGGCCATGGTATCAGAGATAATTTTGGGAAGGTTCGTATCTGTTCGTGGAAGACAGAACACAGGCATAACCTTTTCTCAATAAGTGATACGCTTCTCCTGAGCTACAAAGAGTCATTTGCCAGTAGGAACAGTCATAGCTCAGCATAATTTGCAATAGAATTAACCAAGACAATTAGAAAATGCTTGTTCTCTTAGTAGAATATACACATTTTCGTGTTTGTTCATTATTAACTATTTCACACATTGTTACTGTATGCATGCTGCTGACGGACTATTGTATTCAGATACTGATAAACAGTCGTTGTGTTCGATATAATACTTAGAGCTGAATTAAATGGTCATGTATGGAATTCATGCACACTAAGAGGAATGAAACATCTAGACTCTGATAGGTAGCGACTGCGGGAAACCTCTGCATAGCTAATTAAATGATTCTTTTTTGAGCCATGCCTAATAAATGTCCAAACACATCACAATTTTTTATTGTGTGTGTGTGTGTGTGTGTGTGTGTGTGTGTGTGTGTGTGACTTGGTCTAAAATTGCCAACTCTCCCTTGAATGCTGAATTGTAACAATAGATAATAAGCACTAGAATACGAAGCTAGTCAAGAAGAAGTTTCATTTATAGGCTCTGGAGCTGGAATATTGTCTTTTTCTGCCACTGAGCTACGTGAAGTAAGATGCAAACCAATGAAAATCTGGGCCAAGTAAAAGTGAATTATGTTCAAGGTGGCAAGGCTGTGTCCGGTCACATAGTCAAAAAGATGGTACAATTGTACATGGGTGTGAGGCATACTGTGTACACTGATAATTAAAATACCAGTCTTGCTCTGAGTCTTGTCTTACATGAACAGCAAAATTAGTCCACGTGCCACTGTCATGAAGAGACAGGCCAGATTTTACAGATTCCTAGTCACGACCCGAACCTGACAATCCTCAGCAAAGAACTTGTACACACAGCGAGCTAGGTCTGGGAAGTTAGGAGCTGTGAAATGGCCTGACAAACGTGACTTCCACTTGCTCCTCCACCTGTTATGAATGGTGAGATTGTCCCTGCAAGGAAGTTGCATCATGAAGCCGATTTGTAAACATGTGCAAGATCGTGCAAGCAGAGTGAGAGAAGAGCTCTGGACAAATGTGGAATTGTGCATGGAATAGTTTGAAAGGAATGAAAGAGTTTTGTTGATTGGTGATATGAGTGGTAAAGAAGGGAATGTGAAGGGTGGATGGAGTAGTTGGTGAGTGGGGTGTGCCTGCTGACATAGATAAGAATGGCAGTGGTTTGGTGGACATTTGTGCCGTGAGGGGTTTGGTGATAGCCAATATCCTCTTCAGGCACAAAATGATCCACAGGTATACGTGGAGAGTGATGAGAAGGGTGGGTGGTGAACTGAATGAAAGGAAGGCAATGTTTGATTATGTGTGTGTGTGGATGAAAGGATGTGAAGATGTGTGATGGATGCAACAGCATATAGAGGTTGGGGGAGTGGACTTTCTGACCACCACCAAGTGATGGTCAGAATCAAGGTTCAAGTAAAATGGAGATATAGAAGAAGGGAAGAACGGGAGGAAGGAGTAGATGCAAGGAGAGTGGACAGGTTACAAGAGGATGAGAAAAAGGCAGAATATAAGAGGGAAGTGGAGAAACAACTGGGTAAATATGAATTGGAGCAGATGGGGGACCTGGAAGATGTGTGCAAGATATTCACAGAAAAAATATGTCGAACATATGAGGTGGTGTGTGGAGTGAGGAGAAGACGAAATGGGGTGCAAGGAACAGCATGGTGGAATGAACAGGTAAGACAGGCTGTGGCACAAAAGTAGAAAGCATATAATGAATGGATGAGAAATAGGGGCGTTGAAGAAGTTGAGAGACGGAAGAGAGAGTTATATGTAGAAAGGAAGAGGGAGGTGAAAAGATAAGTAAGAGAGAGAAAGAAGAAAGTGGATAAGGAATTTGGAAGGAATTTGAGTGTAAAGTGAAGGGAATGTAAGAAACTGTTCTGACAAGAGGTAAAGAGAGGTAGACAGGGTGGCAGTGAAGTTAGTAGGGGAGTGAAAGATAAAAATGGTAGATTTCTAGTGGAGAAGGGAGAAAAAGTGAGCAGATGGAGCGAACACCTTAAGGGGACCTGGAGCGGTGGCATCTTCGTCGTGGGTCTAACGCCCAGAGGCTGTCGAAGAGAAGAGGACAGCATGGGGGCCAAACCACTGCAACCCCCCTCGGTCCCTCACGGGGCTCGAGTACCTGGGAGTGGCTTCAATCGCCCAGGCAAGTACCACATCTCCCAACACAACACACTCAACAACACCGTTTTTTCTACACCGAGAAATGACTTCCCGGCTGTCATTTCTCGACGACTTCTTCTAGCCGGGGACACTGAAAGCAATCCAGGACCCATCAACAAATACACATGTCCAACGTGCTCAAAACCTATCACGTCGAGCCGACAGACAAAGGGTTCAGTTCAATGCAACTCCTGCAAGAACTGGACCCATTACACCTGCACAACACTTGCGTCCAGAAAACATTACACAAACACCTGGACCTGTTCCTTATGCTCCTTCCCCCCACCCACCAACCCCCTTCCAATCCTACTCCTACTTCCTTCACACCTCCACAGCCAAATCCACCTATAACCTTCCCACACCATCCAGTCCCCCAGCTCCTCCCATTCCAACCCATCCTAATGCACCTCAACCCTTACCTCCATCACAACCTCCTCTTCCCCTCAACCCACACCACCTCCCCCCCGTGCTGCAGCAGCCAACACACATCCCACACACAATATAAACGTCCTTCAGTTAAACATAGATGGGATAAACACCAAAAAAACAAGTACTCACACAATTCATCAAACAACAGAACATGCACATTGCCATCTTATAAGAAACAAAACTACACAGAGCACAGAAAACACCGACATTTCAAAACTTCACCACCATTCGACAAGATCAGGCCGACGGCGGTGGCGGTGGACTCATCACCCTGGTACACAAATCCATCAACTATACAGATACCAGTGCACACACAAAGTCACTTCTCCCCCCACATGACACCACGACAGAAATACAATCAATTAAAATACGCACTGGTAACAAATCACACATAACAATCGCTAAAACATACATTCCCCCCCAATTGTCCCCCACAGTACCACACAGTTACTCCCCACAGATATACCACATCACTACCATACCCAACATCATCCTGGGTGGTGATTTCAACGCCAAGTCGTCGGCCTGGCATGTCAACAACCCTGACACAGACAGAGGGCTGGTACTACAATCCCAGACAGATCATCTTTTAATACTGAACAATCTAGACCAACATACCCATATCCCACACCAAGCCCTCTTCCTCCCATCATCTCCAGACATCACCTTCTGCTCCCCAAACCTCGCCCCCACTACACCATGGAGAGTGGTCAAAACCTTAGGTTCTGATCACCTCCCAATCGTCATCACTACCAAAACCAGAATCACCCCAGCTGGCCACAAACACACATACACTAATTATAAGAGAGCCAACTGGGAGGCCTTTGTAACTGAAACAGAACAACATTTCGAAACATTAAACAGTACACCCATCACAAACATCAGCACCGCTGTGCACACTTTCAATACAATTATACAAAACGCAGACAAAAGACACATCCCTAGGGGCAACAGAAAGAGACAACCCCAACTTCACACCAGAAATTCAAGGCCTCATCAGACAACGGGACACACTGCGACACTCCCCATCACCCCATACACAAGACACCGTACAACAAATACAAGAACTCAACACTCAAATAAACAATAATATTATCAGAACAGCAAACACTAAACTGGAAAAATTACCTCCAAACACTTGACCATAAAATAAACATCAGCAAACTCTACAAAACACTAAACAGCATCACACTTTCCAACAGCAACACCACACAATCACACGCTGCCATCACAACAACAGACACCATACCCTCAAACAAACAATAAGCAAACACTCTCATCAATCACTTTTCACAAGTCAGCCATATAAACCCCAATCCCAAAGACCGACGTATCATCCGACATAAGGGACAGTTCCCCACAGACCCAGACTACGCACCTTTCACCTACAACCAGACGAAGCACATCATTAACAACCTCAAGCACTCATCTGCCTGTGGACCAAACAACATAAGCAACATTCACCTTAAACACCTAGGGGCACAAGGCATACATGCACTCACCAACATATCAAACTACAGCTACTCACACAACATAATACCCAACATCTGGAAGCATGGCAAGATCATCACTATCCCTAAACCCAACAAAGACCCCACGTTACCCTCCTCACATCGCCCCATCACACTCCTCTGCACCCCTTCTAAAGTCACTGAACGACTGGTACTACAACTAGTCACACCTCACATTCCCCTGGCCCAGTCACAACATGGCTTTAGGCCACTACACTCCTCAAACACCCTTCATACAGACCTTACACAGAGAGTTTTCGATGGCATGAATTCAGCTAAGCCACCACACAGAACACTCCTAATCACACTAGACATTAGCAAAGCTTTTGCTGCCATCCCCCGTCACGACGTCACAAAATATTCAACATAAACATGCACAATAACACAAAAAAATGGCTGGCAAACTACCTAGCAGGCAGATGTGCACACATAACATTTGCCGGTCAGTCTTCTAACATCAGAAACTTCACAAACGGCGTCCCCCAAGGATCTGTTTTATCCCCTACACTCTTTAACCTATACATGCACGACGTATCCACACCCCACACACCACAGATACACATAGCTTCCTATGCAGATGATATAACACTTACATGTATGCACCAAAATGCAAACACAACTGCACACATCATTCAACCTTACCTCAACACACTACACGAATGGTTCACAATAAAGAGGCTCAAAATAGCCCCAGCCAAATCTACAGTGACCCTTCTCACAAACTGGACAGCAGAACACAGTCACATCCCACACCTCACCACAAACAACACTCCCCTACCACACACACACACACACACACACACACACACACACACACACACACACACAAAATCCTTGGTGTAACATACAATACATCAATGTCATTTAAACAACACATCACAAACATTAAAAATAAAATAACACCAAGACTTAATGCTTTGAGGTCACTTGCCCATACAACATTCGGACACAACAGAGAAACCACCACCACAGTATACAAACAATACATACGTTCAGTGATGAATTATGCAAACCCTGCCTGGGCTTCTAACCTCACCAAAACACACTACAACACTCTACAGACCATACAGAACAAGGCCCTAAAAATAATCACAGGCTGCACAGCTACTACAACCACAGACAACATACACCAAGAAACCAAAGTCCTTAAAGTCAAGGATCACCTAGACATGAGAGGCACCCAGTTTCTTGCTGCAGCCTCCACTACATGGCAGCACATCCACCAACACCAAGGAACATCAAAACAACACCCAGCACACGATACCATACACAAATACTGTCATCTCTCCCCCCCTCGCCAACCTCAGACCAGCTTCCAGAAGCATATTCACACTCAAATCACTCGCCGCTCCATTCAGTCACTTAAAGACAACAAACAGCTGCATGCACGGCCTCCTGACATCCACCCTTCTGAATCCTATATTCCTCGTGAGGACGGGGTCCACCTTGCCAGGCTGAGATGTGGGCACCATCCAGCCCTCTTAAGCCTTCCAGAAGAGGCTGGATGACTCCGTCGCTGATGCCTGTACAGAATGCATCACAGCACCCCATACTATTAAGCACATTATGGAAGACTGCATTGCACACAATCACCTAAGCCAACAACACAACATACACTCTTTGAGAGGTCTGTGGGAAAGCCCGGTCTCGGCCATGGCCTTCCTAAGGGACTCGGGGCTGTTCGGCCAGACTGCCTAGGGAACAACTACTACTACTACTACTACTACACCTTAATGAATTGTTGAACATAGAGAATGAAAATAATGAGAGTATAAGTGGCAGGGGAATGGCTGGGAGAAGGCGAGAGGTGACAAGACAGGAAGAAATCAGTAGGATGGAAATTGTGGAAGCAATGAAAAAAGTCAAAATGGGGAAAGCCCCAGGAATGGATGAAGTGCGTGGTGAAATGCTGAAGCATGAGGGAGAGATAGTAGTAGAACGGATGGGGAAGATTTGCAGATTGGCCTGGGCGGAAGGTAGAGTCCAGGAGTATTGGAAGTCAGATATAATTATTCCCTTGTACAAAGGGAAAGGGGAAAAAGAAGTGTGTGGTAATCATCGGGGCATTTGTCTTCTTAGTGTAATATGAAGGGTATATGATAGGATACTTATTGACAGAGTAAGGGAAATAACAGAGGAATTAGTTGGAGAAGAACAGGGAGGCTTTAGGAAGGGAAGAGGTTGTGTAGATCAGATACTCATTCTTAGATCTTTAATGGAAAAGTTTCTAGAGAAGCGAAAGATGTTCTATGCGGCCTTCATGGATTTGGAGAAAGCATATTACAGGGTGGATAGACAAGGATTGTGGAAAGTATTTAGATATATGGAGTAGATGGGAAGTTGCTGAATGCCGTCAAGAGTATGTATATAAGGGTGCTAAGGCTGCAGTGCGTGTGGACAGTGAACTGAGCGAATTTTTTTATTTGAAGGTTGGGTTGAAACAGGGATGTGTCATGGCTCCATGATTGTTCAATCTGTACATGGATGGCGTTATAAAAGAGATACAATGTAGGGCAGTGGATGTTGGAGTGGCCCTAATGAGAGAGGGCAGTGTTTGGAAACTCCCTGTACTGTTGTTTGCAGATGATATTGTGTTGTTAAGTGAAGACGAAGGGGAGCTGCAAGGCTTGGTGGATGAGTTTGTGAAAGTGTGTAAGAAATGGACTCTAAAGGTGAATGTAGGTGAGAGTAAAGTTAAGGCCTTCGAGGGAAGTAAAGTCAGTGAATGTTGAGTGAGGTTGGATGATAAGGAAATGGAAAATGTGAGTACGTTTAAGTACTTGGGGAGGGGGATGAGTAAGAATGGAAGTTTGGAGAGTGAAGTGCTTGAAAGGGTACAGCAAGGAAGAAAATTTGCTGGTCCCTTGAAAGTAGTGATAAGAAACAGGGTAGTGAACATGGAAGTGAAAAAGTTATTACATGACAGTATTGTGATACCAACTCTAACGTATGGAAGTGAAGCTTGGACGTTGTTGGAGGGACACAAGTCAAGAGTGAGAGCAGTGGAAATGTGTTATTTGAGAGGAGCCTGTGGAGTCAAATGGAGACAGACTGACATATGAGGATGTGCAGGAGCGTTGTGGTGTGGTTGTGGATGTGATAGGAAGAGTTAGGAGAAACACACTGAAGTTGTTTGGCCATGTGGAGAGGATGGAGAGTGAGAGACTGACAAGGAGAGTATATGTGAGTGAGGTGGAGGGGGAGACAGGGAGGGGGAGGCCAAGGATGAGATGGAGAGATGGAGTGGAGAGGTATATGAGAGAGGGGGATGTGACTTGGGAGTAGGGCAGTGGAATGGAGAGGGACAGGTCGACGTGGAGGCGACTTGTTTGTGGCCACTCCATATGGGATTAAGGCGTCTGGTAATATATATATATATATATATATATATATATATATATATATATATATATATATATATATATATCAATTCTTGCGAATCGCCACCGAAGGTCGCGATTCAATTATATGCCATTTATTATCAAGATGCTTCAAGTTATTGAATCTTGTGAATGCAGCAGTGAATCAAAGGGCCATGATGCAACTTTATACTTGCGTAACTCTTATATATAGCCTACCGTGGAAAATTTTATATACTGGTGTCACCTCGAAATGTACTGGGGTAAACGTTAAATATACTGGGATAAAGTTTACTTACAGTGGGTTAAATCTGGCGTATATTGGCGTATACTGGGTTAAAGCTGACATACACTGCGTTAAACGTGACATACTGGATTAAACTTGATAATTATATAGTTTGGGAAATTAGACATATACTGGTGTAAACATTCCATACATACTGTAGTAAACTTATATATACTAGCATAAACTTTACATGTACTGTATTGAACTTCCATATACCAGCATAATGTTTACATACTCTAAGGTAAACAAGAGACTCTGGGGTTAAGTTGACATGTATTGGATATAATTCAAATATTCTGAGGTAAGCCCTGCCCACACCAGGGTATTATTTTTTTGTTCTACACGTACTGGGGAGAACCCGGCACATACCCTGGTTAACTTGAAATATACAGTACTAGGGTTAATATTGCGTTCTGCGTCATACATGATAATCATATGCAGAGGTAAACTTTACAAAGAAACTTGCGGTAAACTAGACATTTTCTGGGGTAAGCTTGACATAATATACTAAGGTAAATTTTACTTTTTGAGGATATTGCTGTGGGTGTGTTACACAGTTCCGGCTCCTCTGATCGGGCCAAACCTGTTGACCCCATGTAATCAACCGCCCCTGTGGGACTGCCCCATATGTTACGTACACCGTTAATGTTGTGCCTGCGTCATAGTGTGATATGTGCAATGCAGTCCGCCATTATATGTGTTGTGTTATGTGGCCCTAATCTACAAGCGGAATACGTGTCGTCTGTGGCTCCACCCAACCCAGATCTAAGTCGGTAGTTGAGGAAGGCTGGCTGATATCATGATGCAAGCATAACTGGAAGAACTAGATCATCTATATAAGGAAACCTACGATGTCTGGAGGTCAGATCGAGGTGGTGAATTACCCTGCGCGCGTGAAGGGAATATATAGCTGTTTCTGCCACGCCAGTGTTGGACCTGGAGGTTGGATGTGGTTGTAGAGGAACTGGTGATGTTTTTATGGGGATCGTTACAAAGGGGCAAACTTTACATATGTATGGATAAAGATTATAATATTATGAGGTAAAATTTCACGCATGTATCGGAAAGTATTTAGAAGGTTTCACTAAACTGTACGAATCCTAGATTAAACTACTGTATATGTTTATAGGTGAATTTTACTTATGTTAGGACAGTTGTAGTAGTTTTAACCGCAGGTGCATTTGGAGTGTAAACCCAGTTGACTGCAGGCTGAGGTTGCCCTCCTCCTGTAGTCCACCATCCTCCTTTCAATGGATAACGAGCGAGACGAGGGGCAGTTCAACAACCATGCAACACAGCCACCCAGTTCTATCAGGGTCACTGCTCAAAGGCGGCCCTCTCCAATACCACATATCGTGGTAAACTTTACAATTGCTAGGACAAGCTTTGATTATACTAGGGCACTCATCACAAGTGTTGGCATCAAGTTTACATACAATGGTTTAAGCTTTATATACGATGGAGTAAACTTTACATATAGGTGAACAGACTTTACATAATGTATACTGTGATAAACTTTACATATAAAGGGAAAACATTACATATATTGTTGTACACAACGCCTACTGACGTGGATATATATATATATATATATATATATATATATATATATATATATATATATATATATATATATATATATATATGTGTGTGTGTGTGTGTGTGTGTGTGTGTGTGTGTGTGTGTGTGTGTGTGTGTGCGCGTGTGTGTGTGTGTGTGTAATAATCATCATCATCAGCCATTACAAGTCCACTGCTGAACAAAGGCCTCCCCCAACCTTTTCCACAAATTCCTTGCCTGAGCCAATCTTTGTCACGTTTTCTCTGCAAATTTCTCTATATCACATCTCCACCTCCTGTCTGGCCTTTTTCTGCTATGCTTACAATCTCTTGGTGTCCAGTAAGTCAGCCTCTTGCTCCATCGGTTATCCCTTATTCTTGCTATATGGCCTGCCCACCTCCATTTTTGTTCTATTATAACTTCTATCATATCTTTAACTTTAGTCTGCTCTTTCACCCAGGTTGATCTTTTCCTGTCTCTTAAAGATATTCCCAACATTGCTCTCTGAGAACGGATTAATTTATTTTCCATCGATTTTTATCATTTTCCAGGTCTCTCGGCCATACGTCATAGCTGGAATTAAACATTCGTTATATACTTTTCGTTTCATACAAACTGGCAAGCTATTTTTCATAATGTCCCTATGTTTACCGAAAGCTTTCCATCCAATTGTAATGCGTCTTTTTATTTCGCTTCCTTGATCTTTCGTTAATTTTATTATTTGTCCCAAGTAGTTGTACTCCTCAACTTCTTTAAGAAATTCTTCGCTTATTCTGATGACGCTCTTTGGTGTTTGTGGATTAAACATTCCTTTTGTTTTACCCCAGGTCATCTTTAGCCTTACTTTGAGACTTTCCCTGTTCAAGTCATTTAACATTTCTTGCACTGCCTCCGCTGTTTCTGAGATTAGGACAATGTCATCTGCAAATCTGAAACAGTTTATCTTTTCTCCATCAATGTTCACTCCTTTGTTTTCCCAGTCTGGCTTTCAGAAAATACTTTCAAGGCAAGCTGCAAATAATTTTGGTGAAACTGTATCTCCCTGACGAACCCCCCTCTCAATCTTTTTCCGAGTCCTAATGTAATTTAACTGCAGCAGTTCCCTCTTTATGTATGTTTTCGAGCAGTTTGACAATGGTCTCATTCACTCCTTGTTCTCGCAATGAATTTATAATTGCTATGTGCTCCACTGAATCGAAAGCCTTTTCTTAATCAAGAAAACCTAAGCACAGTGGTTTAATATTATCTGTAGTTTTCTCAATTAGCTGATTCATTGTGTGTAGATGATCAGTAGTCGATTACCCGCTTAGGAATTCTGCCTGTTCACGAGGTTGATTTTCCTCCAAATTTGTTGTTATTCTGTTCGTGAGGACTTTAGTGAAGAGTTTGTAAATTACTGATAATAAACTGATGGGTCGATAGTTACTGATATCTTTTCAGTCACCATTTTTGTTGAGTAAAATAACTACTGCATTACACCATGTTTTAGGAATTTTCTTCTGTTTTATACATTGGGTAAATAAGTGAGCAAGCCTATTTTGTACTTCTACTCCTGCATCCAACAGTAAATCTGTTACTATTCCATCTTCTCCCGGAGCCTTCCCTCTTTTCATATTTTTAAGACAAATATTTACTTCGTCTGGTGTTACCTCAGGTATTTCACTTGTGTCAACTGAAAAGTTAGCTATTGGTACTACTGTCTTTGATGCATACAGTTCTTTGTAAAATTCACCAGCACTCTTCAACAGCTTATCTCTGCATTTTATGATTTCACTGTTATTCTCTTTCAGTGATGTCATTTGTTGTGTTCCTAGTGCCAGTTTACTTCGGACCTGTTACAGACTTTTTTTTTTCCATTTTTGATGGTTTCTTTGATTTAATTCATGTTTCTCTTTCTTTTTTCCCCTCTTTGTCTCTTGTTGATAAGCTTATTAAATTCCGCTCGTTCTGTTTCATCTTTCTTTGTTTTTACTTTCATTTCCTTTCGTTTTTTTCATAAGCTCGAGTGTCATTTCTGAATATTTCTTGGCTTTGGTTGTATTAGATTTTCCTACTACCTCCGCTGATTCTCTTAACACTTTTGTTGCGGTAGTCTGTCATTCAGCTCATCAATATCACATTCAGCATTATCTAGAGCCTGAAATCTGTTCTTTATTTCCAACTGATAGGCTGCTTTGTTTTCGTTTACTTTTATAGGGCATATCTTTTTTATCTTTAATCATCTTTCACTTTGGAAACTGAATATGGCTGTGCAACCCACCATTCTATGATAAACTCCTATATTTACTTCGTTGATAACTGTGACATTTGTGATCGTGTTATTATCTCCTATAATATACATCTATATATCTATATCTCTATATCTCAATATCTCAATATCTATATCTATATCTATATCTATCTATCTATCTGTCTACTATATATATATACATATATATATAAATGTATATATATCTATATATATATATATATATATATATATATATATAAATATATATATATATGTATATATATATATATATATATATATATATATATATATATATATATATACACACACACACACACACACAGACACACGCATTCACAATACATCATATACTCTGTGCAAAAATCAATTGTTGTTGATCAAGCCCAGTCTATCTGACTGAGAAGATGCATCAAATGCAGGCCTGACAGACCTGTTCATTGAACTGTTGTTTGCTTGAGGCTATCAGCACCTAGTGATGAGGGGAAAATTGTGGAAGTTTGGTTCCTGGAAGAACACCGCATATGCGGCGCTCCTCCCAGTTAGCCATTATCTGGGTATATGGTTACCATCCAGTGCTGGAAAAGGTTTGCTTGATTACAGGAAACCATCAGATTTGACACTCTGTGTAGAACCACCTGAGGTGGAAGGAAGGGTAATAAAAAGTGATGAAGGGAATGGGAGAAATAGTAAGAGAGGAGCGCAGACAAAGAGACAGAATCATAAAGGTGAAAAAAGAAGTAGGGGAAAAATACATCTAATGCGTGGATGGTGGTCGCGACCACCTACCACCATGCAGCAGTTAGTACAAGAAACAAAATAATAATAATATTGTTAGAACTATATATGTTATTAGCATTAATTGGTATCATAGTGATTCGTATATTCCTCAGGATCCCAGGCTGCTGTGGGAGGGCAATAAATCCTTCGTATTTTATTCCATGGTGTATAGAACGGTTCCATTTACTTAAATCGCTCTAGCCAAAGAGTTTAGTCATGTGGCTGGTGACAATTCCTTTCCTTTTATGCAACTGTTAATAAACCCCTAGGACTTGAAGATATCTTGTCTTCTTTCTTTTTTTCTTTTTGTTTTTTACTACTGCGTCTAAAAATTTCGAAATGGAAGAATTTGATGTCTTCATTAATGAGAAATATTTCATTTGCTCAATAAATTCACCTTAAGGCAACAAAAATAAACGAAAACACAGTCGAGCGAAACATATTGAATATATCAATGGTACAGCACTGCCAAAAAATACAGTTTAGTTTCCACAAGAACTGCCAAGGATATTAATAATGTGACATTCCCTGTGTCTTACTTTCTGCCCCAGCTATGATGAAATATTGTCGTAAGCTCAGGACGTCACCCAATGCCCTTGACACGAGCTATTCCGAACCACTGTTTTCACTTTCACTGTTTGTTTCAGATGACGAGCGCATGGTTGAGTGTGTGTGTGTGTGTGTGTGTGTGTGTGTGTGGTAAACTACAATATGTTGGTGGTGTGTCATGTGTATCACCATGGGCGATATTATAAAAGCATAATGTACTGGATTGCTGTTTCTCCGTGACTCCCCCCCTCCCCTATCTCTCTCTCTCTCTCTCTCTCTCTCTCTCTCTCTCCGGTGGTTCATATTCACAGCTCGTATCGTCTGTTAGTGATGCCCTAATCTTTACCACAATTCTTCATCACTGGGGATGACTGTAAGTGGCAGAGAGTGTGGTGCAGATAATTTCTTGGCCTCTCCTATCAATATCGCTCGGAAGTACATGAACCAATCAAATCTGGTTCCAAAGGTTGATAAATAACTTTTACAGATTTCACGTTGGAGTTCAGGGCTACTTGGATGGCTGTGTCTGGGTTCAGTCAGCCATATATAGTTACATTAATACTACAAATGTATTATGATTTCCAAGAAAGTCTGATATTCACAAAACCAGCAAGGAAGTCTGCATAACTTGTCTCGAAAATCTTGATCCCGTTGTTTTTTTTTTTTTTTTTTTTACGTCAGACCATTTTCCGCCAAGTAAGAGGGAGCCCTGGTGGTGAAGGGGTAGAGTAAATGTCAGAACACAGTAACAATATAAAGTTTACCCTCCGTTGCGCCGTCGCACTGTGTTGGCCACAGTTATAAAAACGCCACATGATCGATGCTGAGAGGAAAAGTGGCTGAGAGGGCAGGGCGATCGCAGTGTCTGCTGGTGGAGAAACAGTAGAAGGTAAGACCTGGGTTAAGGTAGTGGGAGAGAAGTTTACCATTATATACAATGTAAAGGGCTAACTGCTGGAACAAGGAGTAATAGAAAAAAATTATTTCCACATAATGAAGCTGCCTTTATTACAAAAATACAGCACTGTCGGCTGGACTTGGAGCATGTTTTACCGTGAAGAGATCCAGAACAGGCCGAAATTTATTTATCTTCATAGCCAGCCAGATTTCTTTTAATGACATTATTTCCCCAATAATCTGTCCACGATACTGATGTTAATTCTCCTGAATTTATATCAGCTTGGAGTTTGGAAAGACACTTGTATAGAACCGATCGTTGAAAGGAGAAAAGAATTTCATTACACTGTCTTTGGAAAAACGCCAAAGCACATGCAATGAAAATGCAGTATAATTTACGGGATAGAAGTTGAAAGAGAACCCAGATTTCGGAGACGTCACGCAACACAATTTTCTAGAAGTGATAGGGTTAAGGTGCTCAGTATCATGTAGCCAACAATTTTATTTCCCATAAAATACGACAACAGACTCTATTAATGCAGAATATGGTTGCGTATGAAGAGGATGCCGAATTTAAAAAAAAAAAAAAAAAAAGTACGACTATCATTGTAATGTATAATGTGAAAACAAAGTAACACTAACAGCAAGGGGATGGGAACCCTGAAGGAAACCTATATACTGCCAAAGCTAAAAAAAATAACCTCTTAAGGAATGACAGTGCATGGTTATTAGAACAAGGGGTGACAATGTAACGAGTAAAGTGAAAAAAGGAAAAAAAATCGGCTCAAGGAAGAAAAAATACATGCAACAGCTTCAGATTTCAAATGGATTGGGTACTTATATATATATATATATATATATATATATATATATATATATATATATATATATCTATAAGTAGAGACCTCACAGACAGTAAACAGGAATTTCGCTCTGAAAGACTTAGAGGAAATATAAGTACCAACAAACATTTCCTAAAGTATCAGAACTGTATACTAAGAAGTGCAATATTAAGACCAAATATTGTTTCATGAATTTAAAGAAAAAACAAATTTTCACAGTGATTCACAGTATTCCATTACAAGAAATTTGAAATGAAAAAAAATACATGAGGAATGATGAGGGAAGAAACGAATACAATTACATCAATGATATTATTGAAAAGCAACCAAAATATATATTCGTCAGAGTAATTGAAGATCTTGGAGAACTGCACCTATTAATCTCCTTTACCATAATACGGCAGTAAAGATATAAAATATTATTTTCCCATAAGCCGCCTTTATATTGTTCATACTTCTTACAATATGAGTCCTAATAAGCCTAGTTTAAAACTGGGTCCAAGCCAACTACGATACTGATTGTTGAAGTTATTAAATAATTTAAAAACTCAAGGCATATTGCCATGGATTTTAAAAAGATTTTTTTATAAATGTATGACATTTATATATTTCCGAGAAGAGTGTAGTTGAAATGTCAACTTCAATTTTAGTCTGTCATTTTCAAAATATGTCAAAACTACGTGAACTGCTAGATGAACGGCACACCTTGTGAGGTGTAGGTCTTCAGTGAGTATTTTACACTACTGCACACTGTCAAGTTGTTAACTCATGAAGCGTGGTAGATATTTTTCAGAGAGGTATATACTTTTTACCGTACACCTGCATTATGATCGTCGGAAAATGATACAGAAGAGTGGTGTTGAAATGAAACACAGACCAGCCAAAGTTAGTTATTACATGCCCAGAGAAAGTTTTTGAGTATATCTAAACGTCGATACAGATTAAAGCTGATGCTCTAGTATGAGTGACAAATATGAAATAACCTTGCTTTGCAATGGTTGGCTTTAGTACTGTGCCATAACACATTTTTTTTTCTGAAAATTTGAATTACTAGCATAAAGAAACATAATGACCGCTATACCGAGTGAAACATGAGAGGAATGAGGAAAATAATATGGGAGATCACTTAGAGGGCAAAAATATATATATTTTTGCTGCATATGATGTTAAAAAATGAACATGAAGCTATTGCTTTTCTCGGAAGCAAAATTGCAACTACGACAGCAAAGTGAAAATCCAGCTACTAAATGTTTAAAACGGACACATAGAAAAGAATCCCATTCACAGTGAGGTCAAAATTGGGCGTATTCAGAAGCAGTGGCTAATCATATTGATTGGAATGAACACTGAAAGTACTCAGTTCTTTGTCATGTTCTAGGCAAACCGCTTTTTTAACACGTACCACGCTGAAAAAAAAAAAAAAAATGATGCCTGTCTAAGCAGGCCGATTATTATTATTTTTTTTTTCTTTTGGCTTAACCCTGCTCAGGTATATGTCGGTCCGTGTTGCATAGCTGATAGACGTGGGTCATTCAGACCCCCAAATTTAAAATATCAGGAAAAATCTTTATGTTTCCTTTATTCCAATATTGAAAAAAACATTTAATGTTTTCGTAACACAAACATGTAAAAAAATGAACTGTTTGTATTTATATTTTTAAATTTTTGAAAAAGAAAAAAAGAAAAAACAGTAAATAAATTTTGGCCTTCTATAAGAAAAAAAAATTTGAATGGTTGCTTGAGTGGTGCCAAAGCTTGGTATGGGATGGTGCTTCATGGTGTGAAGAGCGGCTGCCAGACACTGCATTCATACCACAATCAGGGAAAACAAAATCTCTCACATATCTCAGCTAGTCGTGGGTCTCACATAACCAACTTATACCCTCATACCCTTATACTGCGGAAATGGAGAAAGAACTTGAAGTAACTACTCACCCCTTGCATGGATGCACAAAGTTAGGAAGCTACTGAGAAGAACAGGGCTCCCGGGTATTTAAGTTAATGAACTAGAAAATGGGACAGGGGGTGTGGGTCTCTCAGACCCACCTCTACCTGACCAGGGTTAAATGGATTACTACATCAATATAAGATCCCTGACACTAATAAAAGTAATCGCTAAAGCCAGAAAGTTGGTTGAATCAAGTCGGGTTGGTGCCACCCTACCTCTGAAATCTTCAAGGTTACTAAGTGAGCAGAGAGGCTGCAAGCTTGTGAACCAATTTTGGATTTTTTTTTTTTTTTTGGCTAAATGAGCATAATACATCCATATAAGATCCCTGGCACTAATAAAGGTAATCGCTTAAGTCAGAAAGTTGGCTGAATCGAGTCATGTTGGTGCTGCTCGACCTATGAAATCTACAAGGTTACTGAGAGAGCAGAGCGGCTGTGAACTTGTGAACTGATTTCGGATTTTTTTTTTTTCGTGACTAAATGGGCTTAATGCATCAATATAATATTCTTGGCACTAATAAAAGTAATCACCAAAGTCAGAAAGTAGGTTAAATCGAGTCAGGTAGGTGCCTTTCGACCTCTGAAATTTTCAAGGTTACTGAGAGAGCAGAGAGACTGTGAGCCTGTGAAGGAAGTCACTCACCTCTCACGTTCCTAAATCAGTGTTGTAAGCATGGTGGAGAAATATCTGAAGGTAGCGAGATGTGTTATTACCTTCCATTTTACTTTGGTTGCTTGCAATGACTTCTCAATGCTGCAGGAAGTAGATCTTTGTCACTGGCGTTTTACATGGAGACATAGATCTACGTTGCTTGCGTGGTAAGGGTTAGGGCAGATACCAAGGAAGCAACAGTGACAAACGAATGACCCAACCTGTCCACCTATTAAATGGAAGGTTATACTCCACTCGGTGCTTCTATCAACCTTACTGGACACTTTGCATGCGAAATTATTTTGGTATTTTTTATAGAGACATGGTCTAACAGAATAAAAAAAAAAATGAGAACATGAAAAATATCTAACAACTTAACTGGGTAACTCTGTGGAGTGCCTTTAAATTTTAGAGTAAAGGCAACCAGTTTCATCATAATGATGATGATAGTAATTACGTTTGAGATGCAAGCGATAAACTTCCTACTAATCAGTCGTTTTTGAGACTACTGTTGATGGTATTAGAAATTATTCAGTCGCTGGAGAAAGGAACAGTAATGGATAACACAACAGCGAAGATAATTACAGCTCTAAACACTTTAATTCCCACATTCTTATTTACCATAATCAAACCTTATCTCCAACCCTCCGAGTAAGGGTGTTTCTTTCGTTGTGCATTGATTGCGCCTGATATTATGTTTTCGACATCTGGAGGTTCTGTTGTACTATCTATATCTATCTATTGCCAGACGCCTTAATCCCGTAAGGGGTGGCCACAAACAAATCGCCTCCATGTCCCTCTGTCCCCAGCCATTTCACCGCCCTGCTTCCAGCTCACACCCCCCTCTCTCATGTACCTCTCCACTCCATCCCTTCATTTCATCCACGGCCTCCCCTTCCTTCTCCCTCCCTCCACCTCACTCAAATACACTCTCCTCATCAGCCTCTCACTCTCCATCCTCTCCACATGGCCAAACCACCTTAATGAATTCTCCCAACGCTTCCTATCACATTCACATCCACACCACACCACACCGCTCCTTCGCTGCCTCATTTGTCAGCCTGTCTCTCCATGTGACTCCACACGCCTCTCTCAAATAACTCATTTCCACTGCTCTGCTGTTGTACTAAGGAAAAAAAAAAAAAAAACGTGCAGTGCGATGGCGCCATTTCACTTATACCTAATGTCTGACTTGGGTCGTATCTCTGACTGGGGAAAAACAATCTTGCTGATTTTAAGGCTTCAAAAACGCAGTTATTTATTTTTTTTTATTTATTTTTTTTTTTTATGTATCCGACTCTGGGCATAGGCTTCACAGCCCGCTATCAAGGCCCAGCAGTCCTCCTACATACCATACACCTCTACATGTCACCACTTCGGCTCTAACACCCACCGTCCATATTGAATACATGCTAGGGCTGTCTCATACAGGACTGGTGTACTGGTATTAGCAGGGGTATTTTTACGACATTTCGGCGGGTCTTCTGGTTGATCAGTAAAGCCTTATTTAATGAAATTCAAATCCTTAAACTGTTCCCTGCCCCAGCCGGGATTTGAACCTGGGTCCGCTAGAACTGCAGGCCACCTCTCTACCGATTGAGCCACCGCTTATCAGCCCGAAACAATCTTCCACAGGAGTACCCACTAATGCTTAGTAATACGAAGTATCCAGTTCGATCCTGCATCATCCTTGAACATGCTTAGGGTTTCAATCACTCGGGACCTATCTAGGAAAGATCATATTGCATCTCGTGTAAAAATCTGCCTCCAAGAGATTGGGCATGCTAAGCCGACTCCGTACCTTCTTTACTCCTGCACAGTTGTTGACTTTATACACGGGTTATATTTGCCCCTGTTTAGAGTACAACTCTCATATGTGGGGAGGTTCCCCACATACAGCTCTTCTCAATAGTGTGGAGTCAAAGGCTTTTCGTCTCATTAACTCCCCTCCTTTTACTGGCTCCCTTCAACCTCTGCCTCTTTGCCGCACTGTTGCATCTTAATCTCTTTTCTATCGCTTCTTCAACGGTCACTGCTCCTTTGAACTGTCTGCTTGCATCCCCCCATCTGTACGACGGGTTCGTAGCACCCATCTAGCAACAAACTCTCATCCCTTTTCTGTCCAACTCTCTAATGCAAGAGTTAACCGTTACTCCCAGTCCTTCATTTATGGAACAGGTCAACTGTGGAACTGTCTCCCTCTCTCTGTATTTTCTACTTCCTCTAATCTCCAGTCTTTCAAACGCAGTGTGTCCAGGCATCTCGAAATGAACAGACCTTGAATTTGGCTCTATTTTGTATTGTTTTTGTTTTTTTCTTGAAAGGCATGGTTTTCGGGCTCCTGGCCTTTGGTTCCTTCTTTCTTGCATAAAAAAATAACTGTCACTACTTCCGTACGACTTTATTCTGCTAGAGCTTCGTGGCCCTGTCTCCTCACAATCTGTATACCCCACAAGCTATTGTAACAAGTTGTCAAACCCCGGACGAAAGACCTAAGAATCAGGCAACAAGCAGTGGATGCCAAACGTCATTCATAATCCTATTTAGGAGGAAGAAGTGGATGAGAAATAGGTGGATGAAGAGGTATATGAATGATGGTGGTGTGGTCTGGAGGAAGGGATGTCTAATGACGGCCCTCGGGTGACAGTGAAGTGATTTGATTGTAGCCGCTTATTCTGTGATTTGGAAGCTCAGTAAAGAGACAATTGCATTATTTCACACATCCACATCCCTGTTATATGTACTGATGAAATATTTTCCACCATTGTATATTTCAAGTAACGTTCACGTAATACAAAAGGAAAATTTGTATATTACGGAGAGTATTTAGGCGTTATCCTCTAATTCTTTCCCTCTTTCTTTTATATGAGGTTTTTCTGAATTGGTTTACCCGCGGGGACTATAAAGCGTAGTTACGGTGTGCAGAGTTTGGTTTGCCACGTGAGGAATATAATAGTGAAAGGTTGAGTTACTAGTGAATATATGAGTCTCATTTCGATGGGAGCTTTTTTGATAGTTTACCTGCTTTTATACTTTCCTGGGCATCCTTCTTGAACTTTCCCACAACATTCATTTACAGGAAAGACGATGATGATGATGATGGAAAAGGTGCAAGAAGATTTAGCGAGAAACTGTGTCATACAAATGCCATCTTTCATTACAGTATCTCAAGTTTCCAAGATTGTTTTTTAAGTGAATAGTAAAGTCATGTTTTAATGCAATCATCAAAAATGTGTGTGTGTGTGTGTGTGTGTGTGTGTGTGTGTGTGTGTGTGTGTGTGTGTGTGTGTGTGTGTGTGTGTGTGTGTGTGTGTGTGTGTGTGTGTGTGTGTGTGTGTGTGTGTGTGTGTGTGTGTGTGTGTGTGTGTGTGTGTGTGTGTGTGTGTGTGTTTCTTCGGTAATACTGGTGAAGCATTACTAAACACTTTCGGTTCGTTGCCGTTGTGTTTGTATCGGTCTTGGGAAGACTCAATGGTTTATTAAGTTTAGGCAAGACTTTCATTAGTGATAGGGGTGATAAAGAATGTACTCGTATCTAAATCCTCCACCTGGAAATGGTTCTTCTGATATGTCATATGATTTGATGGTAGTTAAGGTATAATGACTATGTGTCATTGTGTGGAGCGCTTAAAAATTATGCAGTTTTGAGTAATCATACATTTTATTCCCCAATTTTTTTTCACACGTCACAATAAATTAACACTTTCCACACAAGCCAAACCATGTAATAAGTACGTTAATCACACTGGCTGAAAGGGTTTTCAAGCGCGTCTTCTGTAGCGATGTATTTTGCATGTTACATCTAAATTTAAAATACTTATACTGTCAGGACACAGAATCATTAAGACAGTAGTCGAAAGGTTACTATTTCATTCTGATAGGCGCTACAGAGTAAAAATCGTGTTTTCAATGATACAGTGAAAGTAAGACGAAGGAATACTCATAAACGCATCTACTTATATACCGTACTCGTAGTAAGTAAGATCTATACAACGATCTTTAAGAGTATATTAAAATTTTTGAAAAGTAACTCATTAAAATACAGAAGAATATATTCTATATTAGAAAAGCTTCATTTGGCATCAGAAATAACACAAAATAATTTCAGAGAACACTCTAACAGCAACTGCTCTTTTGGACAGTTGTGAAAAGCACGTAAGGTTCTACTTACAATCTTGGAACAGGAGAATGAATATAACTGAAAAAGGACCAGGAAGCAAATACTGCAAGAGGAGATGCTGGGGATGGGTGGCAATAATTACCTCAGTGCCAGTCTTGCAATAAAATTAACTTCCTTCACTAAACATTGAAACGGTGCTACATGGCTTTCTATTGCCGAAGAAACATGAAGCGACCCAGTGTGTACTGTTTAATACTATACCACACCAAGGCAATAACCTGACGATACTACCGTTCTGTCTATATACCTACATACGCTGCTGAGCTAAGAAATTGAGGGAAAACGACCAGTCGCTCGTGTGTGAGTGGTATTATGTAATAATCCTTAATCACCCCTAAATATCAGTTTAATTGGGATACATCCTGTCGTAGTGCCATTACTCTCTCTAGACCATCAGGATTCTATCTAGTTATGTTATCACCCAATAAAGTGTATGGTTCCCTCTCGTGCAGGAAACATACTGGCTTGTATCTCAGTGTAGATTCATTTGAAAATAGCAGTATATCAGCTGGAAAATAATGCAAAATAAAACATTATCAGCACCACAGGAACATTGTATATAATCATAAACCACAGCAGATTACAGTGGCATTATCTTGACATATTACATCATGACACATAATACTTTTTAAAGAATAAAAATTGGATAACTAATTCATAATAATGTACAACACAGTAATCATGTTCAAACCAAAACATATAAACTGTATGGAAGAACTGTACGGGAGCTTAGTCATTTGACGAGAATGAAGTCTTTATGTAGTCTCTTGGTTAGGATGTCATGAGAAAGGTTAACTATTCAGTCGGAATTGAAGATTAACGTCCAAGAATACATATTTAACATTAGATTTTTATAAGGATACAATTAATCACTCAAGTTCCATGCAAAAAAAAAAATAATAATTTAGCTGCCTGTAATTAAATATCGAGTCTTTTATTAACCGTGACAAAGTAGCTAGTTTGTAGTTATATAAATCTCTTTTACTCTAACCAGGATCTGCGATGATATGGTGACATCTTTCTTTAGGCCATTTGGCTGCTTCCAGATAATTGTAGTTACACTTACTAAGGTTACTGGAACAGCAGGGAACTGTTATAACTTTCATTAACCCCTTCCCTACGATGCTCTGTATTAAGTTCAATGAAATATTCCTTCATCAGCCACAGTAAAATACATATACACGCCGTAGGGATAAAGGGACTCATGAATGAATAGTAACTAGGATTGTGATACAATAAATCTACAGAATTTTAATCACGAATCCCTGAATTGCGATGACATCTAATTAAATTCTTGTTGCACCTAGATGATTTTGAATTCTTATAAAGAGGCATCGTGCAGAAGGGTAGGATACAACGTTCACTAACCACTAGAAACTACACGGAACTGTCATTTTCTTAAATAATATAAACAAACCAATAAAAGAAGTCACCTGATTTAAGGTATAGCCATAGGGCATCAAGTATATATTTGTCACTTTAAATCCTTCTTGTTATACGAATACTAATTTTTTTTCTTTTACTTTGCCTCTACCACTGGATATATATATTTTTTTTATCTCGATGAGCCCCCTACTGTTGACAAAGTTAATGATGTCTATATCTGTCTATCTATCTATCTATCTATCTATCCATCTATCTACCTGTCTATCTATCTATCTATCTATCTATCTATCTGTCTGTCCGTCTATCTATCTATCTATCTATATGTTAGTGGTAGGTGGGGGAGCTCACCATCCACTCACTCGATGTATTGCTGTTCTCGGGTGCCTGCCCTTTAGTCTCTTCCAGCCTTCTTTCGTTCCATTCTCTTCTGTCTTTCTATCCTTCATTCTTTCCTTGTCCTTCTGCCTACGGGTAACTTTACACTCCCTCTTCTGTCTTTCTTTCCTTCATTCTTTCCTTTTCCTTCTGCCTGTGGGTGACCTACACTGAGTGACAAGCCAAATGGTTTCCTGTACACCAGGAAACCATGTATTACTCTGGGTGGTAACCATATAACCAAATTTTGGCACCTGGTGGTTTAGTGGGTATTTATTGTGCTCCAGTCGGATTGAGCCGGTGAAGGTTTATATCCAAGGGGTGGTTGGGGTTGATTGCTCATGTAATGCCACTCAGGGATGAGTGAGGCTGGTCACTCTCATCTTAAATGTCGAGACCAACTGCCTAGCCCCGGGCTCCTACGCTCCTCCTGGGGCAATGTAGGATTAGATGATGGATGGATATATATATATATATATATATATATATATATATATATATATATATATATATATATATATATACTATATACTCGTATATTCCTCTGCCTGTTAAAAAAAATAAGTCCATCATCAGTTCACATATCTTTTCGTAACAGTAAAAATAAGATATAAGGACGACATCTTAGTGAAAGGGTTAATCAGCCAGTATTGTGGCACCATACATTTATCTGTTTACCAGTACTAAATTACTGCTAGTTCTGTGGTACTATTAATTCGTCGTATTATTATCGTCAACTATTCATCTAGAACTTCGTCTGTGTTTAATCACTGGGCAACGAGTAGTTCCTTAATAATGTAGATACTCCTTAAGAATATAGAAGTAACTCTTAATGCAGCATACATAATATTTAATCTTGTTGACAGAAGGAAAATGAAAGAGCAGAAAGTGAGGGTCAAGACAATCGCGCCTGACCGGCTACGCATTGTGTGGATGTGGCTGGGAGGCGTGTCAGCTCGAGACATAGCACTGGACACTGGCATCAGCATCTCCACGGTGTACCGCTGGGTGCACCGCTGGCAGAGGGAGGGCACTGTGAACACCAGACCGCGGCAGGCACATAGACCTGCAGTAGCCTGGGATAACACACCGCCTGAAGCCGCGTTATTCCCGTCACATCACCGACCACATGCCCTGCCCGAGGCCTACAACGCTCAGTATCATAACTTCCCCTGGAACACAGAGCATAGACGACTCACTTCAGATACGTTCAACGAAGCCAAGGCTCCCATGAGCATGCATTATCTCACTCATTAGGGGAAAATCGAGATATATTTATGTAATAAATTTCTGGTGGTAGCAATCCTCTGATATTCTGTGCGTGTCGTAGAAAATGTCTTAATAAAGCATGAGGGAGGCATTGAAAATCTCTTTCCTGCAGAAGACTGAGCCATGAATCGTGCTTCGGAACATTGCTCTGCTACACCCACACCCAATCCACCCCACCCACAGTGGAAAGACACCAGTTTTATTATATACATACTGTTATAGATAGTGCCCAAGGAAAATAATTATTGTTTCAGTGAATAATAAATTACTGAAAAATAAAAGACGATCGAATTCAACCTACTTTCATTTTTGAACTTTAGATAAAGTTTTGCTCCATGTATAAAAGCATAGCAACCACAGCTGTCATATACTGGGACCTGTGTGTGTGTGTGTGTGTGTGTGTGTGTGTGTGTGTGTGTGTGTGTGTGTGTGTGTGTGTGTGTGTGTGTGTGTGTGTGTGTGTGTGTGTGTGTGTGTGTGTGTGTGTGTGTGTGGACATAATGGATGAACAATAAGAAGCGTAATGGTAGCTCAGTTGGTAAAGAGGTGGCCTGCCGTCCTACCGGACCCAAGTTCAAATCCCCCCTGGGGCAGAGAACAGTTTAAGGGTTTGAATTAAATAAAAGCAGACTTTACTGACCTACCAGAAGACCCGCCAACATGTCGCAAAAATATCCCCGCTAATACCAATACATCAGTCCTGTATGAGAATGCCCTAATATGTATTCAATATGGACGGCGGGTGTTAGCGCCGAAGTAGTGACATGTAGAGGTGTATGGAATGTAGAAGGACTACTGGGCCTTGGAAGCAGGCTGCGAAGCCTATGACCAGAGTCGGACACATAAAAAAAAAAAAAAAAAGCAACGGCGAATTCTTTCCTTTATTGACCACTTCTAACAGCGATAGATGGCTGACTACCATTACATTAAATTCCTATGCGGTTTTGTACGAGAGTGTGTGTGGCAGTCGTCCCCAAGTTTTGAACACATGCTGGTATGGCAGTGGTTGTATTCAGTCACAAGTTATGTATTTTCCTACGAGAAACACTAAGGAGAAGCATGTTATTCAAGGAAGTGAGGATGGAAGTAAGACAAAGTCGTTGCATGACATTTCTATAATACCTCCTCTAAGGTATGAAAGTGAAACTTGTACCATGTTGGAAGGACACAGATCAAGTGTGAAATCATTTTAACAAGATAGTTAAGAAGGGCATATGAAATTACATGGTGTGAGACGGACGGACAAAGGTGTGAGTGAAAAGTCTTGTTTGGTTGATGTGGTTGCGTCTGAAAGCCATAGAAGAAAATATTACTCTGAGCTGGTTTGGTCACGTGAGGAGAACGAAGAATGAGATGCTCGCTAGAAGAGTGTATGTGAGTGAGGTGGAGGAACAAAGGGGAAGGCGGAAACCGAGGATGAGATGGAGAGATGGAGTGGAGAGATGTGAGATAGGGGGTATAGGTTTGAGGAGAGCAGCCAAATGGCAGAGGACAGGGTGACATTGAGGTGATTTGTTTGTGGCAACCCCTTACGGGATTAAGGCTAGATAGATAGATACATAGACAGATAGGTAGGTAGACAGACAGATAGACAGGCAGATAATAGAAAAAACCTCCATCAATTCGTAAACTCAGGAGAATTACATGACAAGAGGAATCAATAAAACTGTTGATGCCTTTCAACTGACTTTCCTCTACTACAGCAATAGAGTCGTAAAGCAACTTCAGGCCATAATAACAGAACACACTAGGCTGTAAGATTAATGCCTATTGTACTTATTTTTTGATTTTTTTATTATTATTTGGGGGAGCTGCCTCCAAACTATGACCCTGTTTGCCTGAGGTTTTCTGAAATGGAAGGGCTTCATACAGTATTCGCCAATTTCTGTAATAAAAAGATGCGCTTCTAAACTGAATAAAATCGAATGGTATTGACAAGAATAAATACAAAAAACGCCATGATACTGAATGGACTAATAAAATTCAATCATTAATTTAACAGGGATATTGTATGAAACCCTTATTTACAATTGCGACTTGACACTTTATTTAACTCATCTTTAGTTTAACTTACAGGCTTTTGCACTGGATGAGTGAGGGGGCGTCTCATTAACCGCGTCAAAGGAGGGCATCTTTTTACAAAATACTCATATTTTCTGAGAAAATTAATGATCCACGAAAATTGCTCATATGATGGAAAAATATAATGGTTCAATTTTATACTTTCAAAGATTATTGCAACATCCTTGAGCCAGTGATAATATAAAATATTTATATCATGCTACTAAAGATATATATATTTTTTCTCATGACGTCATTTTATTCATGCTTCCTTCAAACTATTTTATTTACATTAGGAATGATTCGTGGCAATGAAGCGCTAAATGAAATTCGTATTACATACATCTGCAATTCGAAAAATCAACCATAAGTTGAATAAAGTATCTTTAAATAACAGGGATAACATAACCATTTCATTTAAAATAACCCTAGCACTTTCATCCTGCTACAGCCAGGCTATTACATTCAAGTTAGGGTGAATATAGAAATAAAGATGAAATACTGTTTCTGTCGACACTCTCATGGTCAGGAAAACTCAACTACACTCTCCCAGCGAACCCCATTCGGTATTATTACCTGATAGTGAATTTAACTGAAGTACTAAATAATAACTTGGCGCCACAACGACTCTGATATATAGCGCTAAAAAAAAAAAAAAAAAAAAAAGTTATAACACACGTAGCAGAACAAACTCAATTTTAACTTTTAAAATAAATAGCACAAAGAACGAGAAACATCCTCCCCTCATATATATATATATATATATATATATATATATATATATATATATATATATATATATATATATTGCCCCATGAGGAGCGTAGGAGCCCGGGGCCAGGCAGTTGGTCCCGACATTTAAGATGAGAGTGACCAGCCTCACTCATCCCTGAGTGGCATTACATGAGCAATCAACCCCAACCATCCCTTGGATATAAACCTTCACCGGCTCAATCCGATTGGAGCGCAATAATATTATATATATATATATATATATATATATATATATATATATATATATATATATATATATATATATATATATATATATATATATATATATATATATATATATATATATATATATATATATATATATGTATATATTTATATTTATATTTATATAAGGTAGAGGAAGCCTGCCTCCTTCATAAAATGAAATATGTCAACCGGACAGCCGCAGGTCCCCCGAAGTAAGGAAGACAGTAAGCAGCATCCGTCCCCCAATTCCCATCGAGAAACCTCTGATGCATATACCCCAGACTCGAACACTTGATCAGCAAGTGAGGGACATTTATGGGAACCAGGCAGCCATCACAATATGGCTAAGCCCCACCACACATTATGAACCTATGAGTATACTGTGAGTGCCCAACATGAAGGCGAGCAACTGCCATCACTTATCGCCGGGGCATGAAGGGGAAAACCCTCGGCATAACCTCCCCCTGGGAAATCTCTTTTTAATTTACTTCTAACAAGGGTAACCCCCTGTCTTTCCCAACAAGTACGAATCGCACACTTCAAGGAAGGTGTCATTGAGTTGGCAGTGGGTTGTCGAGAAGGCAATGCTTTTTGCCCTCTCATTGCCCTTAACACCAACACGTGCAGGAGACCAGTAAAACTGGACTAGTTAACCTCATCACTGAATCAGGAAAGGCATTCAAGAACAGCAAGGACCAGGATATGAGCTGAATCAGAATACTTAAGGGTGAACAGGACGCTTAAAGTCAATATAAAATAGAGGAAACACTTCCATTCCCACTCTCTCCTGCTTGGACCAACCATATTCTCTCAGGCGTATTCATCTCATCTCGCCCACCCGCAGTCAAACTTTACCTCTGGGCAGAGGGGAGCTCCTGTTTGCCCAGTGGCTGGAACTCTAACTCCAGATGGTGGAGATGTACCCTGTTATCAGAAAAAAAAATCTGTGGTGAATTCCGATGTGGTTTGCACCCCTGGGTCTTCACGTCCTACTAATTCTTCCATTTCACTCCCCTTTTCCGCTGGAGGAAGGACCTGTGAGGGTAACCAACTCCTGGTATACGTTCAGAAATCCCATCTTGCCCCTACACCTCGGCCATAGTGCTGTGATTGTGTACTAGATTTCTGGGTCAGTGGGCCTGACCCTCAATTGCAACCTGAATAGGCAGGGCACCAAGCTGAGGCAGTCAGTTATTGGGCTGTTAGGGAAGATCTTCTACATCTCCACCCTCCCCCAAGCCACAGACAATATGGGATTCGGCTAACCAAACTGTTAGAGATAGGGACAATAGGCTCTAGCAACCGGAGAACTTCCATCCCCACCCTACAGATCTGGAAGCTAGTTTCTCGGGCCCAGGTTGGCTAGGCTTTAATAGGCCCTCACCTGTCCCAGCGCCTCCTGCAGTGCAATAATGTCGTGAATAAGAATTAAGCACGTGCGACTAAAAGACTGCAGTACCCAACTGGGACTGCTGGAGATTATTGGCAAGCATGTCATCTGTGCAACGAGCCTGATACCCACCTCTAACCACCCATGACCACATAATCGACCAACTTTTCCCTCCAGTTGCCTGACAGAATTAAGAACTGACTATGACTCCTTTCTGCCCCCACACCATGCTCCTGAAAGACGATAATTGTATCAAATTTCGACCAGTTTATCTATAAGTGATGGAAAGGATATAATTTATGAAACTGAGACAGATAATTCATTTTGTGAAGACTGGCAATGTCGACTGTATACAAGTTTTCTCACTCTCACGACATCCAAATCACTAACATGTATATTATATCAAAGAGGCTGCTTAAAATGGGTTGAAACTATTCTTCGTCAGTGTCCCAAGCAGGCTGATCAGTCAAGAGGAGCATATAAAGCTGACTACATGTTGCTGCTGGTACGCCATAGAACACCTCGATGTAAGCAAATGCATCCACCCAAAAGATCACATCATCTTCTCACTGTGTAGCAGCAGTGACCATACATAGAAGCAGTGCTCCACGACAGTGAAAAAGTGTCTTAAATGCGGTGATGATCATGGTTCCACGGCCTTGACTTGCCCCCAAAGAAAAAGTGCGCTTCAGGCTACACGGAAACCAGTGACCACTCAATTCACACCAACAACTTCTTACACACTCTAATACCTACAATGCTATCACATCTTCAGCCCCCACCAACCACTCTAACCAACACATCCCAGGAGGCTGTGGCTCAATCGGTAGAGAGTTGGCCTGCAGTCCTGACGGACCCAGGTTCAAATACCGCTGAGGCAGGGAACAGTTTAAGGATTTGAATTTCATAAAATCAGACTTTACTGATCTACCAGAAGACCCGCCAACATGTCGTAAAAATATCCCCGCTAATACCAATACACCAGTCCTGTATGAGACAGCCCTAGCATGTATTCAATATGGACGGTGGGTGTTAGCGCCGAAGTGGTGACATGTAGAGGTGTGCGGTACGTAGGAGGACTACTGGGCCTTGAAAGCAGGCTGTGAAGCCTATGCCCAGAGTCGGTCACATAAAAAAAAAAAAAAAAAATCTATCACCAATGTTCCCAGCCAAACAGCTATCTCACCTACTTCACTGTTATACTGGATGCTGGAGGTGCAGTTCAACAATACTGTATGCCCGGAACTTTGGTGAAAGCTTTGCCATTGCACTTGACATCTGAAAGGCTTTCATTCGAGTCTGGCATGCATATTTATTTTCCAAACTGCCCACTTACGATTTCTATCCTTCTGTCTGTGCCTTCATCTCTAGCGTCCTTTCTGGTTGTTCTATTGCTGCTGTTGTAGACGGCCATCTTTCGTCTCCAAGAGCTATCAATAGCGGTGTTCCCCAGGGCTCTGTCCTATCATCAACTCTCTGTCTTTTATTCATCAATGACCTTCTAAGCTGTACATATAACCCTATCCACTTATATGCTGATGATTCCGCTCTTCACCTTTGCATTCATTTCCTGCAGCGTCCATCTCAGCAGTTACTTCAACATGGGATGAGGGTATTGCACACCTAATGTCTGACTTGGCTCATATCTTTGACTTGGGTAAAAGTAATCTTGTTGTTTTTAATGCATCAAAAACTCAGTTTTTACATCCATTAATCCGACAACATCTTCCACAGGAATACCCTCTAATTTTTAATAATATTCAGCTTAATCCTGCATCATCTTTAAATATGCTTGGGGTTTCATTCTCTCGGGATTTGTTTTGGATAGAACTTATTACCTCGCTTATAAAATATGCTTCCAAGAGATTAAGTAGCTAAGCCGACTCCATGCCTTCTTTACCCCTGCACAGCTGTTGACTCGCCCCTGTGTAGAGTGCAACTCTCATATGTTGGGAGGATCCCCACATGCAGCTCTTCTCAACAATGTGGAGTCAAAGGCTTTTTGTCTCATTATTTCTCCTTCTCTTACTGGCTCACTTCAACCTTTGTCTCTTTGCTGCACTGTTGCGTCTTTATCTCTTTTCTATCGCTGCTTCAGTGGTCACTGCTTCTCTGAACTGTCTGCCTGCATCCCCCACCATTACGACAGGCGTGTAACAACCGTCTGGCATCAAACTCTCATCCTTTTCCTGTCCAGCTCTCTAATGCAAGAGTTAACCATTACTCCCAGTCCTACATATATACAACAGGTCAACTTTGGAACTGTCTTTGTCTGTGTTTCCTACTGCCTCTGATCTCCAGTCTATCAAACGCAGTATGTCCAGGCATCTCCAAATGTACGGATTTTTTTTTTTTTCTTGGAGGGAACAATTTGTGGGCTCCCGGCCTTTGGTTCCTTCTTCCTTGCATTAAAAAAACAGACAAGCACACACACACACACACACACACACACACACACACACACACACACACACACACACACACACACACACACACACACACACACACACACAGAGCGTAATACTAAACAACCTGCTGGCCAACAATGGTATCACCACTGTTTAGGCTCCTGCCAGCCCACCATCAAGGAAGATAATCATTCTCTCATGGAATTTCACCTCAGCAACAATGCCAACGCCCACATCTCAAACACGACAATGGACAATCGACAACTCACTCACTGCCAACCTTTGCTCGTTCTCCCATCACATCATACCAGCCAAAGCCAGCCTCAAGTACCCAGCCAACCACTGTCATGCCAGAACTGATCACCAAGACAGGTAAGAGTGAGAGCTCTGTCATACTACATAAGCCAAGAACCTCAACCTCTCACTGCCCTACTACAACTGGAACAGTACCAGCCCCCACCACTGATACACCTAGACCAGTTGGCACTGAGGCTGAGGCAGGATCGCAGTCGACCCCACCAGGTGCTCCTGCTTGTACTCCCTCATGTTCCCCACCTTCACATGACACCTCTTTCAACTCCACCGTTTCATCCACCTCCACCTCCTTGTCTGAAAAAGAGAGCATTTATCCTAGTTTGGAAGCAGATGAAATAGGAGGAATCACCCTCATTGTTGCAACTGGCACTGACACAGCTCGTTTGAGCAACGAAGAGATAGTGGTTACACTCAGGAATAAAAAAAAAAAAAATCAAAATTGTTCTCTGATCAGACACGTTCACAAATGATAATGTAAAAACCCTCTTCACAGACTACTGGGAAGGTCATCAGCTTCTGCAAACACAGAACAGATGAAGAATTAACATTCAAATAATTCCGCTCAATTAGATACGTGAAAGAAATTGTGAACTAAACCAAACAACCGTGCAGGAAACAGCCTCAAAGACAAACCGAATATAAATGAATAATATAAAGGTTTCTCGACACCTTACTCTCCCTAGGCTTATGCAAAAAGCCGCTCACTCAGCCATTTAGCACACAGTAGCACCCAGCGTTATTCTTAACAACAGCCATGTTTTGCTAGAAGGTGATAGCCTAAAAGCATATGGCTATAATGTTTGCAAAATGAAAGACTGCTGTCGAAAATACTGACTGCTCTGCTATTGTTGTGCAACACAGATTAACGTACCAATTAGATAACAACTTTGTAATTGATGATGCTTCAAGTAACATTATAAACAACGACCTGGCTGATTCGCCCAGACATGCTGAACATCCTAACATTATAAACAACGACCTGGCTGATTCGCCATGACATGCTGAACGTCCTCCATGTCAGTTCTACCTACCCTTCCCTGGCTTGCACAAACTACTGTATGACAATGATGCATTATACCTACTTGTAGACTTTAATGCCGAACAAGTGGCCTTGAGAGACGCCTATGACAACACAGGAGGATGCAGCCACATGACATTCATCAATAACAGCACATCATTTCACCGTGAACCCAGCTTCCCCCCATTCATCAGACTAGACCAAGTGACCATCCTTGATACCATCATTTCTAATAACAAAGCCAACCACTATACCTTCCCAAAACCAGGACTACTAACAGCATCTGACCATATACCAATTATTTTCACCATATCCTGCACCCCCACCACCATCTAACCCGACTGAACTACTGACGTGCTAACTGCGACGTATTCAGGACTTACAAACTCCCTCCTCCCCACAGAACCCCTGCCTGTGGACGATCACACGTTGGAAGAAATAGACTTAGCCCTCGGCCAATAGTTAAACACTGTTGGATGGGACCTCAAGGCTGCTGCTCGAAGGAGGACTCATAGGACAACACAAGACAGGCATAACCCTCCCACACTTAGAGATACACAAACATGCTATGTGAAGTTTTATAACAATGCCCAACAATACAGTCTGACATGCAATGAATAGCAAGAGTACAGGCGACTTAAGAAAGATGTCCAATCACTCTGTTGACAGCTCAGTAATGAATACTGCTACCAGAAACTCAGACAACTAGCTGTCAAAGACAGACCCTGGCCACTTCTGGAAGGAAGTAAAACTCATTAAAGGAACGTATAAGCAACGATCCTCTTACCTTATTGACCAGAAAAAATGGAAGGTTCATGATTCCAAAGGCCATTTAACTTTGTTTACTGACTTATGTTAATGAGTCTTCTGCATTTCTGGCAACGAAAAAGCTGGATTATGACTAAGACAGTGAACGACTCGTCCTTCGTCCCTTATGTAACAACTTGGACAGAACCACCACTCCAACTACTCATGAACACCCACCCCTTCACTGGATGCATTTTGATCTACAAATTATGTATGATAGTTCAGTGCATGAAACACACGACCCCAGGACACACGGGTATTAATAAAACTGCTATAGAGAGATTGATTGATATTTTTAATGCCTCCCTATTAGCGAGATACTTTCCTGACCGACTAAAAGAAGCTGTACTGACGATGGTTTCATAACCTGGAAAACCCAATACAGACCCAACAAACTACAGATCGACTGTATCCGTTTATCAGAAGTCCGTAGGAAACTCCTGGAACACTTCATGAACAAACGACTCCAACTGTATCTTGAGACTAATAATTTTCAAGCCGACAGACAGTACAGTTTTCGAATGCAACGAGACACAATAACTAGGATAGCTTTAACATAGGAACTGGTTGCATATTATAATAATACAAATCATAATAGACAGCATGATAGATAGATATAGAAATTTATATTATCGTAATACAACTCATAATAGATAGCATAATAAATAGGAACACAGTCAAGCTAGGCTTTGCCAAACCACCAGCAATGCAGGATCGTCATGCGTGATGTCAGCAAGGCATCTGACAAGGTCTGAAGGCATCTGACAAGGTCTGGCACCCGGAACTTGATAAACAAACTCTGCCAACTAAGTCATGGTGAAATTTCTTCGTGACTTCCTCACAGACAGAACACCACTCATCAAACATAGAGACAAACTAGGTGGTATCATCACACTTAACTGTGGAATCCCACAAGAAAGCATTTTGTCACCCATCCTTTATATTGTTTGTATAACGGACATCACCATCCCTCTCCAGGGCTGTCTCAACGTCACATATGCTGACAACATCACCCAGTTCATAACACACCCTGGGAGAATGAAGTGAATGATGACCAAGAGAGTCTCTAGGAAAATCACCCGAATAAAGAACTTCGAATGGAAATGCAAAATAAAAACCAATCAAACAAAATTCAAAGTCATCGCAGTCGCAGAAAGTTACTGATGATGTCATCATGCGAGGTGAACATATCCCAGCCAGCTGGATGGGGGCTTACTAGACCTAGAAAACCATGGGTGGTTTCCCAGTCCCCAGACAAGGAAGGGAGATATAACACTAGCACCCTTATTTACGGTCTCCTTCAGCACTAAAGAGTATGCCAAAAATCCAAACCCAGTTAGAGAAAAGAAAGAACATAACTCTCACGAAAGTGGTGTGGAATGCACACATCATCATCCAGACACACGCATGAGTACACACTCCTGCACCGCCAACACCCCCAGCATTCTCTGCCCTCTCCTCACCCCGGGGCTCCCTTCAACACCATTACCCCGTCTTGCCCATCAGCACTCGCATTGGACATTCTCCCCCGACTCAGCATAACCTCACATCTACCTGGAACCCCCACTCTTGCCAACTGTCTCATTAGGTGCCACCTCCCACACTGGCCATCTCATTTTTTTTTTTTTTTTTTTTTTGGGGGGGGGGGTCAAGGCTTGATGGCCATCACCCACTTTGAGTGGCATTAGGCCAAATGTAAATACAAATGCTGGAAACAATGTAAGGAGGCAGGAGACAAGGTGGCTGATTTAGGGAGTCAGGAGGTCAGGCAACATAAAATAAAAGGCTCGCAGATCGGCAAGATGTGCCGTCTCCCCCCCTGACAGTCAGGCCTCACCAAGGTCGTCTGGCTGGAGAAGGTCATAGAGGGTCCTGTAGGTTGATTCTACGAGTACTAGCTGGTACAACCGGGCCTTGAGAGAAAGGCGAGATGGGCTGCCCTCTACAGCCGGAGGAAGGAAGGACTCCTCAAAGTCCTCCTCGGCCAAGGAGTTGGTTGACACATCCTCGGCCATAGAGGCAGAGTTGGAAGAGTCCTGCCCCGTTTCAATCACTGGCAACTGGTGGCAATTGCTGATAGGATTGTCAGTCATAACTGTGTTCTGGTCCAGAGCCGGGTTGGTATTCAAAGACAGGCAGGTGTGCTGATTCAAAGATGTGTCGAGCCACAGCCTCTTCCAGGGTATCTGTTGGGATGTGATAGGCTGCGGCAGCCACCTCAAGGCAGGCAGCGTGAGTAACCATTTAATACATACATGCATGCACACCATCAGCTGAAGTAGCCTAATGCCCATCCCATCGTCTTCCCCACTCCCTTCCAGGCACTTCCCCACGCAGATAAGGTCACCACAACAACCCACATACCAACTAGTCTGAACTCAATGAACATAATGGCTTGACTTTCAGGGAGGTAGTAGGAATGAGGACCGAATAACATGCAGACCCCTTCACCCAACCCCATCTGAATATCACTGACGATGCAAACGGAGCACTGACGAGGCAAATGGGGTACAGGCAATCGTAGACTCTCTCTCCCATTACAAATCTTTCCTTTCTATATTTCTTTACAACTAGACTCTATCCTTCCGTGGCTCCAACTGAACCAATGTATGACAGCCTGATTAAGCACCTCAGACTACACTAGATGTTATAAAATACCAGCCTACATCACCAGCTGCAAGACTGAACCAGCCACGACCAGAAACCAGTCATTGCTTACACCAGCAGTTTCAGCACTACCCTGCACACCAAGGCACATTCCTGAGTATGGCTGGAGACATAATGATAGGGTCCCTAATATCGTGTCTGGAAAGTGGCGGGGTCTAGGGGAATGGACCATGGAACAGGGACACCTGAACAACCAAAATAGTTCATCAACCAGCACCCCCTAGCAGTGCAGACAACCTGCACACTATCACCCATCTACTTTTTTTCATTCTATCTGCACTGCTTTTCCTCTATTCCCCTCGTCTTTCTTGACTTTCCTATCCTGGATTAGTTCCAACTAACCCCGTCATCGTCATTGTCATTGACTAAGAAATACTGTATGGGAAAATTACCCAAAACCCTACCTATGTCTGACTTCGAACCATCTCTATATAAAGGGATGGTGCCTCTGTGAATGGATGAATGTTCCAGAAACAGCTGATGAGTCTTGGAAGTGACAAAATATTAAGTGCCATCAGAATCACTGAAGACCTGCACTACTGGCAGGTTTCATGGTGAGATTTCTGGGAGCTGGACAGAGAAAAACGTCACTGAAGAAAGGCCTCAGTCTGACCCTGTACCGAAAGGGATGTGAAGTGAGAAGAAGAGAATAATAAGGCTGGAAAAAATTATTGCTGTGACACACAAATCGCTGTAAAATGAATCTAGCATACATCTCACACAGTTCCAGCAACAAATGATTAATAACTTGCAGTGCAGATCCAAGGATGGGATGCTAGCCTCCAAAAAAGCTAGGAATCGTGTAGAACCTAAAAGTACCAGTAGCATCCTGCAAACCAGCATTATGTATAGGACTGAGGACAGTAAGTAGCGGTACAGTAGAAGAGGGGTACACCTCGCAACCATAGGCAAGTTCAGATCCTACTAAGGCTCTATACCGATGTAGTAATGTCTTTCAGTCCGCAACCCGCGAGGAATACTCTCAAACAACGACTTCCCTGCATACAAGACACTCTTAGTAGCTTCAAATCCATATCCCTAGTCAGCCGGCAGTTAAATGTTAGCCAAGAAACTGTCACCTCCACACACTGTAGCCAGCATCCACTCAGATGTAAGTCAGGGTCTGAGTGAACTCCCTTTACTCCACAAGAAAGCATAGCTTTTTTTTTGGGGGGGGAGGGGGAGGGAAAAGGAAACCATTCATACCCACCCAGCTGGCGACCCTGTCCACAGCTACCTGTAGCTGAATTTTCTCAATTGCACACATATGGGAGCCAGCAAATCATATAGCTAGACCATCCACGCAAGGGGCAGGAAGATTCTCCCTCTGGCAAGGAATCTGGTATGACATTAATGGTAACAACAATTAAGGGAACACTAAGCACACTCCACTTGGAACACCTTCCTCTTAAACTCAAGGAACTTACAGCAAGAGCCTACACGGATCTGAAACCTCTGGTTAGATAAGAAATAACCAAGTAACAATGGCGGGTGGTCATGGAATCCCAAGTTGTGGAACTGACTCATAATGGATGGTACTACGGTGTATCATACTGTATGCCATTTTCAGAAAAAAAATAATAATAAAGCCACAAGACGCTGTCCGAATGCAAAAGCCTCACAGATTGCTTATTCAAATGAGAGAATTGCCTGATTCATATCTCAACATGCAAAACCCACTTTGTGATGAAGAAAAGAATCCATTCTTCACCGGATACCGAACAAATCATCACGCTGTCTCAAACAGTCTTCACATACAAGATGTCAACCAAATGGGATGGACCTTACCTGGCTTAGGAAATGGGAGAATTATGCCAATCTTCCGGTTAGTGATTAATATACCTTCATCCCGTATCCTGTTATAAAGATCTAATAAAGACAGCAAAGATGCATACGGTAAACAAGAATCATAGCATAAGGAACGTCATCAGGTTCAGGAGTAGAGTTACTACAATGATGGAGAGCAGAACATAGTTCTAGTTCACAGAGGGGAAAGACTGCATCATAAGCTTCCCGTGCACTAAACTGAATTGAACTGAATAATTAAACAATAAAATTGTTCCGAAGCAACACGATCATATAGCGATAATATCTATAATATGGGAAGTAGATTAAAATCAGCATCGTCTTAAAAGAATTAATAACACAAAGTACGGTAAACATAATCAAGGTGAGAAAAATGTATTACACATAAAAGGTGGAGGAAGCACACCTCTGTCAGAAAAACAAAAAAAAAAGTCATCTGGATAACCAGAGGTTCCTCCCAGCATGGAAGACTAATGGTAAGCATCATGTGCCCCCCCCCCCCATGCCCACAGAGAAACCTTTGATGCAATAGCTAGGTAGGAAGCAGGAATTTAAGTAAAATGGTAGGTAGGCAGGTTGGAAGGCTGGGAGTTGGGTGGCTAGGCAGGCAGGTAGATATGTAAGTAGGCATCATGGAAGGTAGGCAGGAAGACAGGTAAATAAGGAGCCAGGGACGTATGGGAGGTAGAATGGCAAGTACAGTACGTAGGGAACTGAGCAAGTTATGTAGGTATGGAGTCAGGTGGATAATTAGGTAGGTAGATAGGTAAATAGACAAAAAGGCAGGTAGAGAAGCAGTATGGGAGGCATGCAATGTAAGACGAAAGTATACAGTATAGCAGAAATGATTTCAACACCCATGGGATCACTTACGATTACCATTACTTAGAAAGAAAACAATCACGATTCCGACAAAGTGTTGGAGTCGATTGCGATTACTAATTACATTATCAGACGAAAACATGGCACTGTTCTCTCACCAATGAGATGTTTCTTTGGATGAAAGTGGCTATGAATATTAGGCACAGTCTATCAAAGTAACAGATGACTTGGAACAGCATAGTCGTACACACCATTTAACTTGCAAGTCATAGATGACATAAGGTCATAATGTAATCTTGATCACGATTACTTATGCAGCGGATTTGAACACGATTACAATTACTTTGGCTTTGGAGCCGATGGGATCGATTGCGGTTATGATTCTTTATAAAACTTGGAATCAACTCCGAGTCTTAGGAATTACAGTTATGTCATATATGCCAGGTAGGAAGTTAAAAAGTTAGGTAGGTCAGTATATAAGCAAGTAGGTAGATGTGGGTAGCCAGGTAGGTAAGGTGTAACGTGATGAATGTGACAAAGCAAGTCTGAAATAAAATATAATTACAGTGATAATCGTGCAGCCGCTTCCGCTTGCGTCCTGGGCAGTCTAGAAATGTTACCACGGGGTGAGGCAGCACTCCGTAACTAGGAATGGCGCTGGGTTAGAGTGGGTATTGGAGCATTCGCGGGAAAACAGTCACAAAGCTTAGTTCTAAGCTTATGAACTAAAAGATCTTCGCTGTTCAAGTACAGAAATACTCGCAAAGTCTTGCTAACCTTCGTATTAGTCGCAATATCGAACCTCAAAAATACCGACTTTGTTCCTCATTTTTTCCTTCCTCTTCATCAGTCATAACTCCAAAATAATAAGGCGTACGCGAGCGTATTACAAACTAAAATGCTGCCTGTCAAGTGTATATGTTTCTTTGCATGTTTAGAAAAGTATTCATGCTACGGTTCGTGAGTTACGGCCTGAAAACCGTATCGCTGTCACCCGGAAATACGTCATTTTGCGCAATATTGACTAGCTACAGCTTGCCTAAAGTTAAAGAACGTACCCAAACACTTCTTTTCAGGGGAGGGCACCCTCGTTTTAGTCTTTTACAGTGCTATGCATGTAACAGTCCAAGTCTAACACTTGCTTAAAGCATAATTATACTTCCACAAAAAGATCATAAACTAGAAAACAAAAAAATTCTTCAACACTGATTGTTAAGAAGTAGGAATGGGAAAAGTACACAGATAAGAGATGAAAAAAGCACAGAAACAAGAGATCATTCAGGATGGAAGAGATTTGGAGACCTATACCCATTGCTACATTCCACCAGCTACAAGTCTTTTGCAAAAGTGTTGAATGTAGTAATGGGTATAAGTAGTAATGGGTATAAGTCTCCAAATCTCCTCCCATCCTGCATGCTCTCTGGTTTCTGTATTTTTTCATCACTTATCTGTGCACTTTTGCCATTCTTACTTCTTAACAACCATTTTGGAAGAATATTTGTGTTTTCTAGTAAGATGAAAGATGTGTTTCATTATGACTGTGCATATAAGGCCACGATTAACCATATTTCGTGAAATACATTGTTGATGGATTTCTTTTCTCCCAGGGATCAATATTGTAAAAGTTCAATTATTATTTTCATAAAACTCTGATAAGATACAATCCCAGTAACTCCATATTTATTGAACAAAAAACAGCTAATCTTTCGTTCAATTCCTTGCTCCATTGGGAGAATTAAAACTGCTACAAGGAGGGAGGAATCAGCATCTACACACATCAGTATCTCCACCCTCCATGTCTCTGTTGCACGTCAGTTCGAATGGTGATTGCCGCGGAATAAGGCTGTAATTACGAGCGAGTGAGCAATGTTTAATATCAGTTACGTTTGAAAATGGGCTGCCCGGTCCAGCCCGACCCTACCGTCATGCTAAGGAGAAGTCTAATAACTTTACTCCTATGTGAAATGGAGTTGAAATTCATTCTACATGTGATATACTCATTCAAAAAATTTTGTTATCAACTAAAAACTCACCCATAAAGGCGTAGGAACTCCTTGGAATCTCGAGTTTTCTAAGGAAGCGTTCAGGTCTAATCGGTGAATGCCTCAATTATGAAATCAAATGAAAATCATCCGTCGTAACACTATATTTTCTTGACATCAACAGTAGTATATTAGAGGTTAATTGTGATATCATGGTGCTCGCTCGCTCATCACTTGCCCACAAAGCGCACTTTACTGGTGCTATTGTCTGAGGAAGAGCGTTGGTCTGCGAAGAGAGGTCAGATGTGAGTGAATACTGCAGCCTAGAGACTCTATAGATATAAACGTATAGGGTATCTACTGCAGCTGGCAGTGACCATTGACCGACAAAGCGTCTGGTGAAGTAGTCTTAACATATTCTCATAATTCTCGAGTAAGGACTCCATTGTCCTGGAGTGTATGATTGAGCAAAGTTTGGGACCGATTAAAACTGCTATACTATTAGTGATTCACTTTTCGTTGTAATTCATTTAGTGTGCCTAATCAGCAGTTTGTATTTCAGTATACTGTAACTGATCTTTAATTAAAATTATTATCCGTAAGAAATCTTCTGTTATTATTCTGCCATTTATTACTTCTGACAAATGGACAAGTTAACAGTTTTCTTTAATGTAGTCAATTTAAATCCGTTGTGCAAGCATGGGAGGGCGAAGCTATGAACATGTAGATTTTAATAGTTATTTTTGTTATTGAGTAACCATTGACTGAATAGGAAGTAATATATATTCCTTGTGTGTGATTTTGGGAAATTCTCTCTACAAAGATAATTGCAGCTAAGAAGTATTTTTATTATTTTCATCGAAGATATTTATAAGGTGTACAATTGTTATTCCACAGTACTGGTTTTAAAAGAATACCGTTAAAGACCCACCGACCCATGACAAAGGAAGGCAAGTAGGTAGGACAGTTGGCAGGGAAGTAGGAGGAGACTTAAGTAAGCAGAGGGGCAGGTAGGAAGTTTGTTGGGTAGGAAGGTACGGAGCATAATAGGTAGAGAAGTCGCTTGGGAATTTGGGAGGCGGGTATTCCGTAGGGCGGGAGGTAGGTAATTAGGTAGGTGGGCAGGAAGACAAAAAGATAGGAAAGTAGGTAAAAGCGACATGAAGAAATGCAAGAAAATAATTTATATGTTGAAACAATAACTGGAGGTTTAATTCCTCTCGGTTAAATGATTATATTGTCTTACAAAGCACTTGAAAACCCGAGGTCATTGCATAAAAGAATGAGGCGTGCACGGAAAGGTTATATGACAGTTCGTCCTTGGGAACTCCAGCTTAGCATCACGCAGTAGGCCTACACACGCGCGCGCACACACACACACACACACACACACACACACACACACACACACATAGATAGATAGATAGATAGATTTAATGTTTTGATAAACAAACATTTTTTTCCTTATGTTCCCAGAAGTGTACACTCTACTCACAAACTACATTTTTATTAGCACGGAGTAAACTGTGAGGAAGATAGCCATGGCTGATGCTCCTGTCCTGTTGCTGTTGGCTTTGAGTATCATAACGTGTGCTTCTACGGCGTTCCCTTTCTACAGAGCGTCAGGTGAGTAATGAAAACCAGGTATGCACTAACTCATAATCCAGTAGTACCATTCCTTCTGCAATACATATTTGCACGATATTCTAGCTTCTTGTCACGGAATAATATGGAACTGCATCTGGTTTCAGCAACTGTGTATATCCAACCCCACTCTTGTGCTGTTTTAGACAATTTTTAATACTATAAGACTCCATAAGAAGGCGAGAAGTAAATGTGGATAACTTCATAAAACGTCACTGATGCTACATTCATGACCATACATATTCGAATACTTGATAAAATTCATAAGAAATATCTCCTCTTTGAGTGTTCAAGGTGATTACCCCCAGAGTTTATTAAAACTAGGCCCCCTGCTGCCATTTTTAAACTAAAATAATATTTTCAGTGTTTATCTCCTCGCTCCCCTTCCCCCCAGATAAATAGGAAAATAAAGACAATTGGTTTCATTTCCCCTCAATGAATAAGATTGAACTGACCTACCCTTGCATCCACGTTCCTCTTTTCTCTTCAAGTAGATCAGGTATCAGCTTATTAATATCATAGGGGCTTTGTCTTATCACAGACCAAATTTTAGGACTGCTTTAAAAATCAGTACCGAGCTGGTACTACACCCAGGGCAAAGTACTTCTGTCTCAAAAATATTGGAAGCAGCAAAAAATTTGTAACCTCTCTTACGTTATCTTCAATTTGATTTTATGTTAAGTCCTGTGAATCCAAAGCATCCCACACCGATGACACTGTTGTGTTATGCGACATATCCTTGTAACAGTACACCTTCCTTCCTCACTCAGTTTGCTAGGGACAAATGAGTTTCATTCTCAACATCAGCAATTCTGTTTCTCCGACTACCACCATGAAATAGAAAAATCAGTCACATGAAACCAAATAAACTGGCACTGACGACGCTTGTTTTTGGCAAAGAAATGGGATCAGTATTGACTGCAGAGTTGTATACTCTTTTTAAAATTTCATTATAACTGAAACAAGAAAAGGCCACATATCTTTTGCTACGAATGGTACATTGTCATCAAAACTTATCTCTTGCACATTTATTACCTAGCTGACTAGATTTGTCCACACAGATTCAACATTAACAAATGGAAAGGAAGCTTTTATTAGGGGTCAATGAGTATAATGTAATTGTGCCTATTTTCCAGATCCATGGGACCTGTTGTTACATACTGCGGACATGCTTGGTGCTGTGTTAGAGCCATTATCACAAGGCAAGTGCTACACAGTAATACTCTCGGATGGATCAACGTCAGCCACCTTTATTCATAAGGTAAACGAAGATCAGCACCTGTTAGTAGATTTTGTTTTTGAAATTATATTAAGCATTTATAATTATGTATCTCTACTTTATACCTATTTTGTTTCAGATGGACAAATATCGTGCGGCCTGGGGTGTGGGTGTGTTCGAGGTAAGGGCGTACGGGCAGGACTCTAACGTGACATTGGCAAAGATATCCCATGTGGTCAGCCAGGCACGACGGGTAGGGAGGTCATTCTGACATTACTGCTGAGATGGGTAGACTTCACTTACATTGCTAATTCAGATGGTATTTCTCACTGACTTTACTGTGTCCAGGTCACTCTCACTTTACTGATGAGGAGGGTAAGTCAGTCTCACATTATTACTAGGGTGGGTAGTTCACTCTCATGTTATTCCTAAGACTGGCAGTTGACTCTCACCTTACTGCTGAGACTAGTAGAACGTTTACCATGGTTACGTCACAGCTGAGGCAACTGTCATGGTGTGTAACGGTGGTGGTGCTGAGTGACGACCCATCTTTCCTCACCGACTTCGCTAAGTGGTCTCTCAAAGGAAGACTTCTTGTGTGGTCTACGAGGCTCCTGGTGGTCACTCGCCTGCCCAAGAACGACATCGCGATTTTACTCACCTCTCACTGGACCTTCACCATGATGAACTCCATGGTGATGAACATTGATAACTCGAACGGGATAAAGAATTCTGGGTAATGTTATGAAATTCTGGTGTTTGCACAGGGAGTCGTAAAATAAATAAAGTACTTTTAAGCAGAATTTAATAGGCAGATATTCAGACCACTAGGTTTTTATCTTAGATTTAGATAACAGCTCTGACTGGCAAGCAGATACAGATTTTCCTGCACAAAGACACCACTAGCATTAAAAAAATATATCACTGATTATCGAAATATAATAGTGGAATTGAAGGGATTAACAGAGAATCCGGACTATAGTAGCGAACAAAAAAATAATAATAATAAAACACAATTGTTTCAAACACGCATTCCAGCCTCATAATTGGGTGGTTTAATAAATACCTCCCACAGTCCTGCCTATCATAACTCTCCACCACTCCTTCCCAACTGTCCATACCCCTCTTGCAAATACACTTCCACATTATCATTCCACTCTTCTTTGACTTCCATTCAACCCCATCATGATTCCATTATTTTCGCTCTGTGCTCTCTCATTTTCAATTTTTCAGTGTCAAGTACTTAAAATACTCAAAATAACTCTTGTTTCAAGGTTAACGACGACAGTCTTATTTACCTTTTGAATGCTTTGTGATTTTTTGTTTTTCTAAGTAACTCCACCTTCATGAGCAAACAATTACAATTTATCTAAATAAGTACACAGCTAATTACTAATATGTACTGGGAACTTATAGATTAATTACAGTGTTAAGACAAATAAGCATTAATTTCCCAATGATCAATGAAACAGCTCTGTAATTACTGAAGAAGAGTTGTATAAAGTTTTGCATGCAGGTCAGGGAGGATTTGAAAATCATTATACTAATTCATTAACATTAATGTTTCGTCTTTTTGGAGGTAAAATTAAGCAGGTCAGCGGTAAAAAAAATAAAATAAAAATAAAAAGTGCTGCTGTTCTACATCCTTTCCATAGCACGTCTTCGTAACTAGCACCATACTCTAGAGTTAATCTCTTGTTACAACTCAGTACTCAAGGTGGTGAGACAGCAGTTTTAAGCCAAGTTAGATTGAAAGTAGTATAGAAGAGAACCGAACCTGAATTAGGTGCTTCTGTCTCTTAACCACGTGCTTCAATACATCCAGCTCTCTCTGGAATGCAGTGCACTGACAAGGGACGACCGTTATCCATCTGCAGAGGAATATGGTGTTTATAACCCAGAGTGTTGGCTAGCAAACGTTACAGGAAATTATTATACGACTCTATTATTATTACAGAAGCCTCTTTAGAGCTATGTGTGGTGTTGACCAAATTTGGTAGGTTTCGTTGGTATCCCCCGTGTAGAGGAGTTGCAAGATTTGCTGTGCTCTTCAGTAAATCTCCCCTGGACCAGCTCCGCTTTTGTCAGCTTTGAAAGTAACCTCCTGTAAAATTTGTCTCAATAATCCCAGCCACAAAACTGATACGAATAAGAATTCTGCTTGTTTAACCAATAAAAGCAAGACTTAGGGAAAGCTAAGTGAAAATAATAATTTTCTACAAAAATACGGTAATTGCCATCAATGACGATTCCAATCCAGCATTATATTTCAGGTCAGTATTGCCAACCATAGGGCGATTAAGCATCAACTCATGGATTGCAGGGCTGTAGGGCGATTTTACAGAAACTGAGCAAAACGTAGGGCAATTTTGAATTTTTGGTATGAGTTATAGTTACTTTGCTGCAAAAGATGAATTACATAAGCAGGCAGGAAGTATGTTCAAAAAAGGTAGTAGTTTTTAGTATTCTCTATTATCCTCTAGAAAAACTGGGTACATGATAACTAATGAGTGAATCTGGCAGTTGACAGCGCATCAGCTGCTGGGCTGCTGGTGTGTCTGTAAAGTGAACAGGAATAGGACAGTTAAGATTACATACATATACATATACCTAGCTGACTTGACCAAGATGGGGGTAGCCACGACAAGGCGTTCACACAATGCACACACTCTTTACATATTAAAATTACGTTTACAGGAAGATAAAGCGTAGGTCTAGTCCTGCACTAAACAACAGAAACCAAAATAGCTGTATTCCATTGTATATATATATATATATATATAGAGAGAGATATATAGATATATATATATATATATAGAGAGAGAGAGAGAGAGAGAGAGAGAGAGAGAGAGAGAGAGAGAGAGAGAGAGAGAGAGAGAGAGAGAACAACTTGTAGAGTAATATTTTCATCCTGAGCCGTAGGGCGATGAAGGGAAATGTAGGGCATTTTCAGTGTCTGTGTAGGGCGAAGAAATTTTAGAGGTTGGCAACACTGTTTCAGGTAGTTTATGTTCGTTTAGTTCGTGTACCGTTAGCACGTCCCAATCCCCGCTCAATCATGAAGAGACTGTTATATTTTTATACTTCTATAATTGACGGCTGGTTTCATTGATCTGTTAGAATAATATCTAGTTGAACCATTACCCAAATTTCTTTGTTCATAATACCATTTTTTAGAAACTAACTTCACATTCTATCCTAACAGATGTGTACTCTGATGTCCTGTATCCTTTTGCTGACCAAGAAGGATATTCACAACCACTGTATAACTAATTTCGCACAACATATAGCAATATATATTCCCAGCGTTATTAAACACTCATTCATCAATCTACACTTAATGAGACACTCATTCATCATTCTACACTAAGAGTCCAGAGTCTTGAAGTGGTTAGCATGCCGAATAAAATGTTTGATCAGAGCAACATTTAAAGGCAAGGGCCTTGATTTTCTGGGGTGTAAAGTTTCACACTGTCTCGGGCCTCTTCAGACATTAGAGAGAAAACGTTATCCAACAGAAAATAAAGATCCATGCCTGTAAATGGGGCTTAAATTGACAACTAAGAGTTTTGTCAAGTAAGAAAACAGTAGTACTTGTTTGAGCAAGCGTTAATCAGATTGGCTTTCACTACTGATAATCTGTAATCTTGTGATGTAGGTGCACCGTGTCGGTTCACCTTCCATATAACGCTGATGGTGCCCAAGTGGTTCAAGTGGCCTCCTGGACCCCTGCTAAAGGTCTCCGTTATCTCACCCCTCTTACGCTCTTCCCGGAGAAATACCGCAAGTAATATACCCAGGTTACTTATGTTATTCGAGATAATGTGAGCAAAACTGTATGCAGTTTAGCTGGATACAGTTTAATATGGAATAGATAGAGTGACATGTGTCCTTTTCTTTTTCTTTTTCTTTCTTTTTTTTTTTCTTTTTTTTTCTTTTTTTGTCATTTAACCTTAGCCAATTACATTTCTTCATGCTTTAATCAGGCTTGTAATGACCCACTTTGTTATTTCATATGATACAAGATAAGACACTGGATGTTGGAGTATCTGTTGTGAGATATGATAAGGTTTGGAAACCGGTTATACTGTTCTTTGCTGATGACATTTTATTGCTAAATAAAGAAGAATGTGAGTTGCAAGACGTAGTAAATGGGTTTGGCAATGTATATAAGAGATAAAACCCAAACATGAATGTAGTTATGAGTAAAGTTTGGTGTCTTACAGAAATGATGTCACGTAATGTATAGTAAGGCTAGATGGTCAGGTAATAGATAATGTGAAGCCTTCAAGTATTTAATGTAATGAGTAAGGAAAGACGTTGATAGTATGAAGTACTGTCCATGAAAGCGTACGGTAGGAAAGAAGGGTTGCTGGCTCCTTGAAAGTGGTGATAAGGAACAGGAACAACAATATACGCAGCATGACAGTATTTTGATCCTTACCATAACATTTAGTATTGAAGCTTTAACCATGTTGGAAGTTAAAAGTCTAGTGAGTGCAGAAGAAGTAATGGTGAGGATCATGTGGAGTTACGTGGAGAACCAGACAGGCAAATGAGGAAGTGACTGAGAATTAAATTGTTGATATGAATTAAGATAAATACTTTGAGATGGTTTGGGTTTGTGGACAGAATGAAGAATGACTTGAACAGTGTAGGAGAGTGAGGTGGCTGAGGGAGACGGAAGATGAGACAGAGATAGGATGGAGAGATATATGAGAGAATGCGATCTGGAGGCATGGCAGCCAGATGGTGGAGAATACAGTGACATGGAGGCGATTTGTTTCTGACCAATCATCATGGAATTCAGGTGTCTGACAAAGGTAATTGGATTTCGTTCCGTTTATAAATGCTTTGGCACATGCAACTTCATCTCGCAGCTGGTGCTATGAGTAATGTATTTTTTTATATATAAAATTGTATAAAGTTATGTCTTTTAACACCTCTATATGCAATTTGCAACTGTGACCTCTTATCCTTCTGTTTACAGATATAAAATCTTGTTTGTCTAATTTCTTCTTTCATTACACATTATTACAGTACTATAATAATTCCGATTTCTTCTTGGTAACTTCAGTCCTCTCAACTTGTCTTCAAAAGTCCATGAAGTTATACACCCAAGCTGCGTTTTTTTTTTTTTTTTTTTATCTTTCTGAGTATTGTGTTTTTCTCCCACTCCACGGAGTGGAATGATGAAGAGGCTTTTCTAACTGCATGTGATGCCTACCAGTTCAAAGTGTTGGGAAACATGCAATTGGTTACAAAGCTATTGTATTGTTACAAAAATCGTTTTAGAACTACCTATGTTATTACATGCGTTTGTTGTGAGCCTCTGGGTTTCATAGTCTCCTTTGCAGTGGGGCTTCACAATTTTTCTGTACTTGTTCGACTACACTTTAACAGAGACGTAATGTCTGTGTCGTTGTCACGGTATATATGTGAATGTTTCCATGTCCCTAATGAAAGAGGGCAGGGTATGGAAATCCCCTTTCACTGTGATAACGTCTTTTTTGTGGCCGGTACTATATAGTAAAATCTCCTTCAATAGAGATCTTATCTTTGGCTGAATATGAAGTTATTGAGTCATCGTCTGTCCAAGCCTGTTATTGATGCCTTCACCACAGTGAATTTCAGCATGGAGGAGGGTCTTAATTATTACGAATTATTTTGTTCCAGTTTCTACGGGGCGACTATTCCTGTGACAGTACTGACTTACGAACCGTACTGGAAGACCACCGTGGAAGGCAACATCACCACTTACACTGGTATTGACCATAACCAGCTGGCAGCTATTGGTCAGGCTCTCAACTTCACCTTCAGAGTCCTTCCTGCACGCAACTGGGAAGAGGTTGGTCATGAGATATATCATGGAGTCAAACGTTTGTCATACTAGACGCTGGTAATGACAGTCTGGCACACAACATAATCTTTGTTATGAGTAAGTTACTGAAAAAAGAAATCGACACTTGCCGTATTAACAAGGAGAGGAGGAATACTAATAAATGCTAATCCTTAAGTCTTTTCATTCCTAACCACTTGTGCAGCATAACCTTATACATTTTTATATGACGATGAGATAAGTAGACAACTCTCCCTGGAAAACGCACACACACACACACACACACACACACACACACACACACACACACACACACACACACACACACACACACACACACACACACACACAATGACAAAAAAAAAAAACTGCTATGCAGTTTTATTGTTATTATAAGAGAAAACACAGTGAACTACACATCTGCAGTTTCTTCCCATTTATCTCATACTTTCCAGGTGACGGATCTGGTCATTGCTCGCAAGTCGTTCATGGCGAGCATCATGTACGCCGTTATGCCGAATCGTCTTGAGAGGTAAATATTCCATGACTTTCCTACCCATTGAGTCAGGGACCGACAGGGATGCTGTGATATCAAATTGGGGAAGGTTAAAGCTGTGGAAGGATAAGGGTGATTGGATAGGCAATATAGTGAACACACACACACTGGGACAGGAGATGTTTAGTGGAGGAATGTTGAGGAAAGAAGGGAAGTTTTAAAGAGGATCTCTCTCTCTCTTTCTAGTTATATATATATATCTCTCATCTCTCATCAGCCGTTTGAGTGTCCACTGCAGGACCGGCCTATCCCAACCGAAGTGGGGACGATACAGCCAATGTATCTCTACCAAGTGGCTTAGGCTGTCTGGTAGAGATTGTATGTTAGGTGAGAAGTGCTTGTAAGTGTAATTGTAGTGTTGGAGTGGCTTTGGATGTGTGTGTAGTCTGTGAACCAAGTGTAATCGACCCGGGCAAGCCGACTGGGTGCAAGCATTCTTTATAGTATGTAACACTGGTTCAACCACAGCACCCCTTGTGTCCGTCAAAGCAGTATGTGGCCTGAAGAACGCTTCCAATGTTTATTACCCTGGCGGGGCGCGAACCCACGTTCTTCAGTGTACGAAAACGCACACTTTGCCACTGTACCACAGAGGCTCCATATATATATATATATATATATATATATATATATATATATATATATATATATATATATATATAGCCATCATCCAATCCTACGTTGCCCCATGAGAGGCGCAGGAGCCCGGGGCTAGGCAAGTTGGTCCTGACATTTAAGATGAAAGTGACCAGCCTCACTCATCCCTGAGTGGCATTACGTGAGCAATAAATCCCAACCACCCGTTGGATATAAACCTGCACCGGCTCAATCCGACTGAAGAGCTGTAATTACCCACCAAACCACCAGGCGTCAAAATTTGGTTATATGGTTGCCACCCAGCGTAGTAAATGTTTTCCTAGTGTACAGGAAACCATTTGACTTGTCACTCAGTGTAGAGTCACCCACAGGCAGAAGGAAGAGGAAAGAATGAAGGAAAGAAAGAAGAGGGAGTGTAAAGTCACCCGTAGGCAGAAGGACAAGGAAAGAATGCGGGCAAGACAGACAGAAGAGGATGAAAGGAAAGAAGGATGGAGGAGAGGAAAGGATAGACATCCGAGAGCAGCACTACATCGAGTGAGTGGTGAGCGCCCCCACCTATCCCACACACACACACACACACACACACACACATATATATATATATATATATATATATATATATATATATATATATATATATATATATATATTCCTATCGACCAAAGGCCTAGGGCCAAACCATTGTCATTTTTTTATATTTTTTGTAATTCATTTTTCTTTTTTCACATATTGTATTTTTTCCACTCTGAGCAACAGTTATTATTTTACAAATAAATATATATATATATATATATATATCTATATATATATATATCTATATATATATATATATATATATATATATATATATATATATATATATATATATATATAGATATATATATATATATATAAATCTGAACATGAGGGAGAGAGAGAGAGAGAGAGAGAGAGAGAGAAAGAAAGACATAACTGGCTACAAAAATGTGTTCAGCAACACTGAATAAACCTATTCTAAGACCCTAACATCTATAAACCAAACAAATCGATCAATAACCTACACTAAGACCTAACGAGACAAATAGCTAAACCTAACTAAACATCAAATACTTAAACTCATTGATAAAATGCCTCATCCAACAGAACACGATCGACTGCAAATGTGTAATGCGTCTCTTCACTACACAACTGCACTCATTATCTTCGGAATGTCAGGCGAGGCGTATAAATACAACAAACATAAATATGTATAAGAGAACCGGACGAGACAACTGTTCTATGTTAACTGTTTACCCTGGAACTTAAACACACATTCAAAACACTGGCATATATACAGTACAGGCTCCAGCAAAAGTCGTGCGACCGGCTCGACGAGCAGGTTGGTATATGTGGCACCGCCGCACCCCCAGTTTCAGCCCCTCCCTCGTTCCCATTCATTCGTCTACCCTCAACCCTCCCCACATCCAAGGGCCTACTCGTATTGTCTCAACCACTCTTCCATCATCCATTTGTCATGGGAAATAATGGTTTTGTTATGATAACGAATAAAAACACATTACACAGTGCTTTAATCCATAGTATGATTATTTATACACCACGATCTGAACGTAGGGTAATATAAAATTGTAATATACTCGTATGACAGTAAGGTCTGTAATCATACAATATATCATTTTGACCACTGTATCCAGTCAGTGCGTAACATTAAACAGTCGGAAGCTTTATGTTTGTAGTGGTCAGTGGTGTGCTCCTTCCCTTACTCGACGTAATCACTGTTACTTTACAAACTCTAGTAGAGGTCATTACCATTAGTTACTACTAATACCCCATGCGTGATTATAGCAGTGTTGCTGATAAGTAAAACACAGGATCAGTATTATCTTGGTTATTGATGTCTTAATACATGGTACCGGATAACGTTGGGCAACAGGGACTGAGTGACAGCTTGTCTGGTGGTTAAGCAAACTATGCTCATCAAGCCGAGGCCATGACGTAGCTGCTGGCATTACCGAAGGTCAGTTAATTTTTAGACGCCATTCATTGCTGCTGACAGTATTATAAGTATCAAGGTCAATTTCATACACAGTACAGCCAACAGGAGAGTGAGCCGCGTAGTGTGCTGACCCCGCGCACACCATACAACCAGGGCCGGATTACCAGGTATAGGCAAAATGGGCAACTGCCTACCAGGCCACGGCCTGTCACAGGCCATCCAGACTTCCAGAGTGGAATAAATACACTCTGGGAGTCCAAATAAGTGTCATCACCCATCAGGCCATCACAAAAAGCCATTATAGGTCATGCCAACATTTCACTGAAAATAACGGAAAAAAGAAATCTATATTTTGCAGTCCAACCGTCTGCATTGCCAACCTGGCCACACCATGGTTAATCCAGCGCTGCGTACAACCAACTCCCTCCACCCCTTGCCTCAGCCACTTATCGCCACTCACTCCAGCAAGAGACCAACCACCAACTGATAACAATATCAGGAATATAAACTTGCCTTATATAGTTATAACTGCAATAGGGTGTAATTTGCGATTCACACGATTATAACACGACATATTTCGAAAAAGGTAACCAAAAACTAAACTGGCCAAATGGATGATCTGCATAGTAACCAAACTTGTATCGATTGCAGCTTACGCTAATCAACATTATCGTGCCATACAACAGATAATTCAGTTTATTCGTTTTCAGCGAGAACGTTTTCAAAAAAGGTTTGACGAGTTACAGTTCACACTGGTCAGTGTTACTTATAGCAACGTAATAGACGTGGCGGTCAGGTTAACCTTATGATTATTATTTGCTCGTCAACTTGTGTCCCATGTCTGTTACTACTTTCCTCTATTTCTGTGTGGCCATGGTTTTTCCTATTAAGTATCGTCAGCCGAAACGTCAGCTGCCTCAGAGAGGGAAGGATGTTAAAATGAGCAAACGGTTTTGGTTACACAGACATTTAATAAGGAAGAATAACTGACTACCGGTATTTTAGAACACAGTTTAAAACGATATGAATGGGTCAGACATTGGATTTATATGATACTGGAATGTTGTGGGTAACTGAGGGAGTGATAAGGTAACTCTGTCACACCAAATAGGACCACCCACCACCTTTGCTATCGCCCTGTTCCAGTAGCCCTACAATAACATGTGGTACAGTGACAATACTGAATGTTGTACTATAGATCTGATATTCTAGCCTGACTTACCCTGCAGAGTTCTACGTTCAAACTAATGTATTATAACCCGCTATTGCACTGCGTATGTGATTCAATAACATTTAGAAAATAAGGTCTTACTGTGTACTGATCATTAAATGCTTATTTGCCATATCGTTACACTACAAATATCACTATTATATGGCGCAGTGGACAATATTGTAATGCACACTTCATGGTGATAATAAAGACGTGTTTGTGAGTATTGGTGGAAAACACACACACACACACACACACACACACTATCCACCCCGGGAAGAGCCGTCGACCCCGGGCCCATCTCCCTATCCTCATGCCCCCACCACAACGTGTGACGGCCAGCCTCCCCCCCCCCCCCACCGACCACTACAAACATCTACTTATAGCTTCCGACTGTTTAATGTTACACGCTGACTGGATACAGTGGTCAAAATGATAAATTGTATGATTACAGACCTCACTGTCATACGAATATATTACTATTTTATATTACCCTACATTCAGATCGTGGTGTATAAATAACTATACTATGGAGTAAAATGCTGTGTAATGTGTTATTATTCGTTTTCATAACAAAACCATTATTTCCCATGACAAATGGATGATGGAAGAGTGGTTGAGAATACGAGTAGGCCCTTGGATGTGGGGAGGGTGGAGGGTAGACGAATGAATGGGAACGAGGGAGGGGAGGGGGGAGAAGCTGAAACTAGGGGTGCGGCGGTGCCACATACACCAACCAGCTCGTCGAGCCGGTCGCACGACTTTTGCTGGAGACTGTACAATGGATGAAAAAATTCGCCCGACAGCACAACATCGATTGGAACTGCCCAATACCTCTCTACACTGCACACATACGCTATAGCCTGTTTCAGGAGAGAAAAGATATTGCTGTTCGGCAACCCTCTTCTAAACTGTCCGATTTCGTGCAGTCTTGTTATGAGTAGCTAAATAATATACAGTGATGTTAAACACTGCAGCCTTAACTGAAAAACAATAGAATGAAATATATTTAGCTATTTTAAAACACAAACATAATTGTAACGTGTTAGCAGTCAGCTGATGAAATAAAAGCTAAGCATACACATTTAAATAACATGGGGCGCCTGACAGCTGTCATACGCGTAATAAAGTAGTGCCGAACATCCTGACTTACTAAATAATGACACAAACGTCTCCCAGTATCATGTTATTGCGTAATACATTAAGAGAAGGTAGATAAGACCTTTTATAGCATTTTTTAATAATTACTGAGAATGAAACGATGACATAGATGATAATGATTATGTTGGTGCTACGGAGTTACTGAGATTACCGATTACAGCGGAAAATGCGAGTCAACCTGACTCAATGATGCTCGCACATGACCACACCTATAGTAGGCCTATGCTCCCTACAGCCTCGCAAACTGTAAGTAATGATGTAATACGCTTCACCCATGCTTACTGTAAGTTTGATATTTTAGAGCTTTCTTAACATCACTGAATATTATTTAGCTATTCGCAGCAAGAATGCAAGAAATCGGACATTTTGGAAGAGGGTTGCCGAACGGCAATTTCTTTTCTCACGTGAAATAGGCTATAATAAACTGGTGATCGCCAGGCGAGGCCAGTAGTTTGACATGGGGGACAGCACTAAAGAAACATAACTGTCAGAAGCAGGAATTATTTGAAATACGTCGTGTTGACCCTAACTTAATAATGCATTATAATAAATAATACATTACAATCAATAAAATCTATAATCAACAGAGTAAATTTGGCACATCATTCTAATCTGCTAGGTCTCCTTCAAGCCACCAACATATCAGCTAGAATTGATTCAATGTTCATGAGCCGGTTGAAATGAATGAGTGCCTGAGGAGTATAATGGATGGGTACCCATACATAAAGAAAATTTTGAGAGCAGAAAATCTAAATACCGAAACAGAATTTGGTTACTAAGTGTCCAAGGAAACTTAGATTACGTAGAACTTTGCTGACTGAGATGGTGAAAGCAATCATAACTTTGTGTTTAAACATTTGCTTAGGTTTAAGGACAACGGTGTATGTTGATCAGACATTTGCAGTAAAACATCTGACTATAATTGTTTGGAAATGAGTAGAAGGTTGATTGTAACACTCAATCAGTAGAGGGCAAATCTTGTGGAAGCTAAAGAAAATTTGCTGTGTAGAAATTTGATTGCTGAAAGTCAGGCAATATGTATGATGAAGCTGAGGCTATTTTTTTCAATGCTGCATTGAGCTAGAGCAGTGGTTCTTAACCTTTTTTGAGTCACGGACCCCTTCGAGAATTTGGTGAACGCTAAGAACCCCCTTCCTACAAAAATGCACATAAGCACAAACGCAGCATTTTGCATGCAATGAATATACATTACTTTATCGAAAACTTCCTCACGCAGTGTATCACAAAGTATAAAATAGTCTTTACAAAGAATTATGTTTCTCTCTCTTTTTCATGCAAAAACTAATGGCCACTCGAAAAAATGAAATACATCAAACTTGAGCAAATTAAACAAAACAAAACTTTAAGTCTGCTCAAAAGTTCATTTCATTGAGAGAGTTGTTGTTGCTGTTTGACTTGAATAAGATGAAAATATGGAGTGGGCTTTGACAAGGCAACACGCATGTCATCGTTGACATCCAGTTGATTTCGACTTTTTATTTTAATATAAACAAGCGCTGAAATCCCTGACTCACAAAGGTATGTAGTTGCAAACGGAATCAGAGCACCCATAGCTCTCTTTTCCAGACGAGGGTAGGCTTGTGTCAACAAACACCAGAATTTCGATCATTTTTTTTTAGTTAATGATGCCAAACGGCATCACGCTATCTATCTATCTATTGCCAGACGTCTCAATCCCCTTTGGGGTGGCCACAAACAAATCGCCTCCAAGTCGCCCTGTCCCCCGCCATTTCACTGCCCTGCTCCCAACTCACACCCCCCTTCTCTCATATACTTCTCCACCCCATCCCTCCATCTCATCCTCGGCCTCCCCCTCCCTCTTCCCCCCTCCACCTCACTCACATACACTCTCTTCGTCAGTCTCTCACCCTCCATCCTCTCCACATGGCCAAACCACCTCAGTGTGTTCCTCATAACGCTTCCTATCACATCCACATCCACACCGCAACGCTCCTTTATATCCTCATTCGTCAGCCTGTCTCTCCATGTGACTCCACAGGCTCCTCTTAAATAACTCATTTCCACTGCTCTCATTCTTGACTTGTGTCCTTCCAACAACGTCCAAGCTTCACTTCCATACGTTAGAGTTGGTATCACAATACTGTCATGTAGTAACTTTTTCACTTCCATGCTCACTTCCCTGTTTCTTATCACTGCTTTCAAAGAACGAGCAACCTTTCTTCCTGCTGTACCCTTTCAAGCATTTCACCCTCCAAACTTCCATCGTTACTCATCACACTACCCAAGTACTTAAACGTACTCACATTTTCCAATTCCTCACCATCCAACCTCGCTGTACATTCACTGACTTCGCCTCTCTCAAAGACCACCACTTTACTCTTCCCTACATTCACCTTTAGATTCCGTTTCTTACACACTCTCCCAAACTCATCCACCAAGCCTTGCAGCTCCCCTTCATCTTTACTCAACAACACAGTATCATCTGCAAACAACAGTACAGGGAGTTTCCAAACACTATCCTCTCTCACCAGGGCCACTCCAACATCCACTACCCTACCTTGTACCTCTTTTATTACCCCATCCATGTACAGATTGAACAACCATGGAGACATGACACATCCCTGTTTCAACCCAACTTTCAAAGAGAAAAATTCACTTAGTTCACCATCCACACGCACTGCAGCCTTCGCACCATCGTACATACTCTTCACAGCATTCAACAACTTCCCATCTACTCCATATATTCTTAACACTTTCCACAATCCTTGTCTATCCACCCTGTCATATGCTTTCTCCAAATCCATGAAAGCCGCATACAACTTCTTTCCCTTCTCTAGAAACTTTTCCACTAAAGATCTAAGAATGAATATCTGATCTACACAACCTCTTCCCTTCCTAAAGCCTCCCTGTTCTTCTCCAACTAATTTCTCTGTTCTTTCTTTAACTCTGTCAATAAGTATCCTACCATACACTTTTCCTATTATACTAAGAAGACAAATGCCCCTATGATTACCACACACTTCTTTTTCCCTTTTTCCTTTGTACAAGGGAATAATTATACCTGACTTCCAATCCTCCGGGACTTTACCTTCCTCCCAGTCCAATCTGCACATCTTCCACATCCATTCTACTACTATCTCTCCCCCATGCTTCAGCATTTCACCACACACTCCATCAATTCCTGGGGCTTTCCCCAATTTAACTTTCTTCATTGCTTCCACAACTTCTATCCTACTGATTTCTTCCTGTCTTCTCACCTCCCTCCTTCTCCCTGCCATTCCCCAGCCACTTATACTTGCATTACTTCCATCCTCTATGTTCAACAATTCCTTAAACTGTTCTCTCCATCAGCTCACTTTTTCTCCCTTCTCCACTAGTAATCCACCATTTTTATCTTTTACTCCCCTGCTAACTTCACTTCCACCCTATCTTACTCTTTTCACCTCTTTCCAGAACATTTTCTTACAGTCCCTCCACTTTACACTCAAATTCCTTCCAAATTCCTCTTCCACTCTCTTCTTACTCTCTCTTACTAATCTTTTCACCTCTCTCTTTCTTTCTACACATAACTCTCTCTTCCGCCTCTGAACTTCTTCCACGCCCCTATTTCTCATCCATTCATTGTATGCTTTCCTCTTTTGTGCCACAGCGTCTCACCTCTTCAGTCCACCACGCTGTTCCTTGCACCCCCCTCCGTCTTCTCTTCATTCCACACACCACATCACATGCTGCACATATTTCTTCTGTAAATATCCTACACACACCTTCCACGTCTCCCATCTGCTTCAATTCATATTTGCCCAATCGTTCCTCCACTTCTCTCTTATACTCTGCCTTTTTCTCATCCTCTTGTAACCTTTCCACTCTCCTTGCAACTACTCCTTCCTCTCGTCTTTCCCTTCTTCTATTCCTCCATCTTACTTGAATCCTAATTCTGGCCACCACCAAGTAGTGGTCAGAAAGTCCACTCCCCCAACCTCTATAAGCTCTTGCATCCATTACACATCTTCGCATCCTTTCATCCACACACACATAATTAATCATTGCCTTCCTTTCATTCAGTTCACCACCCACCCTTCTCATCACTCGCCATGTATACCTGTGGATCATTTTATGCCTGAAGAGAGTATTGGCTATCACCAACCCCCTCCCAGCACAAATGTCCACTAACGCACTCCCATTCTCATCTATCTCAGCACGCACACCCCACTCACCAACTATTCTATCCACCTTCACATTCCCAACTTTACCATTCATATCACCGATCAAAAACACTCTCTTATTCCTTCCAAACTTTTCCATACACACTTCTACATTTGTCCAGAACTCTTCTCTCAATCTTCTAGCACGATCTTGCGTTGGCGCATACGCACACACAATCGCCCACATTTGTATTCCAACTTTCAATCTTACCCACACAATCCTTGACCCAACTGATCCATACTGTCTTATGCTCTTCTTCCATCTTTTACTCACAACTATACATACTCCTTCCTTAGCCCTCTCATTCTCACCTACTCCTGCACATATACCCCATCCTTACTCCCATTCTCTCACACTTTCTCCTCTCCATTTGTTTCAGTTATTCCACATACATCCACTTTCGCACCCTCAAGCACCTGGACAATCTCTCATCTCTTTCACCTCATCATTCGCTTCCCTTACATTCCACGTTCCGATAACCATGTCCTTTGTCCGGTCCTTGCTCGTCATCGTTTGGTCAGTCCTTGTCCGAGGCTTATTGTTTTTTTTTTTTAGTTAATTGTTTTCCGGGGAGGGGCACTAACCCTCCGCACCCTCCGCCAACCCTTTTAGTCGCCTTTTTCGACAAGCAGGGATACTTGGGGAGTATTCTTGAAAAAAAAAAAACCCTACCCCCTTCACGAACCCCCTGTATCCCATTTATGGACCCCTTGGGGGTCCATGGACCCCAGGTTAAGAACCCCTGAACTAGAGGCTCTGCCTTTGGAATCAACCAGGCATGTGTTTTGTCAATGGGTGTTCAATAAGCATTAGGAGAACATAAAAAACATGGGTGCTTATCTGCAGAATTGTTAAGATGTGAAGGAACCAATGTTGCCACTCACTAAGTATGGAAAACCCCAGATGGGATGCCTAAAAGCACCCAAATTCCGCGAAAAAAGAAACAGTACAGTAAATCTTATAATTTTTAACGAGAATGGCATGCTATGTTCTGCCATAAAACCCATAAGCAGCAACTCGGCGCGGTGCACTTTTTCTTTCATATCAGGTTCTGTCTTTTTTTTACAATAAAATTCTCAAGCACAGTCACGTTTTTCTTGGCAGCAGTGTTTTTTTCGTGCTTTGCTGAACTTTGTGACTCAGAAAGCGTGATTTATTGCAGTTTTTTGTTGTTGTGTCACACACACTGCACACTGCACTGAATTTATCAGAAGGATCAGCTTGCAACCATGATTTAAATTCTGCTTCTTGTAGCTACAAAAGCTTGCTTATACCACATTTTTGCCTTTTTACGGGGTGGAGTACGGACAGCATTACATCCCATGGGTTCACGGCACTCCTTTTAGTTCAGTTACAGCTGGGGGGGGGGGGAAGCTATGAGTACACGAAATGAGCTCGAATGCAACCACAAGGACAGCTTAGAGACGACTGAGTGAAATCAGTAAATGCGGTACTTCGGCGCTGGTACGCCGTGTTACTGGTGGACGTGTCTGGTACAGGTCCGTTCACTCCAGTGGTCTCCGTGTCTTCACTGTATATTTCAAAATACTACTAACGCTTCTACTAGCAAAAGTGCATACTAAATTATTTGAACATAAAAGAAAAACTAGATTTATGGTCTTTTATTCAAAAAACGCCCATAAACCCAGGTCACAGTGAAAAAAACCAGACCTAGGTTAAAAAACCCAAGAGTGGCACCACTGGAAGGAACTGAGATGGAAACTGCCCTTCTATTTGCAACTGACGCACTGCTGATTATAGAAGAAAAGAGTTCCATTATAGGTTTTTAGAGTAATTCAGTGCAGGAAATGTATTGTATAATGAAATGTACGCCATACCAAAAAAGACGGAAACAGTACAAAGATACATTGTGTAAGTTGATGTTAAATAGTTCATATATATCGAAAAAAAAAAAAAAAAAAAAAAAAAGGTTTTGCAGAGTTCTTTGGTGGAATGTTTAGGACAGCAATATGGAGGATAAGGTGACCAGATTCATCTGGAGCTAAAAGCGGGACACTATCCCCCCCCGCGCGCGTCGTGTGTGTGTGTGTGTATATATATATATATATATATATATATATATATATATATATATATATATATATATATATATATATATTCACTTACGTGAGTGACAACAACCGCTCCTGCACTACTCTCACCCTGAGGCTGCTAATCAAATACTAACGTCTCATGCGAATGGGCCGACCAAAGTTACCAGCTAGTGAGTATTACAGATTTTATATTAATAATTCGATATTTCATTTGGTTATGTTTATGCATTATTTTTCTAATTCATCCTATTTTCATAAAATAAGGTCATGCTATATCTTATGTAAGTGTAAATTCTAAAAGCGGGACAATTACGATAATTTGCTCAAAAAGCAAGACATTCTAGTCACAATTAGAAAAGCGGGACAGACGTCCAAAACGCGGGACTCTGGTCACCTTAAGGATGAGAGGAAAGAGTGCAATAGTGTAGTAATGGCAGCGACAGAACAGGAACAATAGGTACTGTGTAAGAGAGGCAGTAAAGGGATTGTGGCACGAGAAGTTTTAACATTCACCACTTAGGTACTTTAGTGAGGGTGTGTATCAAACTGAAAGAAAGAAAAAAAAAAAACAGGCTTGAGAGTTCAAAGGTTCAGTAGTTCAAGACAGTGATACTGATCATGCATTGGACTGGTATCTACAAAGCCTTTCTCACACAAGGATCCTGGAAATGAAACACCCTATGCTCCAACCTGGCTATTGTCGAATTTTTGCCCTCAAAGTCTTCTCATGCATTTTAACTTTTGGTACATTGTGAGTTCCACTTCAGGCTTCCCATATGATAAATTATTACAGGTGGGATTTTACATTCGTCTTCGATCAAAGCGGCTTTCACTTCGCCATGGCCACACCCGTTGTCAAGCCCAATTGGCTAAGTTTCTACTACCCTCTGAGTGGTCAAGTGTGGATCGGGGTGTTGGTCTCCACATTGGTCGTCTGTGTTTCACTGGTTAAGGTATGAACGGATCAGGTTTGTTTCTTTAAATTCAGTCTTAGCATAATTCACAGCTCTGTCAACTTATCAGAACCTTTAATCTTCAGCGGCACTTAGCTCAGTCATCTTTCAGTGTATCTAGTCTCCCCCTCCCCGTCCTCTCTCTCTCTCTCTCTCTCTCTCTCTCTCTCTCTCAGTATCTATAAGAGAAATATCGGAATACTACCTCGTCTAGTATCAACTTTCCCAAGGCTGAGTTTTCTGTTTCATAACTTAGGGCAACTGCTAAATAAGTAGGTGGACCATATTCGCCCCTGTGTGGAGTATATGTCTCAAGAATGTATACAGATCTTCCGGAAGGAGTGGGGTCAAATTGTTTTCTAAACTCCCAACATTTTTTTGACTCCCATAACTAACAGTGTCATAATCTCTGTCCCACTTCTATTGCTGCTTCAATATCCATATATGTTTACACCCGTCCCCCGTTGGGGCGGGCAGCAGTCATGTTGGCAACGTCGGATCGAGTGCCTCATGAAAAGACTCAGCACGTTGCACCTTTCTCATCCCCCCAGGCAAACTAAGATATTATGTTAAGTTAACGTTAGATTTGGCATAAGCCGGTTAGGTGCAGCTTGGGCTAATGTCAAAACACGGCTTTTCTAATGATTTTATGGTTTGATTAGCCAAATTGTCTTATCTATTCCATCAATTCCCAAGCGAAGGTTCGACGTTGTTAAGTCTTTTCTTGAACTCGCCTCGACACTGCCAATATGAGTGAAGGACAAAATGTGCCGGAAGAAAAAAAAAAGTACGTGGATGGGCACCTTTTACTTACTAAGCTACCCATAATTGCGATTTCAGTGGTCATTATTCCTCAGAAGTATTCACTTGCCTCCCTCACCCATTACCCTTGCCACTGTTCCCCTTTAAGCTACACATTCTGACCTTATTTCTGTTCCGTTTTCAGTCTCTCAGCTGGACAATACACGGATCTGTTTTCTTCAGTCTGTCTTTCCCTTTGCCTACGCCCTCATGTCCTAAGGGCAATATCTGATAGTGTTACGGACTGAACTAGTCTTGATTATGGCTCCCATTTGTTCAATTTCCTCAAAAAAAAATAATCTATCTATCTATCTATCTATAGCCCGACGCCCTACTCCCGCAAAGGGTGGCCGCAGACAAAACGCCTCCAAGTCACTCTGTCACCCACCATTTGACTCCCCTCTCCCGAACTCACCCCCCCCCTCCCTCACATACCTCTCAACTCCATCCCTCCACCTCATCCTCGGTCTACCCCTCCCTCTCCCTCCCTCCACCTCACCTACATACACCCTCTTAGTCAGTCTTTCATTCTCCATTCTCTCCACATGTCCAAACCACCTCAGTGTATTTCTCCTAATCTTTTCAACCACATCCACATCTACCCCACAACGTTCCTTCACTTCTTCATTCGTCAACCTGTCCCTCCACGTCACTCCACATGCTCCTCTCAAGTAACTCATTTCCACTGCTCTCACTCTTGACTTGTTCCCCTCTTGCAAGGTCCACGCCTCGCTTCCATACGTCAGGGTAGGGATCACAATACCATCATGCAGTGACTTCTTAACTTCCATACTCACCTCCCTATTTCTCATCACTGCTTTCAGTGTACCAACAACCTTTCTTGCCTGCTGTACCCTTTCACGTACTTCATCCCCCAAAGTTCCATCCTTACTCATCACACTACCCAAGTACTTGAATGCACTCACATTCTCCATATCCTCACCATCCAACCTCACTGCACACTCTGTGACTTCATTCCTCTCAAACACCATAACTTTACTTTTGTTTACATTAACTTTCAGCTTCCTCCTCCTACACACTGTCCCAAATTCATTCACCAAACCTTGAAGCTCCCATTCATCTTCACTCAACAATACTGTAATAATAAAAAAAAAACTTTGTGGGCTTCCAGCTTTTGTTGCTTTATTTTAGCAATAAAAACTCTTTACTGCACATGTTTAGCATGTATTTTATCTATGGATACTAAAGTACCTTTCAGAAGAATTCACATGAACTCTGAAATGTATCCCTTTTCATTTTTTCCCCCACAAACCAACCAGTAAAAACAGATGACTTAGTACGTTACTGGCTGCTGGAATGCATATTGCTAACTCTCATTTCAGTACGTTTAACTTGTATTTATTATCTGAAATGATAGGGGAAGACTTTTACTTAGCACTGGGGAGAAAAAAGAGACTTTCAAACCCCCTCACAACGAGTCTATTTCTGCTAAGCATATCGCAGACATGATGTACTGAGGTGGTTAGAAGGACACTAATACAGGGAGAGGTTGTTCGATAGGCTGATTTTAATAATCGAAATGTTGATAGAGAAAAATGAAAAAAATAATGATGAAAGAATTTATTACTGAATTTTAATGTCTTAAACAAAGTTACAGACATTCTTTATTAACAGATCACCGGATCTGAGATGTGGCAGTCACGTCACGGACGAGTTAGTGCAGGGTCAGTGGTATTGGAGGCAGTGGGCAGTCTGCTGGGCCAGGGGCTGTATGGTCGGCTGCCCACCAGTCAGTCCAACCACACACTAGTGGCCTGCTGGCTGTTCTTCGGAGTAGTGCTGGGGACTGCTTACAGAGGCAGCCTCATTGCATCTCTTACCCTACCCAGACTTCCTCCCCGTCCAGAAACAATTGAACAGCTAGTTACAGCAGTAGACAGGTGAGTTCATGGGCATTCCTTTCGTCTTCAAACCAATACATACGCATTTTTACATCTAGATAAGGTCTATGTCAAAGTAAACAGAAACAAATCACGGAAAGAAATGAAGAAGAATTAAATTATCTTTCCGTTCTCTGGCCGACGTAAATCAAACGATGCAAGGCAGTATATAAGATTCATCCTTCACTGGTATTACTAAATAACAGATTACAGATTTTCAGACATAGTTACTGTGTGCTCCTTAGGCATCCTGCAATACCAAGATGGTTATAACCTCAGTTATTAGTTAAAAGTATTAAAACTGATGCAGAACTTTAACCGTATATACTGATCTTGCTCTTCATTTTATTCTTCCCGTGCAGTTCGTGAACGAAATGTTGATAGTTGGGTCACTCATTTTCCCACATATTTAATAAACATTTGCTCTGAAAATTATAAAAGTGTCCCCCAGATTCCCTTATCTAAAATCACTAAATCATGGCAGACGTTTCAGAGAGCCTCGGAGGACCCAATACATGCCCAGGGCTCCAACCAAATGGGCAGATTCGCATGGCCATGTGGAATGTGAGAGGCGTGAATGAGGAGAGCAAGATGGTGGAAGTATGAATGTGTTCAAGAGTGCGAGATATGCCCTGATGGCAATGTCTGAAAGATGAACGCATGTGAAGTGGAGGAGCGGGCGGGTGTAAAATATGTAAGGTCGGACATGAATGGGCGAGGAAGATGCAAGGAAGGAGTTGCATTGTTGATGAATGTAGTGTGAGAGAGTGTATGAGAGACTACAAATGTGTCAGCTCGAGATGTATGTATGTCAGGTTCAAGTTTCAGAAGGTGAAAGTGGCAATAACTGTAGCTTATGCAACATTTGATGACAGGAGTGAGGCAGAACAAGACAGGGTTTGGGATGAGCTGGATGAAGTGGTAGGAAAAATGTCTATAGTTATAAAGTGTTCGTAATGGGCAACATGAATGGGAGAGTAGGCACTGGTCCTGTGAATTATATATATAATGGATAATATTGGAGTATCAGGAGCAATGATAATGGGAAGCGACTGAAGGACATGTTAGAAAAGGAGGTTGTGCATCTGTAATTCTTATTTCGAACACAAAGACGCACGAAAATAAGCATGGTTTAGAGGGAATGGATATCGTGTTGAAAGGAGCCTGGTTGATTACGTGCTCGTAGAGAAATCGATGCTGAGAAGTGTTGCTGATACAAGGACAGTGGGAGGACGCTGTGGAGGTTTGTCAAATCATATGATTGTGGTATGCAAAATCAAACTGGGAGGAGTGAGGTGGACCAAGAGAGAGAGCACAGGAGTCAGGGAGAGAGACTGAAAGTCGTGAAGCTGAAAATCAAAGAATTGGCAGATAAAGTCAGGGCCAAAGTAGGGGAGGAGTTAGAATCTGTGCACTGGAATAAAATGGATCTGGACAGCTTGTGGAGTGCATTTAGGGATTGCTTAGTTAGGAATGCTAGAGCTTTGTGTGGTGGGGCAAGAGTAACAACAAAGAAGAAAGGTACAGCAATGGTGGGATGAAGAGGTTAAGAGAGCGGTGGAGGAAAAGAGGAAGTGGCTAGAGTGGATACAGGGCATGGGTTCAGTTACAATAAGAATTGAATATATTATGAGCAAAAGGAATGTGAAGAGAAAAAAGAAGGAGGTTAATGATGATCTAGGAAGAAAACTGAATGCAAATTACTCAGAAATAGGAAGTTAGTCTGGAAAGAGGTGCAAAAATGTAGAAGTGACAATGGGAAGAAATGTGAAAGGGTGAAGGATGTAAGTGGTCGATTATTAACCCATGGGGATGAAGTAAGGACCAGATGGAAAGAATATTATGAAAGTCTAATGGATAGGAATGCAGAGAGCAAAGCGACTGTTAGCATGACTGGTTTTGAGGGTGTATAGAGAAGGAACACAGTGCCAGGAAATATGACACACACACAGGTGAAGAACGCTCTAAAGCGGCTGAAAAATGGGAAAGCAGTTGGGGTTTATGGGGTGTATGGAGAGATGATTAGGTGTAATGGAGAGAGCGGAATGAAGTGCTTGTTGGAGATATGTAAGAATAATGGAATAATGAAACTGTGCCACTACAATGAAAAAGGGCAGCGATTGTACCTTTGTGCAAAAATAAAAGTGAGCGAAGTGAGTGCAAGAAATATCGTGACATAGTTCTATTGCGTGTTGTAGGGAAGGTATATGGAAGAATTATTATAAAGAAAGTAAGAGAGATGTCAGAAGTCCTAGTGAATGACTAACAGGGTGACATTTGGAGCGGCAGAGGATGTGTGGATCAAATATTTGCAGTAGAAGGCTTGTGAGAAGGACTATAAGGTGTTTGACATTTATGGATCTAGAAAGGGCATGCGATAAAGTAACCAGAGAAGGATTGTGGAAAGATCTGCCCATGTGCGGTGTAGATGGTAAGCTGTTAGGTGCCGTCAAGTGTTCTTATGATGATAGTGAGCCATGTGTAAGCGTAAATGGGCATCTAAGTGAATGGTTCACGATCAGAGTGGGAGTGTGACATGGTTGTGTGATGTCCCCATGGTTGTTCAATATATTTATGGATGAGGTGATGAGCGAAGTAAAAACACGAGTAATGGAGAGAGGGATGGCGTTGGTAATGAATGGTGATGGATGGAATACCTTAGATTTGTTGCATGCTGATGATGCAGTCCTACTTGCAAATACTGAGCAAGAGCTTGGTAGACTAGAACAGAATTATGTAGATGTTATCATGGTGTGATGTGAATTTATGAATTGAATGCTAAATGTTACTTGAAAAAAGAGACAAGGGATTGACTTGTGAAAATCAAGTAGTAAGTTTTTCTTTATGCCAGCTTACTTCGCCGATTCTCTAAGGATGAGAATTTATAAACTTTCTCAACAGTACACAATAGAGACTAATTACTCACGAGTGCTGTTTCTTAGTACCGTTAGCCTCTTGACAAAGTGACTCCACCCCTGACAATCAATAACTAATGCTAATAATAATAGACAGGTTCTTGCCGGTGTGTAACTCCTAGCTGGTACAACGGATTTAAGTTTGATACGAAAGAACTGGGCTAAGTACCAGTTATGGATAATGTAAAGAGTTTGTGCAAACTAGGAGCAGCAACTAAAGTAAGCTTAATGTGGAGAAATAAAACACGGGTCTAATTACATTAAGCTCAGAGAAAAGAACCATAAATTTATTGATTAAATAAAATAAATTTATGTTACATGAGTCTCAAACATGAATTCAAAAGGGGAATTCACGGTCACTAAGGGACTCATAAATTCAAATAACAAAGGAAATACACTCATTCGCTCATTTAAAAGCTAATCGAACTTAAGCCTAGAAAAACGAACAGAAATTCTGGTCAGTGGATGGACAGAGCCGAACGAAAGACTGAGCGTCTGTGTGATGAACACCAAACGCTGCTATTCGCTGTAAGCCCACTTCACCAGTTCACCGTCTAGGTGGAGATTCAGGAATTCGCTGTACAATGGAGGCGCTGCTCTAGCTGGGCACAAACGATCCTATCCTCGAGGTGACCCAAAGCTGACTAAGTTCAAACTAGGGAGGGGTAAGAGAGATGGCCGTGTTTGCCAGAAGTAGGCGTGGCCTAACTTCAACGGTCAATGGAAAGAGGGCAAACGATATAGAAATGCAATAAATCACTCAGTGAAAGCATTAATGTCATGCATAAGAATGGTCACTTATGAAACAGTGACAAATGTTCTGAAAACCAATACCCATATAATACAATGTCTACTCACGGGCCGGCCGCGAGCTAAAGAAAACGCGCCCGCTCATGAGTGATGACGTCACACACTCCCTTCGTACCCTGCGTCCCTCACTCAGCTCCTCAGAATCTCAACATTCATAAAGTGTGGTGTGCCCATTTGCGATTGACATTTTATGTCACCTTACCACGATTGTTTCCATACACAAGGTGAAGAAAAATGCCGAATTACTGTTCAGTATAGCGATGTTTCTCGTGCCACACAGAGATGAAACGTCATATTCCACAATTTCCCGAAAAATGAAGAAACAAGATGGTAAAAAAAAGGACTACTACAGGACAGATATTGGGAAAGTACAAATAAGTTCATTTATCTGGTTGATACTTGGTTTGATATATTCAATTTCTGTGTTCCACGGGATGTAAAGTCTTCTAGGAATGCTTATGGGTTAGATTTAGAAACCCATGACAAAACACCGAAGTACATGATAAACACAGCAAAACCATTGTGAATATATGGGAGAAAAGGGCTTTACCAGTTTCAGAATGGACTGATCATTTCATCAAAGTCTTTGCCCAAGTTACAGGAAATGGCAAAGGGTTAGTACAATATCTCCTACATATTAAGATATAGATTGGATCAAGATGGGCAGGAGCACTTCTTTGCTTGCCTCAGACAAATGGGTGTATGTTATCAGCATCCATCTCCTGTTCCTGTTAAACATCGGGTTAAGTCACATCTCAGAAAAAAATAGTTCACATGTGGGGTCATAATACAATGTGGAGGAAAAAAAATTGACGATGTGAACATGTCAGCAGGATCACTTTCCAGCTTCAGCGATGAGCACGCTTCATTGTCTGAGGATAATGAATAAAATCTCCAGCGTGAAATGACCATGTCTGCAACGGTGTTCTGCTTGTCAGACGAAAACGATGAACCAGTGGCAGAGGGTATGGACAAGGAAAATATTTCAGACAACCTGCATTTAGAAGTTAAAGGGTTAAAAGAAGTCACTGAGCAAGAGGGCCTTGCATATTTTGGTGGATTCTTAGCTCATAAATTTTCTCAGTATGGTTACCTTGGTTCAAAGGCATCAAACAAAGAAGACATATGGATTGGTGTAATTAACAGGGAAAATGAAAAATTTATGAAACCTAGCTTTGAATTCCCGGAAAAATTAAAAACAATGGAAAAGTTATTTATTTGTCTTCATGAAACTAAAGCCTTGCAAACTGAAAAAGCCACTGCCCAGAATTTACCCACTAAAACAGCTAGATTTGTTTCTCTGCCTTATGAAGTAATTATTAAATTTGTTCACTGTCGTATGTTTCTTAGAATGCGAGTACTAAATAAAATTAACCATTTCATCCAGAAAACCTTTAAACAAAATGAGTAAACTGATAATAGATAAAAATGTATAAATATTTTGACTGATTGATTGCTTGAGGGAGAGAGAAAGAGAGAGAGAGAGAGGGGGGGGGAGAAAAGAGAGAGATTTATATTCAATGAACTTTAACCCGCCACATGCCAGTGCCGTTTTAAAACGGTCTGACATGATTGCGCGCCCAGTGCCAGTGCAGTTTTAAAACGGTCTATAATAAAAAACTTCACTGTGACCGCAATTTTCAAGATTCGCCAGTAAAAATTGGCAGGCATGTAAGGTAACTACTCCTCTACTATCCCCCAGGCTGTCAAGGCCATACACTCACTTGCTCCACCCCTCACACTCGCTCTACCTCACTCTGCCTGTGTGCTTCACCCAGTGCTGTACATAGTGAAGGTATTTTGTAAATATTTTCATATAAGTGTAAGTTGTAAGTATTTTCTTGTAAGTGTAAGGACTATGTAGTGAAGTCAAGTTGTAAATACCTTCTTGTAAGTGCCAGGACTGTACGTAATGAAGTCAGGTTGTACCTATCTTCAAGTAAGTGTAAGATAATGCATTCACAGTGAGAAAGACAAGCAAATTGTGATAGATTCTGAAGTAATAAGTAATCAGAAAAGTGTACTGAACATTACTATACCTTCCCAGCATAAATACCTGAGTATACCTTACATAGAAAACGGCTTTCTCTCACGTATGTAGTGAGTGTGAGAGAGCTACTATACCTGTATATGAGTATACCAGACTGAATAAAACCCATTTCCGAACCTCGGTCAGCATTTTAACCCGCGGCGTCCCGGAGACGTACTTCCACGTCCTCACGTTTTGTCACAGCTAATCCCGGGGACGTACTTCAACGTCCTGCAATTGCAAGGTTCATAATTTCCACAATTTTCAATTTTCGTGAGTCATTTTTGGTACGTATACACGTGACACCTTCCTCAACAAGATGCCAGGCTGAGACAATGCCTTACCCAGCATGACCTCCTCCCCCCCCCCTGCATGCCATTGTCTCAGCAATTCACCTGTTATCAGTGACCTGGCCAGTATAGCCATGTCATGCCACAGTACGAAATTCAGGGCCAGAGTGATTCCCCAATCAATGACAATGTGGAGGACAAACTTTACATAGCATTAGAGGAAGAAACAGTTAGAAATGATGATCAGGTAATGTGGCAAAAAAAGGTCAGGTATTAGTGAGTGAAACAATGCTTATAATGCCTAGATTACTGCTTGAAAACCAATATACTCTTGTACTACATATAAATTCGTAACAGTAAATAAATAAATACCGTTTATGAGTAATGTGAAATAGTTATCCTCCCATAGAACTCGTTTTCTTTGGTGCCAGCCTGATAGAAAACCCAGTAAGGTAAGGAGGCTCTCCTACCTGTAATGATTATTTTAAACCTCAGGTGAGCGATTTCTCTATGAATTTTCGATGTTTCTCATCAAAAGCGAAAGTTTTAGCAAAAAAAAAAAAAAGGGTCGAAAAATGGTCGGGATTGGGGGGTACCAGTGGTCAAAAAGTGGTCGGGACGGGGCGGGTTAAAGGCGAAATTCGTTGTTTCCACGTCAAAATCTATCATTTTAGCCAAAAAAAAAAAAAGGTCAAAAAATGGCCAGCACTGGGGTGACCCAAAGGACTAAAAATAGCCGGCACATGGCGGGTTAAGTGTGACATGAGACAATTTTCTAGTCCATATGCTTAAATACTGTTTCAAAGCTTATAAATGATGAGCATGCCATGACTAAAACCAATAAATTGTTTGGCTAGAGATTCATATATTATTTATCTGCATTATTTTTGACAATGTGCAAGCACATGCTAAGATATGGTAAGAAGGAAAGAGAAATTTTAGCATGTAACAATGTAAGGTATGACCTGGGACGCGGGAGACGGGAGAGAGGAGAGTGTGACATCATCACCCAGGTCCTGGTGCGTTTTCTTTCTCTCTCGGGCAGCCCTTGAGTAGACATTGTATTCTGTGGATATTGCTGAAAACCATCCCTATCGAAGTGCATACAGGGACGGTCGAACTGAGTGGTGCCCAGTGGGAATTCCACTAGAGTTCGTGGTTTTCTCGCCAAAGTACAGTGTCACGAATTTGTATAAATACACTCGCGCAAATGCTTGACAGAAGTCTGTGTGCATCGTGTCTTGAAAGTACATGTAGAAAAGAGGAATGTGATGGTTACTGAGAGAGAAGATGACTCCCAGTGTAATGTCACAGCGGATGGAGAGAAACTGGAATTGGTGAGAGAGTTCAAATACCTAGGTACAGTGACAGAAAAGAAAGGAAAATGATCAAAAGATGTGGGAAGTGGAGTGGCACAACTAAGGAAAGTAGCTGGTGCTATGAAAGTCTTCATAAGAAACAGAGGCATGAGTGTTGCAGCTGTGCTAATCTTACATGATTGCCAACTTTAACATACGGATGTGAAACTATGATGTGGCATGAAAATGAAAAGCCAAGAGTGAGAACAATGGAGATGGGACTGCTGAGGAATGCACAGTATGTAGAGTACAGAGAGTGGATAACATATGGAATAATGTGATTCATAAAAGATGCGGAATGAGGAATTCTGTGGACACCAGAATTGAAGAGAATGTACTGAGATGAAATGATCATGTGGAAGAAATGCACGACAATAGCGTGGTGACAAAGATATGTCTGAGTGAATCTGAATGAGGGAGGAGGCTAAGTAGGCCAAGAAGAAGATGGAGGAATATGGTGGATGAGTGTGTGAGGAAGATATGTGGAAGTTGGTGAGGCTAAGGGACTGGCAAGAGATCGAGCTGGCTGGATGAATTTTGTGTGAAGAAGTGCATGGCTAGGGATTTGGCACCCCCTTTTTTTGCATGACGGCGTTCATATTGGCTCTATCAGATGGGTATATATGAAGTTATAGAACGTGGTGAAATTTTTTAGACCTATCAGATGGAGCCAGGATTTCGAGGGGTTGAATGATAAGTGAATGGAAGCGTGACCCATTGAACTGAGCAAACTTTGGCTGTCTGGTAGTTGCCACTCCTCACCCTGCCTTAGAGTGGGAAAGAAGGTTCGGATGATGATGATGATGATGATGATGATGATGTAAAAGGCCTGCAATGATCATCAAAATTTATAATATTTACATACAGTTGTCTGTTACAAGAATTAGTGTTTTCCCTTACATCATTTATATTCACGAACAATCTATTGAAAATCAACAGACCCTTGTTTGTTATTATTTACTGATTTCATTCCAAAGACTGACTTATTGTGTGGGATACATTGTATTGCAGAAACACCCACATAATAACTACATTTGTCTGCATACAGTATTAAGTTATTGATTTCGTTATAGCAAGACATTTTTTAATAAGTTGTTCACTGGAATCATCCACATAATACGTATTATTAGTAGCTGTCATTATGCGGCATTATACTGTTCATATGCTCAGTGTGTGCGTTGTTTTCAGTCTCAGAAAGTATATCTGATAAAGTCTGCGAATATCGTTCAATACTTATATGCACACACAGCCTGACCCCGAATCCAGTAGTCATTTCTCTCCCTACTCGGTGACGACCGGTCTCCTCACGAGAAATTAGGCACTCTTTTATATACCGTTGTAACTTATCTCTGCAAATGAAAAGAAGTTTAATGTGTTCTCTGTTTACATGTTATTTTGTAGGATTACGATGGAGTCATATGGTTCCTCCTACAAAACGTTCTACTCCAACTCTGAGTCCAGTGTGTTCCGGGCCATGGGCCAACTCATGTATATTGGCGTAGAGATTATGGATGGCCTCAACGATGCTCTCAAGATGAAGTAAGTTGCTTATCACAGAACTGTTAAGGTAATCAGTTTAATATGATCACTTTTTTTTTTTTTACTGTTGTTATTTCCCCAGATTATAATCAACTTGGGAGCTTTTGAGTTGAGATATAACCTTCATTAATCCCTGAATCCAACCCAGCTTTGCAAACCTAACCTTTCCTGACTCCTGTGTTTTCGCCTTGCCTTGTAGGACTGCTCATGTTGGGGCACATCTATACATCCAGCTGACGGTATCCCAGCATTACGCTCGCCTGGACGGGACGTCCCCATTGTACCTAGGCAGAGAGAGCATTACCAAACTGCTTCTTGGTTGGCCACTACCACATGACGCTCCCTATAAACCTGAACTGGATAGAAACATGATGCTTATATCTCAGGTGAAGCATTAACTGATAATCCTTCACAATGAGAAATTACTCCGCTGTATTGAATGCGAATGCTGGACTGATCTGAGCAGAAATGGCTACATTGCAAGAAAAGTCATTTGGCCTCAATTCGATTTTGTTCCTCCAGTTTGTGATTGGCATTGTTGTTTGGTAGTTTAAGAGGTTACAAATCGTTTTACTGTTTTATATTCCAAAAAGTAGGTTTATCTTTTATTTTATTTGAAAATACCTTTGTCTTTAAATAGTAATCCATCTTAATAAAAGCCTGCATTATATCGATCCTTCCAAATTAGGCCAACATAATTATAATCTTTGAAGTTCGAGCTGTCTGAATATATTTCTTTTTTAAAATGGTAGGGGTTTATGGCTGAGGGGAAGTTATAATTAAAAAGATTGTTCCCAAGTTGGACAGCTGCGGTCAGGATTGCCGATGCGTAGATAGGCGAGTGTTGCATGCCAGTTAAGAAAAGTAATTCATATTGTAGTATGAGAGAGGATAACTGTATGGTACTGTAAATAACTTCTCCAATCATGCTTACAAAACATTCAGAAAGTTCGTCTCACTTCGTACCAGGGAAAAATTAGTAAAAATTTGATATGCGAATGTAATTGATAAGATGTGCGAATCCTCTTTGTAAAACAAAAATAACATCACAGCACACTAACCAGATGCCCATTTCTCTAAATTATGAGAGAAAATGACACACTCACTTACAGTTCATACAATATCGTATCTGGACATTGATATACATTTGGAAACAGAAAAAATCATATTTTTTTTGTTTTTCTTCTTTATTTACAATATTAGACGACGTTAACGAACTGCATATATTTTCCTCAGGCTGGGCTGTACAACCAATGGAAGAAAGAAACCTTGGATGCCGCAGCTCGTAGCCGTCGTATAAGCCAACGAGAAAAACTGAAGAAGCTTGCTGACAAAGATAAGCCAAATGAGAGCTCCAATGCAAAAGTTAAAAGTCTGACCATCACTCACATCCAGGGACCTCTGCTGCTTCTCGGGCTGGGCCTTGCTCTGGCCTTTCTAAATTTCCTAATCGAGAGGTTCCTTGTGCAACAGAAACATCTAAGTGTGTAGTTA
>NC_136993.1:57937363-57999863 GCF_032717465.1 Coenobita brevimanus | reverse complement strand
GCCTTTCATGTGACATTCTCAAACTATGGTTATTTTGAAGTTATTTGTGCTAAAAAAAAAAAAAAAGGTTCATTCTTCCTTTTTGACTAGAGAAATAGTTACGCCGACGGAGTATATGTTGCAATAATGTGTGTGTGTGTGTGTGTGTGTGTGTGTGTGTGTGTGTGAATTATGTACTGTATGTTTACAAAGTATCTCGTGAATGTCTGATCCAACTTACATCATAACTGGTATATTCAAGGCATAGAGCCTAGAAGACAGTCTCCCTTCAAATAAATACGTAATAGGTATATAATATCTATCAATCAATCTATCTGTCTATGGCCAGAAGCCTTAATCCCGTAAGGCGTGACCACAAACAAATCGCCTTCGTGTCGTCCTGTCCCCCGCCATTACACCACCCTCCCTCCGGCTCACACCCCTCTCCCTTATTTACCTCTCCACTCCATCCCTCAATCTCATCCTTGATCTCCCCCTTCCTGTCCTCCCCTCCACCTCATGCACATACATTCCCCTCAAGTCTCTCACTCACCATTCTCTCTACATCACATGGTCGTAATGCATAGATAATATAGAATATATATAATTTATACTGAACAAATAATACATTTTTATAAAAACAGATATAGATAGACATAGATAGAAAATGTTAATCACTTAACAAAACTTCTGTGGTAGTGGTAGGTGGTGTCGGCCATGAATCATTCATTTGATATAGTGTTGTCTGTTGCTTCCTCAGTGACAAATTTAACCCATTAGTTCCAAGAGTTCCTGTGCAAGGGATTTTGCTGGAAGGGTGCTAGGCGTACCGCCCTCCGCCTGTCGGCTCATAGTCGCGATGCTCATAGGTCCCTACCCTAGGATTCTCTTCATTATTAATTTTTGAAAATGCCCAGTTCCGTCTTATATTGAGGACACTGGGGGCAAATGGGTTAATGTTTTCCTGTAACCCCCGAAACTATTTGCAGCACTGGGTGCTATACATTTATCTAAATAACGGGCGATATATACCATACTATGGTACCCCTTCAGACTGGGCAGAGAGACGCAAATGCGCCGTCCATCCAGTAGCCAGACCTCTACACTCCTCCCCGCGCCTTCCAGCGGCAAGTCGCTCTCAAGCACAAGGGATCAATGGTTCACTGCAAGTAATGGCCCTGTTGGGGCGATCTTTGCATGGGGTTGACGGGTCTGTTCCACCATCCACACCGAGGTACTTCACTAATATTACTGACGATCTTTGTCCTCTTATACAGTAATACTGATAAGGTCATATGATAATAGCAAAAATTTAATATATATGAAACATTATGCAGGAGCGATTATGCTGCATTTTGGATTTTAAAAAATGTATGGTACAAAGGTCTTAGATGCGGGAGTTCTTCGTGTGGTTTGGAAGTACTATTTTGTTTGGTGCAATGTGCTCTGGCGTCTTTGTAGTCACTAAAGTCTCTGTGTGTGACTCGAGTAGCGTCCCAGAATAGTTGGTGAGAGATAGACGTACCAGGCCGCTTCTAGTGCTGCTTAATTATCTAATAAAACACTAAGGAAGGGATGCTAGAGAGCCTCCAAGCGTTGTCCGGCCGGTCAGACTGGAGACTCAGTTTGTTTGACACCTGTTCTTTATCTTTATCTGCCTTTATGTTTGTATTCTAGACGATTATTGCCTACATTTATGGCTCGTACAGTCGATGCATATTATCGTTTTGTTTTCCTTTTCTTCTTCTATCCTTCAGAGAATACTGCCACGAGACACGCAATAATGGCATTGTACGATTTCTCAGCACAACAGACTAATAATCTTCAGACATAACATTAATCACAGGACTCTCATTTTGTACAACCGCGGACAATGATATTGCTCAGTATTTTAGTTGGATAGTTATTAACTTACAATATATTCCGGAAAGTTTCTCGAATTCCGAACATTCTTTCGCAGGATTCTAATGTCGTCAGGGTCGAGGTCACCAAAGGTCAACTAGTTGACCTTTGACAGCCATTTTGGTGACCTTGACGTTGACCTCGAGTGCCCATTTTCGAACTCGTCCAAATTTTTGGCCATATCTTCATACCCTGAAAGTTTCATGTTAATAATTCAAGCAGTTCATATCTTGTTTACCCACACATAAACAAGCCAGCCAGCCAACCTCACAACTGACAACATTACCATTCCACTCGCTTCGCAAAACGTGTGGTAATAAACAGGCAAGGAAGGTGAACAAGTTTCCGTATTTGACTGTACATAAGTTGAAACGCTTGTGTTCTCTTCCAACCTAATTCGTGTACCACATTAACCCCTATTGCAACAGCCAGTATCTGAAAAATTAGTCCTCTCACAAACACGTCAACTTTGGCATTACAAAACCAAACGATTTTATTCAACTACAAACACATATGAATCTGACTTATAATTATACCCAGTAACTCATCCCGTGCTCGAAAGTCAGGATACTATTTTAGATAATACAAAGGAACTCATACAACTGAACGTGAGTAATACGACCCTGCGAGTGTTAAAACTTGGTACAATCAGCTTCGAAAGTCCTGTCGCCTCTCATAATTTCAATTCGTGGACTTTGAAAATCAGTGTAGTGAGTTTGCAGTAGCCATGACACTGATATATAGCCAAATAAGGATATCAGTGTTATTTGCTGAGGATTCAACACTCAAAGAAAGTTATCAGGCTGTTGTTGAAGTGTCATCACGAAAAAAAAAAATAATTAATTAATTAAGTTGTGCCATTTGCTGCGGATTCGCTACACGAATAAAGTTGTCAGTGCCAGTTGCTTTTGATTCATCACGCATGTGAAGTTACTAGTTAGTTGTTGCAGATTCACCACACAAGGTTATCAGTGTCAGTTGCTGCGAATTCACCACACAAATAAAATAATCAGTGGCACTCGCTGCGGATTCATGGCACTGATTTTGAAGGTCCATGGACAGAAAACCAGGAAAGGTAACGGGGCTTTTGCTGCCGACTTTACATTAACCCTGTCTTGGTCCACTCGGCATCGGGATTAATTTTAACTACCTCTACTCTTTTCACTCTAACTAAGCGAAAAATCGCCATATATCCAACTTGAATGTAGGTGGTTAGCATTAGAATATGGCGTTAGTTACGAAAAAGTATTATGTGAAGAATGTACAGCCGTAGTATTGCCTTATTCAAACACAAAGTGACGGGAAGAAGACTACAGCAAGATAGAAAATTCTCCAAGTTAATGCGAATGGGTTGTAATTTTTGTTTTACATTAGACAAAACATACAAAACACGAGAGCGTTAAACCCCTTTCATCCCTGTCACGTGTTTTTCATTTCATTCTTGAAATCTACAAACGATTATATTCAGAACAGGAGGGATTATTCTTATCAGAGAGATAATATACGTTTGATTACGTTAAATGAATGCAATTATCTGGTGGAAGCATGTCTAAAATGATAAAGCTGTCAACTGATTATAAGGGCTTCATATCTTTCCAAAAACTGTGATGAACTTACGACTTATCTAAAATCTATGGTCGTATGCTTAAACCCGAAACAGCAGAGTAGGATGCAGACCACGATTTTCTTACGATGGATTTTGAAGTATTTAACGTTGGTGTCACTTAATCTTCCGTAATGGTTGCTGGCTGCGTTCTGTAGTATGGGATGCAGGCTGACCGTACATAATAACCCCAGGCGTTCCATAAATGACCGTCAGAAATCAGGGGTTTACGCTCCACTTTGCGATTTCAGGTTAAGGCATACGACCTCAAATCTCGTTGCCTTTTGGCTTTTCGTGGTGTCTGTTATTTTTGTTTATCTCACTAGCAGACGACAGTACTGAACTTGAAGGCAAGTGAGTTATGGCTTTATCGTCGAACAGCATAATAATAATAATAATAATAATAATAATAATAATAATAATAATAATAATAATGATAATTATAATAATAATAATAATAAGAAGAAGAAGAATAACAGTAATAATAATAATAATAATAATAATAATAATAATAATAATGATAATAATAATAATAATAATAATAATAATAATAATAATAACATCACTATTACCATCATCAGTAGTAGTAGTAGTAGCAGTAGGTAGCAGCAGCAGTAGTAGTAGTAGAAATAATAATAATAATAATAATAATAATAATAATAATAATAATAATAATAATAATAATAGTTATGATGATGATAGTGATGATGACGATGATGCTACAAAAAACACTCAGGACGGTACCTACCTTAGCCAGTCCCAGTGTAGTTTATGATATCCTGCTGCATTGCCTCTATTCCACCAAACAAGTACTTTACGGTCTCACATTGTCGCTTATTGCTACGATCTTAGTCTGCCTTGTCACAGCCTCAGAAAGTGCGTGCTTCCGCCAACACCGGTAGAATTTTATGGCTTATCCCGGATCCACCTCAAACTGCACTCAGCTCTGACTTACCCACTGACCGCCTATCCTCTAGATTTTGCTGCAGTCCGGTTATACTTTCTTGATTTTGCACACAAACAGACAGTTTAACACTTTGAATTTCGTTAGTGAGATATTATTTATAATAATAATAATAATAATAATAATAATAATAATAATAACAGTATTGATAATATATACAATAATAATTTTTTCATTTATCATTATCATTATTATTATTATTGTTATTATTATTATTATGATAATGATGATGATGATGATGATGATTATTAATACGCAGTAACATCATAGTTTGACAAAGCAACAAACGAAACAATAAAAAAATTGCAAGATGTAAATTCCATCGGCAAAGCAGAGCCTTCAAGAAATTTGTCAAGCGACAAAAATACGACCGTATTGTAAGAGTTGCCAGTGTGGTGATTGTGGTGGCAAGGGTGCGTGACTCATAAGGAAGGCGAGGGTGTGGTGGCAGCCGCTTGCATATAAAGTCACCAGCTGAATCGAAGGTGCTCACTCACTGTTGTTCCACCCTGGCAGTAGGAGTGGTGGTCGCATACTTAGCACGGGTAAGTTTGATCTTACAGTCATATACCAGCTATACGTTAACAACGTTTTCTTTAAAGCAGACTGGAATATATTCATCCTATTAAAACAATAAGTTTCATTTGTACTGTGCAGCCACTCTGAACACTTTGATGGGTGTCTTTAATGACAATGCTCAAAATCTGTTAACTTCCTTCCGTCTATCAGAAGTTTAAATTAATCCTTGCTGCTGGTCTGCATTAAATTCTAAAGATCGATATAGGAGTGTTTTATTACTGCACTGCTCTATTATTAATTATGCTGTAGAAGTGCTTACAATGTAGCTTAATACACATCACCATGAAATCCGTTTGCTTTGCTCTTGCTGCAACAAATAATTGAACTCAAATTCAGTTAACCTTCATCAAAACACGGAGTAATCTGCATTTACCACTTTATTCCCGTGTCGTTATTTTTATTTCATTGATGCAGGCCCGCATCAGAAACTCACTTCATCAGTGCTAAATTCAGGTTACCTTACCCTATGTGGCAAATCAGATGGTTTCTTATAGCCTTCGAAACCATTCACTGCGTTGTGCGGATATCATCTAGCTAAATCAATACCTGGTGGTCTAGTGGGTCAAAGAGCTCCAGCCAGATATGATTCATAAACTTTTAAATGCAAGGAATGATTGTGATTTATTTTTCAAGCAAAACCACCCAGATATTAGCAAGCGGTAATTTATTTAAAGTGTCAGAACTAAGCAGATTACTCTGGTGGAAAGGAAGGATTTGATGAGACAGATACTTACCTCCAGATTATATTAGTTAAGACGTCTTGTAGAGAAGAGAACAGTGTATTAGAAATACATTTTTCTCACAGTGCACAAATAATTAATATGACACTAAAAGATTTCCCCAAACATTCGTATCTGTAATGGGATGCCATGACAACTGCATATGTGTGTAAATTAATTTCAGTATGCTCTAATGTACTAACGAAATATTTGAGATGCGTTAAAAACAAAATATATATATATATATAGAATAATCGCATGAAAGTGTTGTTAGTGTTCGTGGTGTTCTATCTCCCTGAATCTAATTGACGTCCCTTTTCATTATCTCCTGCTGCTACCAGACAAACTTACTAAAATGAGCAACGGCTTCTCGTAGTTCAAGGCACAGTTAAAGCTATATCTAGCCATTCCCGTTTTAACAGACTGACATAACTCGAATTTAATCGTCAGGGGAGGGCAGCCATGAAATTTTAACGTATCATCGAGCTCAGAGGGTTATGGTTTTCATCTGTACCTTGAAAGGGTACAACAAGGAAGGAAAGTTGCTGGTTCTTTGAAACCAGTGGTAAGAAAGAGGGAAGTGAGCATGGAGGTAATAAAGTCGCTGCATGATAGTATTTTGATACCAACTCTAACGTATGGAAACGATGATTGGGCCTTGTTGGAGGAACACAGGTCATCAGTGAGAACATTGGAAATGAGCTATTTGAGAGAAACATTTGGAGTTACATGGAGAGACAGACTGACAAATGAGGAAGTGAAGGAGCGTTGTGGTGTGGATGTGGATGTGGTAGAAAGCATTAGGAGAAATACATTAAGGTGGTTTGGCCATGTGGAGAGGATGGAAAGAGAGAGACTGACAAGGAGAGTGTATGTGAGGGAGGCGAAGGGGGAGAGGGAGGGAGAGGCCGAGGATGAGATCAAGGGATGAAGTGGAGAGGTATATGAATGAGGGATGAATGAGTGAGGGAGGGAGGGCAATGAAATGGGGGGGGGGGGCACGGTGACAAGGATTCGATCCGTTTCTGGCCACCCCTTAAAAGAATTAAGGCGTCTGAAAATAGATAGACAGTTTTATTTTCTTTACAAATATTATTTAAAAATATAAGAGACTCAATTTGTACGAAGCAATATTTCTTTACCAATCCTCTTTATAACAGATATGAAGAGAAAACATTTAATCTCTGGGTATACTATCCGACTGCAGGTCTTACATGACATCCATCAATGTTTTTGAGCCGGTGGAACATAGCCTGGCGTTCTTTAAAACTAAACAGAAATAGGCATCACTGGATTTCAATAATTTTCATTCTTGCACTGTTTAAACTGTGTGTGTGTGTGTGTGTGTGTGTGTGTGTGTGTGTGTGTGTGTGTGTGTGTGTGTGTGTGTGTGTGTGTGTGTGTGTGTGTGTGTGTGTGTGTGTGTGTGTGTGTGTGTGTGTGTGTAATATTCTTTATTATATTTATTCTAATTTAAAAGTGGTCCTTCAGTCTAAAAATCAGATTTAGTTTAGTAGGGATCATTCATACAAATTTAAGTTTGAGGTGGCTGGAAAGGTCTCGTTACCCCGGTCATAGCCCAACTCAAATCTGGAATTAACACATTATATTTCACTTCCTGGAGTACCTTCAAGTATAACTAATTTACCTTGGCGTTAATGATACTCTTGTACAAATGAGTTTGGATAGTCGTTACCTCCGGAATGCTGAAAACACCCGCATTCAATTTAATGACAGTCCCGAGACAAGAATGTTAACAACATTGTCCTTCCTGGACATTAGAAAGCTTTTTGTTTCCACGACACGACTGACGCTATTCTAGTGTTGCTTCCCCTCCGTTAATGGTTGTAGTAATTTCCTGAGCAGAAAACTTTATTTACGCACTTGACGGATGGCGTAACTTAGGTGAGGAATGATTCTCTGTTTTCCAGGAGTTAATTTCTTACCTGAAATGTAACGAATAATATTCCAAAAGAGGAAGAAGCTCGAAGTGCTAGTGGTAAATGGCTTACAGTAATAAGGAAGAGCAGCAAACAATTACATATGAGCCCTTAATGACAAAGGCGTCTTCTTCATATTATGCTGACCACCAGCTGATTAGTTATTATTTTCTAGAGAAACCTCGTAGTGAAAATGTTAGAATCAATTTCTCTTACTCCTGAGAGGACAACAACAAAGTATAGAATGTAATAATTCACTGTCTCTCTCTGCCCTACTGTGTGTCCGATATTTGCTGTGAGCGACCATGTTTTCAAGGTAATTATCTGAAAGTATGTATAGATATCGAGCTGGGTCAGAAGGGAGAGGAAATTTTCTCTGGAGGTGTTCATTAAAAAAGGAGAAAGCAAAAGGCGAAAACTCAAGCAGTGTTGTTTAATACCCTTTTATGTTACTGTAGAGTTTTACGAGTTAAAGCAGAATATGTATTTTATGAAGAAAAGAAGAACCAAAGGCTGGCACCTGGAGAAAAGTGGCTTCTTCTAAGAAAGCCGATCACGACAGGGCCAGAAAATCTGTATATTTCTCATTTCTTGCAGGATGTAGTTGAGAGAGAGAGAGAGAGAGAGAGAGAGAGAGAGAGAGAGAGAATGGGGAGTACTCTCATCATGTTAACAACCCCTGCGCATGAATAAGCATGACCACCGAGTAATTGATACAGGAAGAAAAACGGGTGTGAATGCAAAGTATGGGGTTCTGCAGGTCCCCCATAGGGTGAGTGGTACGGTAGTAGTTTCAACCGTAACCTGATAATATTATTGGTGGTTTATAGACATTCCCTCAATTTTCTTTCAGCAGCCATATTAGAGTTGTCCTTTACGTGTTTCCAGTCTTCGTCTATGCACACCCATGAACAAAACTTCGCCGACATTTATCTACTGGCTGTGGCTCTGTAGAGTTTTATGTTTTCTTTTTATGGGAACCAATGTGAAGCATTCGCCGAAAAAATGTGAAATGAAAGGATACTCTCTGTCGTTTGGAGAAGAATGAGAAGGACTAAAGAACACATTACTGGAAGAGGATTGTTGGCGATATTCTGCTCATGCCTGTACCTCCACGAAAGAACATGCATGCGTGTGAAAGTGGAAGACAATAGAGTAAGTTGACGATATCTTTCCTAAACAGATAAGGTGATTCCACGGACATCCTGACACAAATGACATACTCTGACAAGACATGATTCCAGTGTATACAACTCTCCTTCGACGGTACCAATACTTGTTGCCTCCCTGTAATGTCTGGAAACAGCAGGGACATTCATTGTTGGGGGATTTCTATAATGATTTTTTTCTGGTAGCAGTATTGTCAAGGGACACTTTACCATCTACTCCCAGCTGTGGTATGCATGTGACGTGTAAGCACTGGAGGGGGAGAGGGGAGGAAGCGAGTAGTATGGTACCTTCGGTAAGGGGGAGATAAAATCTTTAACAGATAATTTTAAGTGGAACGGGTACCTTGCATCAGCACATCTCCGCATCCAACTTCTACTTCTATCACACAATTAGTATGAGTAACAATGACCATCTGGTTTTCACATTGCTGCTCTTTATAGTAAACATTATATATGCGTGGATCAACAAAATTCACAGTTAATTAAAAAGGAGAGAGAGAGAGAGAGAGAGAGAGAGAGAGAGAGAGAGAGAGAGAGAGAGAGAGAGAGAGACGAAAGTACCTCTAATGATGGATATAAGGTAATGGACTGGAAGTACACGAACTCCAAAAATATCGATGCACTCTATAGGTGTAATATAATGGCACACTGGCAAGGAAAATACTGGAAAATGTAGATCCTCACACACATCAGCAGTCCAGATAGTAGACGGAGCCATATCAGCTTCTGTCTGTGGTCTGTGTAATATGCAAGAAATGGTCGTGCATATTATAATTTACCCAGGCATTACAAGGCTGTTAATTCCTCATGGTCAAATAATTCTGGATAAAACTGAACCCACAGAGCACTGATACTTTTCCAAAGGTTCTGTACAACATCGAGGAAGAGGTCGTGAGGGAGACAGAGCTATGAGTTAGGGATTGTTGGGTCGCGGACTGGACCTCAGATGTTGTAGGAAACAGTGTGATGTTTTGAATATATAAATACAAAAATATTATTATTATTATTATTATTATTATTATTATTATTATTATTTTGTTTTGTATTATAGATGTCATAAGGGATAACATAATTTTGAGAAGTTAAAAAAAATGAATATTTCATTCTGGAACATGTATACGTAATTTTTTTTTCTTTTTTTTACATAATACTGCCAATGCTTAATGATGGGAAAAGACCCAACACCTTCCCCCCCCCCCCCGCAACTCACTTCCTCGTCAGTTATTCTTTCTCTTTCTTCCTCCTTCCAGTGTAGCGGCAAGCCTCTCGACTTTGTTCGGTATTTTTTTCAGTAATTAAAATTTCACTTGACAGAAGCGAGATGGATGGCCACAAATCGAAGACTAAGTCGAAGTGTGTAGACAGGTACCGCATTGCGTGGCTGTGGCTGAGTGGTGTGGCCGCGTCGGATATTGCCCTACAGACTGGTGTGAGCGTCTCAACAGTGTACCGATCCATACGACGCTGGCAGAAGGAGAAAAATATGGTCAACAATACCTTTTGGGAATGGCACCCAGCCTCTGCAGGCTCATGGAGCTCTGGTGTATCTGTGAGCCCAGATTTTTATTCCCAGCCTTACCACCTACAGCCATCAACAGTTGCATACGAAGCACAAAATTTTCATTTTAACTGGGATGTTTATCCTCTTTGTCACCAACTGCCTTAGACATATATATGGAGGAAACCATTTGTTATTTGTAAATAATGAAAACACACCACCCTAAAAGTGCAGTGTTATTTTTTTTAATTAATGGATTTTCCAAAATAAGTACTGATTATCAGGACATAAAAAAAAAATGCTATTGTTAATCAAAGATTATACAAGAGCTCTCGACCAAAATTTAAAAAAATATTTAAGTACACTGAAAAGATAAGACGAACCAAACACGAATTACTTGCATGTATAATACAGTTAATAAAATGTCACAGCCAAGCTACTTAAATCATAAATATTCTCCATAAAATAATTTTCCTTATATCTGAGGCTACCTTTACAACAACCCGCCTTTCTTATTTTAATCTGAAACTAACAGGTGACACTGGCTGGAGCCAAACACAGTACTACATAAGGCGAATGGTAGAATGGGCATATATTCAGGAGACACTTTCTTCACAATCATTTGCAAGGAAGAGAGAAAAGAGACGAAGAAATTACACCGTAAAGGGAACAGATGAAACAGTCCTATCGAAGCTTAGGCATAAGACTAACCAAGGACATCAGCTCTGTCAAAGGAAAAGAAAACGTGGCAAAATTATGTTAAACACACACACACACACACACACACACACACACACACACACACACACACACACACACATCTCGGATATATTTCCAAGCTGACAAAAGGAACCAGAAAATTTCAACTAAAAGACTTTTTTTTTTGCAACCATACAATATATATTCTGTGGTATTCCTATATTTAAGATTTTTATGCATCAAGTGACACTAATGAGGTAACAGATGGTTTATTTGCCTGGAACAGTTTTATGTGTTAATTACACTCAGGACAAGTAGGACAACTACAAATCTGCATGAAAAACAGGATTCACCGTGGCTAGTCCCTACCCAGTAAAGGTGGCATCATAAAAAATTACGACCTGTAAAATCTGGGTATAACCTCCAATGATTTATACAGAACATGAGGCGAGAAAAGTTCAGATGTTTATACGATGTGGCACTGACCTGACTCTATCTCTGTGCACAACCAGAAGGGACTTTAACTTGGTGAACGAGTATCTTGAATCTGCAGTTATTTTCCAGAGTGTCACTGTCTTACAGGAAAAATGAATGATTTGCTGCAGGGTGTTCCCGTTCCAGGGTTGCATCACAGAGCGAAAGATTACCACAACTTATTGCTGGAACCTCCCAGGGGCCAGTCTATAAACTCCTTTGTCTCCAAGTCACTCAAATTAAATCGGAGTTTATCAGTTGTTTTAACTTGTGTCCGTCAGCCTCGTGCCTCTCCACAAATGTAGTCTTCGCTCCCATACAAGATCTCTAATTTGACCATCGTGTTTTCGAGTTTACATACACATAAAATATAAAGAATATATTGTAAATATTGCATGTCACAAAATACAGATAGAGAAAAGTAAATGAGCTCAAACAAATGTTGATAATTTTTAGGCTTGTACACCTCTTCATCCCACAGCAGGCCACGCATCTCTCTCTCTCTCTCTCTCTCTCTCTCTCTCTCTCTCTCTCTCTCTCTCTCTCTCTCTCTCTCTCTCTCTCTCTCTCTCTCTCTCTCTTTACGGCTCTAGAAATGAATGAGGACACATATACTGCTCTCCGCCTGCAATGACCTGTACCCTCTGGCCCCAACACATCTCTGTCCCCAAACTGCACTGCCAAAGCTCGCGTCACGCCTTCCCTCAGATCTGCCACTAGGTGGCGGAGGCAAAGTTTTCTGGCCGCATGCCCCTGTGATGTAGTGGGGTACGTTGTGTGGTATGTAAAGAGCATGAGCATGTAGAGTAGTGCTTGAGGCAGTTAGAGAAAAGTGTTTTGGAGAGTATGTTGGCCTACTCTCATTAGTGTCTAAAGAAAAAGGTCAGCAAAGAGGGATGGTCAGGTAATCCTGATGGCTAGTGAAACAGGAGCTCCAGCTCTTCCTGCCACCGGCATAACCATCTTCCTCAGGAGGACCGCCCTGATCAGCTGGTGCTAGAGCCTTCTCCCTAAGCTTTGGAGTGACCTCCAGAGCTGAAGGAATTTATACATACCGGTAACTTTCATTACTTCAATCACTCATACGGTGATCTTTGCTTATTAATACTGTGAAGTGTTCTGGCACTGCAAGAGTAAACGGCAAAAGGCGTCATCGTGGCGAAGGGGTTAATGATACTAATAATGGTATCTACTCAACCATCTATAATCATTTTGTACCACTGATGATGAGGCAAAACTATCTATGATACGGGAGATGCTCTCTTTCATGCGGTGTAACTGTACCCTTGTCCAAAACTGCCATCTTCCCAATTACTGAAATGTAACAATAGATTAATGCTACATTAGTATGCTATCACGAAGAAGCGTTGCAAAAATTATGTAAAGCCGTTGCACTCTCTGTAATTAAGCTACATGAAATTACTACAAAGGGATAGAGGCGTGTCACAGATAACGATAAAATACTTTAGCATGATTATGTCCATGGATACTTTGGTGTTATAGCAAAAACAAATGACGACGCATTCTCTGGGAACCAGCGTTCCATTTCTGTGATTTAGGGGACCGGTGAAGCTGTCAATATTCACCTCAAAGGTAATGACGACACCTCCACTGATGAGGACATCAAGTTTCTGTCACACACACACACACACACACACACACACACACACACACACACACACACACTTGCCTATAGGTGTGCTTGGATTGGGGAGGGGAATGCTGGGTTAGGTGTTGAGGTATATGGAGATATGAAGCTGTATGACTGTAAAGTAAACTGTTTCAATGATTTTTACGAGCAAGAGAGCTATGCGAGTGAACGACGTTTACTCTCAGTTAAGTCTGGAAATCAGCTAATAACTTTACTCTTATGTGAATTTGAGTTAAAATTCTTCCTGCATATGATTGATTCATTCAGTACATTTTGTTATTTAATAAAAACTCACCCATAAATGCTTAGGAACCCATTGGACTGTCGAGTTTTCCAAGTAGTCTGGTGATAGAATGGTCATTTTCGGGTGAACCTCGTTCCGAGACATATACAGAGTTTTATTGCATTTTCTGATACTTTGGGATGTAACCATCAAAATTAAAAAAGTGCACCCAGTTGGCACACTTGAGCTTTTCAAAATGGAGGCCGAAATCCAATATGGCTGCCTGCATGAATAATGATGTTAAAACATGTTTAGCTATCTTTTTTTAGTTTTTAATTATCTTCATACTATAATATTATTAACTTTTCCAATCAGAATATGCACTAAACAAAATGATCACTTGTAAACTACACATTGTAACATTATATTTTAACGATTTTTAGTTTTTTATGATCATTTTCAGGTGCTGATAGAAGAAATTTTGAATGTTAATAAAACATGAGAGCTCGGCGCATCATAGTTGAGGAGTTGTTGCATGAAATTATTCAGTATGATATCCACAGTTATTCTGAGTTGATGACAGAACAAAACCTCAGAGCAGCACAAAGTAGAACAGCAAAACTATGGATCAACGTCCTTGTGAAGTCAGTATTTCTGATGATGAAGTTCGTTCGTGCTGAACGAGAAAGTGATTGGCCACTCCATTTGCTTGTCATCAAAGAGACGCTTCCTTATTTCTTTGCTAGTGGTCATGCCAATTATGCAAGGTATGCCATGTATTACTTTCATTCTATGAGCAAACTGCCTATGAAGGGCTTCAAGACTTCAAAGAAGGTCATGCATTGTGACATCAACAGGCATCTTGAATGGCATCTGGTCTGACCAGTACATTGAGACAACTTTTATGCGTTATGGCCATAGTCCAGGAGGAAGTATTGGAATAACTCATCAACCAGCAGTATTGAAAAGGAGGGCTCTTGGACTACATGTCTGCACTCAACTGAAAAAAGATTTTTTATCCATACTTGATGGAAATGCACAATCCACAGTAATGACCCATAAGGAAGAAGGTCCTTCAAGGATACAAAATGATGAAGTAGTCAGAGCAAAAATTCGGGAGAAGCTTCAAAGCTGCATAAATCCACTGAAAGGAGAGTGCCATCCACCTGGACTTATTAATGTGGTTACAGGTAGGATACGTGCAGAGCATGTCAATGTTGACAGGAATGTTGAATTGGGAGCATCTATGATGAAAACATTTGAGAATTGATGGCCACAGAGTTTTCACTTGCCATTCACAAGACCATTTGTGCTCATGTCAACTTCAAGAAAAAAAAATGAAGTGAACAATGTATCTGTGTATGATGCCACACTGATCTATTCAAGAGTGCTTTGTCTTCAAACCTCTAGGAACATCAACATGAGAGATGTTCTCTTTTATGAGTTGGCTGCATTTCCACCCTCAATATTCCAGGAAAAGACCAGTGATATTAGGCTGTCACCTTCTAAAGCCACCCTGAAAGCCAAAATCCAAGTAGAAGTACCTGATTGCAGAACGGTCCCAACTGATGCTATAATACTTGATGGATGTGCAATTCTCTGAGTTGTCAAATGACCAAGCAAAGGTGTCATAGAAGACTATATACTAAAGTTTGTGCAGTACATATGTCATTGTCTTTTAGCAGCAAACACACACCTGGTCTTTGACAGATATCACAGTGGAAGCATAAAAGAGGCAACACGAGCAGCTAGAGCTGGGAACGAAGCAAGTAGATGCCACAGACATTCATTGGCAACACCTCTGCCACCACAGAAGGTCTGCTAATCTGTTACACACAATAAATCCCAATTGATTAATCTCATTGGTTAGTATCTGTGTGATCACACAGATCTACTGCCACACAGTAACAAACACCTTGTGATTACAGGTAAGGAACCAATACCAGTAGAGCTTTGTAATGGAATCAGAAGAAGGAGGCCTGACTTGCGTACTACACATGAGGAAGCTGATGTTACTGTGGTGCAGCAAGCTGTCCATTTGGCAAGGTCAGGAAGACACAGCATTAGAATTGTTGCTGATGACGCAAGCATATTTGTCCTGCTATACCACTTCTATAAGCAAGAAAATCTTGCCTGCAGTTTAGTAATGGTTGAAACAAGCCCTTCACGATCAAGTGCAGATATCAAAGCAACAGTTGAGTAAAATCAAGATGTTCTCAACAGTTTGTTACCTGCCCATATTCTTATAAGATGTGACAGTGTTTCATATTTATGGGGTATTGGGAAAGGATCAATGTTAAGGGCAATAAAGAGTGGAAAGACACTTACTAGATTGCGATGGCAACAAGAAGAGCTGACTGATTTTACTGCTGAAGCCACAAAATTCATTGCAGCATGTTATAGCTTTCCAAATGAAAAGAATCTGACATCTTTAAGATATACTGTGTGGCAATCAAAGATGAGCAATCTTCGGCTCACCACAGCACCAGAGCTAAAAGCTTTGCCATCAACAACAGAAGCATTTGAAGAACATGTTTGCAGAGAACATTTACAGGCAGCAATTTGGAGAAGCTCCCTTGATCCAGAGTCACCAGAAATGAACCCTCTTCATTATGAATGGTCCAAGGATCCAGATTCTAACATGTTGGTTCTAATTGGCTTGCCACCTGATGTTTCTCCTGCACCACTTGATATCCTAAAACTAATCAAGTGTGGGTGTCAATCCCGCACCCCATGTTCAACGGCCCATTGCAGTTGTGCTGCAGAACAACTTTCTTGCTCACTGTTTTGTACTTGCCATGGAACTGACTGCCACAATCCTCAAAGCAAATCAAGAGTGTCAGTTGAAGAAGAGGAAAGTATGGAGGAAAGTATGGACATGGAAATGACAGACACTTAATATATGAATTTTTTTGTAAGTGTGTTTATCAGTGTTTTTATATTTATATGCAACATATATATTTTTAATGTAAAATATTGTGATCAATTCTGAAGGGCGTAATTGGTCTAACATTCTGATATAAGGGATATGAACATTTTAGTTGTGAAAAATATTATGGTTTAAATATATTTTTTGGAATAGACATGTTAAATATTTAAAAATGTTTCCTGACATAAAGACCTAATTCTCTATCCTTTCCCTGTATAGTTTGTTAAGAAAATGAAATATTGTGGTAATACCTGGTGATAGTCTAACAGGGTACGGTAATCACGTATGGTGCCTTTTTAAAGCAACTATAATTAATTGAGTAATTTTTCTTTTCACAGTTTTACATATATATTATACTTTGTTATGCATATAATTTTTTGAAATAATCCTACAATTAAATTATGTAATAGTAGTAAAACTAGTGACAATAGTAATCAAATACTGTAATTTTTCATTTTTTCGGGCGGCCATTTTGGATTTCGGCCCATATATAACAAAATTCTCAAGAGTGCCAACTGGGTGCACTTTTTAAATTTTCATCAGGGTCCAATGTATCAAAAAATGCAATAAAACTTTGTATATGTCTCGGAACAAGGTTCAGTGAATTTCCTCTAGATTAAAGGGTGTGTTCGGCTCTAATCGGTAAATGTCTTAATTACGAAATCAAATTAAAATGGATTTTCCGTCGCAACACTTTTTTTTTGGGGGAGGGGGGCTATCAGCTCTAGTATATCAGAGGGAAATTGTGATAACATGGCGCTCCCTCGCTCGTCGTGAGCGCACAAAGCGTACTTTACTAGTATTATATATGCCTCGTATCAGAAGGGATAGTATAGTTACTGCAATGAAGAGGAACTCTTCTGGTATGATAAACAATAACGATTTATACTGAAATGGGTAAAGGAAGATAAACTGCTGGATTATGGTATGGATATCTGTGGTATATTCATGTTCACTTCCTGTTGTCCCATGGAATAAAATCATATAAATCAAACGACAGACTATGCAATGACCTGCTCTTTTCCATTAGTTGGTTGGTTAAGCGAAGATCCAGTGATCTTGACTTACACATCCCATCAGATGATGTCACCTTGGCTAACATCGGTAATTTGCAATTAGCAGAGGGAGACCTTTTATGGTCATAATGTTGAGGTAATTTGGTTTCATGATAAATCTACACATCCATCCCCTCACAGTAACAGTCTCATATCTACTCCATATTTTCTGTTTGGTTCCTCTAAAAAAATAAATAAATAAATAAAACTACTGTGAACTGAAATGCCTGCAACACAAAATTAACCAAGTGTCGTTGTTGCCATAGTGTTGAGTATTCAAGATTTCACTGAAACACTGAATTATAGAATGAAAACTTGCTCATTAATGTTGTGGTTCATATGTTTTCACTATAAATCACCAACATCATCCTACACAGGAATACTGTTATATTTTCTTCAGTTATTCTATTGGCATGAATCTGATATAAAAGAACCGTCAACTGTGAAACACAAGGGTTGCAGTTAACATGTTTGGGTGCGTGCAGACATTGTCTCGGAGTTCCGTAAGGGTTGGAAAATTTGCATACCTTCCATGTCATGTCATGTAAACCTACTGTAGTATTTATGGACTATGTTCTACCAATTTCTTTCAATTTAAGGTCTTCTATGAATAACGTTGGTTTACCTCCAATGTCTTTCAGTTCTTGTTTCCTCACCAGTCATTTGTTGGGAACTTATCAAACTATATCAGTCATGGTGTACAACTGTGAATATATCTTTGCTTTGAAAAAAAAAAAAAAATCCTGGTATTGATTACTAGTAAAGGTTTGGCCTTGGAAAGCAATTTTTGACTTTTTTAGATGAAGTTGGTCTCTGATATTTCACCTTAAGGTAGACCAGGACTTGTGTCTGTTTTGAGTATTTTTTACAATGTTTGTAATATTATGGGATGTAAAAGGGTAATAATAAATTTTCATGGTCTAATATTTTTGTTGCAATTTTGTTTGGAGCATCTAATTAGGATTCGTACAATAGTATGACTACATGGCGTTCTAACCCTAATAAGTCACCAGTCAAACTACGACGAGGACGGAAAGCGGTATTGGGACTCACATCTTGTCCATTGATGACTGTTGTGAAACTTTCAGGGATTCGGGGGGAGGGGGGGGGGGCGCTCCAACAGTTTGAATGGTGACGGGTGCCGTACTAACAGCTTTCTGATGTATAATTACAGATGATGAAATGTCTGCAATATCTTTAGGGACATTTGGGTACTTGGGTATGTTTTATTTATTTGCATTAGCTTATTTCTTTCTTATTTATTCTATAATTAATCTTTTTACTTCACATATTGTGGACATCCTGCCTTGTCTCATTCAAGCAACGCAATGTACACGTCTAAGTATAAATTAAACGGATGTCTATAAAACAGTGAAAAAACAAAACAAAAAACAAGGAACTTAATTTTGCACAACGCACTTACATAACCGAACACACCTGTTGTGTGATGAAGTACGTGATAAAACAAACTAAAGTTTAATGGGAGTCATTACAATGATTGGTAACCATACTCTGTCAATGCTACTGCCAATATAGACTGCTTTAGGGTTAATAATTCACATAGTTATGACTGAGTACACTGGATATGGCAATCCAAGGGTTTGGCCTTAAATTTCGTCTTATGGGAAATAATATCCTTTTCTAGACGGACAAGTGAGAAAGCCCTGCAGAGTACTTCAACATTTACTTGAGATTATTTCCAATTGATTCCCCATGGGACATAAACTCTATGCTGAATAAAATCGTTTTCAAGAGGCATGCATGAAATATATATATATATATATATATATATATATATATATATATATATAAATAGATAGATATATATATATATGTATATATATATATAGATAGATAGATAGATAGATAGAGATAGATAGATAGATAGGTAGATAGATAGATAGACAGATATAACATGAGCAGTTTATATCGACATTTATAACTTGTCTCAAATAGCTAATAAAGTGTTCATAAAGGTACAGAGAAACACCAAGTACAGAACAAGGTTCCCGTTTATTTGACGTTTTACCAAAACAGGTTTCATCAAGACTAATAGACCTACACAGGATACAGTTGGTTCATTATTTTGGGCATATAGTGAGTTGACAATGAAAGTGGCAGTGACATGACAAACAACCTAAACAATCGACTTCCAGCTAGTCAGTAGTAATGACAGAGAGTTGACTAGATTAATGGCGTTCACTATTTCCTGTGAGCTATTTTAGAAGAACGTAGTTTTGGCGAAACGTCGTATAAACTGGATCCGTGTTTTGAACTTGGTGTTCCTCTACAGTATACAGACTGTCATAATCCACGCTGGATACACAGTTATTTATTAAGGCCTTTGCTATCCCATTTACTTTTATGATTAAACAGGGGAAGTACTTTGACTGTGTCATTTTTACAGTGCTATTGTGCTTTTTTTGCAATACTAATACGTCATCTGAAATCTTCACACTGGCCTGACTGTTGTCAATATTAGTTTCAAATGATTACATATTCTTGGTATGGAAGCTGGATCTGTACCAAGGAAAAGGTTCACACTATATACTGTCAGAAATCAATCATAGGGTCCATTAAGATAAATATCATATATAAGCTTAAATCTTCATGACTCCAAAAGCTGTCTACTGCAGGACCAGACATCTTATTCGCTGGGAAAGTTATATATATATATATATATATATATATATATATATATATATATATATATTTTTTTTTTTTTTTTTTTTTTTTTTCAGAAAACTTACCAAAGATTCATTGTCAGTGAGGAATAAAATGGATTCTGTTATGAAATTAGTACAAATCCTCTAATGATGAAAAGTACTTCGTGGATCAACATCGTTGAATGCCGATGATAATAACAGTGGTGAATATGGCTGAAAAATACCTGCTGCAATACACTTCTACATGTTGAGGCAACCAAAATAATCCAGAATTGCCCCCAAAATAAATACTGATTGAAGATATCATGGGAATGACTATTAATGGATTGTGATGTTGCTTCGTCATCCAACAGAGCCTGATGGCCGCTCGCACTACTGAACAACGAGGACGAAAATGAGAGCTAACGCTGCCCTGTTCCTGACTTTTCTGGTGATCTGCATATGCCTTGAAGTTAATCTGCTGAGGCCTCCAGCAGGTTGGTTCAGACAAAAGTAGTCATAGCATACAGTTCAGTACAGGCCAGTTTGCTGATCACAGTTTCCTCTAAGCTTGAGAGAATATGGCAGCACAGCGAACGAAATAGGGTAAATGTAGAAGCATTAACCCGTTCAGTCCGATGAGATTTTTTTGGCTCATTCTCGCTAAAGGGGTAAATAGAAGTCGCTTAACTTCTGCACTGCAGTATGGATTTCTAATTCGAGTGAAAATGTCAAGAGAGGATGATATTGAAATAAAAACAACACCTAGACGTAATGAAAGGGTTAAAGAAGATTGTTTCTATCTCTAGATACTCTGTTTGCAAGGCGTGTTCTTTCAAGTTTGTAAGGCGTGTTCTTTCAAGTCCCTAAGCTACTCATTCCTCCATCAGTTTAGTTCATGCATTTAATAAAATAATTAACTTACGCCCATATAGAGGTTTTCATTAAGATAAAGATAATCGTCAGGTGGTAGAATAATGTAAAAATTAATGGAGAATATTTCTATTTTTGAATCTCTGGTTACCTTTGTGAGTGCTTTCACGTTGCTAAACCAATGTCTCCTCCCTCAAGTTGTTTCATAACACTAGTCAGCAATATGGTCAGCACTAATAACTTCGCTCTGCTTAAGAAAGCTATACAGCATAAGAATTATTTAACCTTAAGATGTCATTATACAGAGAGCAGCAAAGAGCCTGTCTCAGATTGGATGTCCTGGGTCCAAATTTATGAATTGTAGTCGATTTGAACATTCTTTAATTTCTATAAGCGTTTTATTGCCATCAGCATAGTTTAGTTTGACAGTCTTTCTCCAGTATAGTGGATAAAGTGGTAGGGGGAAAGAGGGACGGCATTCAGGGGTTAAACTTCACTCTTGTAGGCACAGCGGATTTCTTTACTTAGGTAACAAAAGTTTGAACAACAGAAGGCTGCTACCTAAGCTAGGCTGTAGGGTGGGTAAGAATCTCCTGCTCATCATGGAGGACGGAAGCAGTTCTCCATGGAGAATATTTTTTTTAAATCTAGACACACGATTATTTGTACGGTGATAGGTCTCTAGTTTCAGGCAGGTTAGGATCTCCGAAGGCTGCCTTCCATGGAGGGAGGAAGTTTTAAAGGGTCCTAGGCAATGCCATTATGGATGTTTATATTCTTAACTAATAATGTGATCCTGTGCACAGTGGTCCACCTTCACCCAGATCAGGTCTTAGGCCGTTTTCTATAAGGGGGTTAGCCCAAGGAGTCATTATCGACAGAATTATACATGGTCACTGTTTACCAAGGAAAATGAAATTTATCATAATGTTAGACCAACAACCAGACCATGTTTTGGGTAGGATGGAACACTCGAAGGTCATCCCTCGCAGAGGGACGGTTCCCAGTGAGTTCTGGGCAATGCCATTATGCACGACCATAGTTTTACCTTGGAACACAAACTTCAGTATGGTGGTACTCTTATACCCAGACCCGATTTTAGGCAGGTAGGAGCCCCCAAGGGCCACCTCCCATGGGGGGCAGACCCTGGGAGCCATATTCTGTGGAGTGGAGATGTTAAATTTTGTTGTGTTTATTATAGTGTGTTGTGGTAAGGCTAGGTTACATTTGGTTAGTATGTCTCTGACTTAGGCTACATTAGGTTAATGTTGAATGGATATCCAAGAAGGCTGAGTGTGTGCTTGCTGAAGTGGCTCATAAAATGGAAAGACGAGTCCTGATTATCTACCTCCACTAATATTATCTAAGGCCACTTCCACAACCACTGTTTTTTGTTAAGATGTAATCTGTCAGTCTGGCACTTCTTCTTTTGCTTCCAGCATCACCTTCTCTAGCATTGTTTGTAAGTTGACAGGTAAAAAAAAAAAAAAAAAATGGAATGATTACTGAATGACGACTGTGAAAGTGACTGTTGGTTCAGATAAATCCGAACATGTTGAGATTGTTTGTGGTTAATACTAAGTATCAGTTAAATTCATTTTAAGGGATATGTCTTAAATTGAAGGATTTTGAGTCACTGGTACCCCTTCTGATAGTTGCATCAAATATATTTTCTTCCTAGCATCAAATGTCTTAAAATAGCATGTGAAAGACTTTTCTTTTTAAACGGGACAATAGAGGTAAATCACGTATCATTTTATCTTCAGTTGTCCTGGTCATCAACATTTCTTATACCCAAATAACACTGTGTAAGAAAAAAAAAAAAACTTTGTTCCTGGGTTTTCGTCAATATTTCCGTGTTACATAAATCACACATAAATTGTAATCAGCTTTCATTCAGTCAGAACTTTGGGTCTGACAGGGTTAGGGAACCTGACTCATGAAAATTTGCGTAATTAAGATCAACTTACTTTCTTATCAACTTTTTCATTTATGATCAGGTTTGACTGAAACTTTGCAAGTTGGTGTACCTTGAAATATTGCATTTTGGATGCAGAAAAAGGCATTTTGTCATGGTATTATCTTAACTACATTATGTAGCATTTGTCTTAAGCTGTGCGTTTTCATACCTGCATTTTGTTTTAGAAGCCCTCGAAAAGTTGCAGGTATCTGGCAGATGCATTATGTTGTGTCTGAAGCATATTCATTAAGAAAAGAGCAAGAACGCACTCCGTGGAAGCATCTGCCAGGATGTGTGCGGTCTACAAAGCATATTTCGGCATCCCGGTAGGGGAGCAAGACAAACCCTGGGCACCTCATGCCACTTACGATCATTGCAAGAAAACTACTGAAGGTAAAAACAGTCGATATGCTCTTTATTACAAATGTAACCAAAATATAATTGTTAATAAATATTTAATTCACAATATGTTTTTTATTGTTACTAATTATTTTGTAGTTCTTTGGGATGGGTCAAAGGAGAGAAGGATGCCAAGAAGTTTGCCATCCACAGAATTTGGCGGGAACCCACTGACTACTCAAGCATCAGCAACTTCTGCACTGTGGACCTATCCAAACGTCAGACTGGCAAGAATACAACTGCTGTCAAGTATCCAGACCTTCCTTCATCCATAAACCCCATGCCACACTGCCTTGAGCTCCCCATACCTACCCCTCCGGAGGAGGGGCGTATGTCTTCATGAGGAGAGAGAAACAAGTCAGAGGGCAAGGACGATGTTTCTGATCCAGATTACAATTTCCAAGTTGGGGCAAAGTAGAGAAACCCATACTATTCCAACTAAGAAGCCCTCAACGACTTGATAAGAGATCTTGGTTTCACAAAGTTAATTGCAGAGCTTCTGATGTCTGGGCCGAGACAGTGGCATTTGTCAGACGAAAGTGTCCTAGTCTTAAGTCAGAGGAAGAGTCACCAAGCATTTTCTAGCTTCTTCACCCATCGAAATGTATTCTGCTTTGGTCACATCGTGACTGGTCCATTCAAGACAATGAGGGTCCCCTGCAACCAGTTAGAGTGGCGAATCTTCATTGACAGCTCAACCACGAGCCTCAAAGCCATGCTGCTTCACAATAGAAGTTGGTTCCCGTCTCTTCCCCTGGTTCACTCGGCGCACATCAGGGAGGAGCACAACAATGTCAAGATTCTGCTGGCCGCCTTGAAGTATGATTAGTAAGCCTGAGAGGACATCGGAGACTTCAAAATGGTGGCCATCCTGATGGGTCTCCAGGGCAGTTTCACCAAGTTCCCCTGTTATCTCTATCTTTGGGATAGCAGGAACACAGTGAAACACCACTAAAGGTGGGCCTGGCCACAGCCGACCGAGTTCTCTGTGGGGAGGAGCAACGTCAAGCGGGAGCCCCTGGTGGACCCTCAGAAGGTGTTGATGCCACCACTGCATATCAAGTTAGGCCTTATGAAGCAGCTCATCACAGCTCTACGTAGGGAGTTGGCGACCTTCAAATGCCTCCAAGATTTCTTCCCTAAGTTGTCTGAGGCAACAGTCAAAGTCTCTGTCGGACCACAGCTAAAAAATATGCTGGAGTGTAAGGAATTCCCTACGAGGCTCAACTGGGTGGAGAAGACGGCTTGGAACAGATTTGTCTCAGTGGCGCGGGGCTTCCTGGGCAACCGCAAGGCCGAGAACTATGTGGAGCCGGTCAAGACTCTGGTGAGGACTCACGGCACCTTGGGCTGCAGGATGTCCCTGAAAGTTCATGTCCTCGACTCTCATCTCAAAAAATTAAAGGAGAACATGGAAGCATACTCGGAGGTGCAAGATGAGCGCTTCCACCAGGATATATCTTAGTTTTAAGGCCGCCGCCAAGGACAGTATAATGACAGCACGATGGGAGACAACATTTGGAGGCTGGTTCGTGCAAGTGACTTACTGTATACACTTCAGTCTCGAAAACTATTCACTCTTAAATCTTCTGTAATAATTTTTATGCAATACATGTATATTTAGATTCACTCATAGATTTTTTGTAAATTTATGCGAATAAGAATAAGGAGAATTGACGCTGTTTCACTGAAAGCAGGCAAATTTCGAAATATCGATTTCCTGGTCACAGACCCAAAGTTTGAGGCGAACGACAGCTGTCTTTTATAGTTTCGAGACATAAGCAATCAGGTAATAAGGGTACTCATTGGGAACAAAAATTTTGTTACCTTGTGTAATACATACTGTACACCTGCTAATGCAGTTTACCTACTTTTTTCCACTTATATTTGACAGATACAAAAGAGATGATGCCAGACACAAGTTTAGCAGTTAAAGTGTTGCTGAGCAGAGATCAAGATGTGAAATGCATCTCTATCATCATCATGGATCCTGCCTCTTCTCTCAGTGCTATTACAAAGGTGAAGTTTTGAGATGATTTTTAATTCAGCCAACATGAACAGTCTCTACTGCTTCCTCAGATGGACAGAGGAAGGGAAAACAAATCATATAAAAACACAATCCATACAAAAGATTACAGGTATCCTCCACCCATAAAATCTTAAACAGTTGGACTTCAACTGCCGCATGTTGAAGTTTGGGGGGACATATTCTGGGAAAGCGAATTCCAAAGACATTCAGTTCATGGTTTAAAAGAATTCTGATAGGCAGAAGTTCTGCAATATGGCAGTGTGCCAGTTCAGTCATGAGCACTACCAGATGCCCGTGTTGCACGGGAGAAGGCGTGGAGAGATGGCCCAGTGTATGGAACTTCGTCTGAGCATTTACAATGAGAGTATCTGTAAAATAATGCAGGGGAGGCAACATTCTTTCTTACTTGTAGGGGAGGTAGTTCATTTGTAATTGCAGTGTTATTATTAATTTTAAAAGTTGTCTTCTGAATTTTGTCCGCTTGTTTTCGTGCAACGTCTCCCCAGCCACTCGACAAGGGTGAACAATATTCCAGATGAGAGCTCACATGACTTGTAAATTATAGCTAGCTGCTAGTCAGTCCACGAGTTATGGATTCTGTGCAAAATTCCGTTTCTTTGAAGTGGTTTAACATCTGATCTAACTTAAGAGGTCCAGCTGAGTGTATTGTTAAGTGATATACCTTGAATTTTAATACTTTTGCAGACAGGAATATTAGTAGCAATGAAGGTAATAAAGGAATCAGGCAATATCTGTCCATTAGTAAACTGTTTATACAGTACTTGGTTTTCCTAGCATTAAATGACACAATGTTATTTTGCCCCGATTCAGTTAATTAGATAAGTCTTATTTGATGGAGATTGCTGTACTGAGTTGCATGTTAGAGATATTAAAATTTTTTAATGGGTTTTTAAGTGTGAAGGAACTGTGAAGTGGTGAATCATCTGCAAATGAGTGAATGGGATTATGGGTGATATATAAGAGACCACTAATATGAATTAGGTATAGGGTTGGAACCAGGACTGATCCTTGTGGCATGCTGGCATTAACTGAGTGGAGATTGAAATATACAATCTACTTTTACTCCTATCTTTCGTCTCTGAGATATGAGCAAGTCAGTAGAACATACTAAGGGAGTTTGGATAACAGGAAACGGTGCCACACTGTTAAAGGCTTTAGAAATATCAAGGGCTATGGCATGGGTTTCTCCATGTTGTTTAACTGACTAACAGATGGTATGAGTCAAGAGAATGAGTATATCAATAGCGGATCTCTCGTGGGGAAAACCATACTGTCTGTTACTTATGAAGTTGCTGGAGTCAAGCTGCTCGACAATGTGCTTCTTAATTACTATCTGAAATACCTGACCAAGAAAAGATGTGATAGCTATTAGTCTGTAATCAGAATGGTCAGAGGACCATCCTCTCTCCTGAATTTGGTGGATATTGGCTTCTTTGCAAGACTTAGGGAATGAAAATGTACGTATTCATAGTCTGAATAATTTCGTTAGAACAGGAGCAAATTCTGGGGAACACTTTTTGAAAACGATTGGGGGAATTCCATCTGGACCTGGAGCTTTGTTGCTTGGTAAACTGTCTAGGGTGGATTTTTCGTATCTGGTCTGTATCTTAAGAAGAGCAGTTTCAGGAGAGTCAACTTATAGTACAGTGACGTTCTGATTGACCTCTAAGGTAGAATTTCTGCCAAACGCACTAGCAGGGATATCAGTTTTTCCAGGCAGGTCATATACAGAATTTCCCTCTGAAATTTTAGTGGAAGAATGGGTGATGACTTGTTAAAATTATTAGTGAAAAAATTGAGGGATGACCAAAATATTTGATTGTCACTGGGGTTACTTAATAATCTGGATGCTTGGTTGTGAAGAAAATTTGATTTGGCGTGATTTGTTGCAGTTTTTGCACGGTTTCTAGCAATTATAAATTGACAGAGTGATTCAGATGCTTTTTATTTTACGTAAATGTTTTATGCTAGAGACTCTTGGGGCGCTGCTCTAGCAAAATTGCAGTCAAATCATTTTAAGTCGGATCTTTTTAGTAACTTGTTTACAAGTATGAACAATTCCATACCCGCTTGTATTAAGTCATAAGTGTGGGACTGGGAAAAAATGATGTCAGTGAAGAAGAAAGTGTGCCATGGAGTATCAGCAAGATAATTTCTAAATCCATCCCGGTCTGCCCTATCCAGGCACCATCTGGTCACCCTGACTTGTTCAGAACGAGGAGGTTTGGGGCAACCGACTAATGAGGCTTTGATGAGATTGTGGTGGGCTGATCCAAGTGGTCACAGTACTTCTATCCTGTACTAATATGGTGTTTTGTCAGGAATAGGTACAAGAGATAGGCACTATGGCCAGGATTATCTTGTATTCTGGTTGGTTGTTTTCCCAATTGCGTGAGGTTAAACAATTTTACAAACAGCTCGCATTCTAGACAAGTACTGTCAGTCCCAGCAGAATGCAATAACTATTCCTCATTATGGACGTCGAAATCATCCGTTCGTTCGTTTAAAGATTCCCTGCACCTATAGTGCAGGCTGGGCCATACATTAGCCCGGTCAGTGGGGTATGGGCTGGTTAAGAAAACTGTAAGGAGGGAGGACAGGACCTGGGGATTGCCCAGCACACACGTCCTGTCTCCTGGCTGGCTTTGTGGTGTGTGTGTGAAATCACTCATAATGGTAATAATTTCAGTGATAAGGGTGAGGTTGTGGTTGGTCAACTGTATGGATATGGAGCCAAATACGCTGTGTTCTGAAGTGGCAGTGAAGGAGCGATAAACTATAAAAATATTTTTGGCAATATTTAGGTCATTATTTTATTAAAATCAACATTCAAAACTAGCTGAAGTACCACCGAATTTGTTGATAATACTCTACCGGCCGTTGTGAGGGGGGGATGGAAAATTAATAGGTGTAACGTCTAATGTGTATGCAGTGTGGTGTAAACAGTTGGAGGTAGAGGTATTATGAGAGTATGCTGGCCTACTCTCTGTATTAATGAAAACACTGAAAATGTTCAGAAAAGGGAGATGGTCAGGAACAGGTCCTAAGGGCTGATGAACTGGGAGTAGGCTACCGCCCTGTTCGATTGGTGCTACAGTTTACTCATATTGAAATACATACTGCAATACCCCCGCTAATACCAATACACCAGTCCTGTATGAAACAGCCCTAGCATGTATTCAATATGGACGGTGGGTGTTAGCGCCGAAGTGGTGACATGTAGAGGTGTCCGGTACGTAGGAGGACTACTGGGCCTTGAAAGCAGGCTGTGAAGCCTATGCCCAGAGTCGGTCACATAAAAAAAAAAAAAAAAAAAAAAAAAAAGGTATATGTGTGTGTGGAGGAGTGACAGGAAAAATCGTTGTTGTCATACCGGGTATAATTACTCCTGGCTTAGATGTAAAATTATCATGAACAATTATTCATTAATCTGTAAAGCTTGGGATAAATAAACAATAGTTTGCCAAGCTGGCTGTTTATCTGCAGGCCAAGGCATCAAAAAATTGTACCATACTCCGTTTTCTGCCACTGTTTGAACAACTGTGCAGTTGTTAGGGTGCCTAGTGGTGTGTAGCATGTGTTGACGGACACCATGGATCTTCTTTCATCAGTACTGTCTCAGTGTAGCCGTAACTCGTGTCACACAAAGGTGTGCTACATTTCCCCACCATTCCTAGTATCGTTTTTGTCAATAAATATGGTATTATTATTGTAATACTAAAAATGGTATATGAGAGAAATGAAATTCATTATTAAAAAACAGTTTTGGTTGTATTTCTGAGTCACTTAGAAAGTATATTGCAAAAAATAAAATACGTGGTGAAACAGGCAGGTGAACGACGTAGAAAAAGTCATTTTACAATTTCATGTGAGTTAGTACCAGGTAAAATATTTAGCTTAATATTTTAATATTATTTTGGCAAATTTTTAATATATAAATAAGTTATGCAACTAGTTATTTTTCCTTTCCTTGCTGATGGAATCGATCGGTGCAATGAGTTTAAACTGTTGATGGCATCAATTATTCAGCATCACCAAAAACAACTTGATACATGGTGACGGAAATTTGTCCCATTTACCATCTCGTATTGGTTCGCAAGTAAGCATCCATATGCTTACCACTTCAATATATTCTTCTGTGACAATGACGTAACGTTGCACACTATTGTTATGCATTTTTATTTTTGTTTTGATATAACGTTCTCGTGATAATGATAACTTTCCTTCCACAAAATATAAGAACATCTTTTATTAAGTGCCCTGGACTGTAAATTAATTACTTTGGCACATTGCTAGCTGCATAAATTCAGCCAAAGTTTGAAAATGAAGAAAAAAAAATTGTGTGGTAAAGCAAATTACCATTATAATGTATTCACTGCCATTATATATGTTCTCACGAAGTGAGAGCAGGTGGGCTACTATTCGGGGCAGTGTGTGTATATCTGTCTGTTAGCAATATATCTCACATTTATTACTACTCGCTCCATGTCGTCACTTCCTATCTTCAGAAATGAGTCATAACTCGGAAACTGGTGGCCCGATTGGACTGGAAATTGTTTTATTCTTCACGTTAGAGCATTTTAACGGTACCTTGCTCTGACAAAAACTGCGATCCATCGCGCCGTCATAACTTTTTTTTATTATAAAACTTCCCATAATATGTACTAATTTTGTTTTACATATTTCTAGTCAATCCGAACCAGTTCGGCAACAATGAAGTTTTTTTTTCGAAAATATGGATATTATTTAGCATGGCGAATTTGCTTAGTTTCCACAGGTGCGTACGCATGTTATAATTTTTTCTGTGACTGATTACAAATTACAGGGTGGATTTAGGAGGCTAAAAACTATATTGCCTGGTAAGCCAGATGATTTTCTTCACCTGGATAAGGAAAAATAAATGATATTAGAAAACTGATAAAAAGGTCCCGCCGTCGGCAAAAATATGGATATTTCTCAGTAAGGCACATTTTCTTAGTTTCCACAGGCGTGTATGCAGTCATTTTGCGAACTCAAGAAATGAGTCATAACTCGAGAATCGGTGCCCCAGTTGGACTGAAAATTGTTTTATTCTTGCTCTGACAGAAACTGTGCTACAATGCACCGTTATTCCTGCTTTACCGTAACCATTGGACCAACAAATCAACAAACATACAGAAATCTGATCATTATAAGATTTTAACCAACTTAGTGAACGGATAAATCAGACAAGAAGTAAATGGTTTGTTTTGGAGAACAAAGTCAAAGTTCAAGGCCTCTGGGCCGTCTAACTTTGCAAAGCCATTTTAAACATAGTGGAAGGGTAGAGAGAAAAGGAAGAACAAAGACATTCAGTTGTGTGAAGAATCAGTTAAAGGTCAAGGTCAAGGGACAAGGCCAAATGTCGACCCGTGTATATCTACTGTATGTGCCACTCAGTTAACTATATTTTTTTTTTTTTTACCAAACTATGTGGAAAGTTGGAACTCACCTAGCTTTTTTTTTTTATGGGTCAAAGGTAAAGGTCATATGGAGAAATCAGTTATAGTTTTTATCCAATTTAGAGGAGGGCAACAATTAATTATAAGGGAAATACCAAGCTCATTCTAGTGTTTTTGTGCGCAAATACATTACCTATTCAATAACACACAAATCTGGGTAATCAAGAGGTAAGTTCAGCTATGACTGACAAGGCTCAAAGGCTTCAAGAGTATGAAATAATACTGGTGTAAGATTTTTTCGAAATATCATCCTCACAGAAAATATCAGTCTCTCAATTACTGCCATACATCGCAAAAGAATGTTTTACAACTCTTGTGCACCAATTCTGTTGTCACAGGAACAATGAGAAGAGATTAACTATAGTTTAGAAACAAATTCGTGCAAACACATTATTTTCATGCCTGAAAAGCTGCCAGCATGATCATTTTCATTTTCTGTTTATAACTTCGCTCATGAGTTACCGGACATGGCATAATGCTGTTGCATCACTTATTAGATGATTCACAAAAAGAACAAAAAAATTATAAATCTTGATGGAGATTGACAGTGTTCCTAATGAAATAAAGAATGGTCACCACAAAGCTACAGTACAGTAATATACTTCTGTGCAAACTGGCAGGATAATGAATTAACAGAGGATCAGAGGATCCCCAAATTTGTGTGTCTAAGTGATTTGAACTACTCCTTAAACGCCTTGAAAAGAAAAATATGTCTTGGGGCATTTGCCCAAGAGTCAATTGTAGCCTGACAGTTTGAAGCAAGTTGAAGAAAGAAGTCATTATATCAAACGAAAAAGTCAATGAATGAAAGAAGAAAAAGAAGAAGAAGAAGAAGAAGAAGAAGAAGAAGAAGAAGAAGAAGAAGGAGGAGGAGGAATAGGAGGAAGAGGAGGAGGAGGAGGAGAAGGATAGGAATAGCAAGAGGAGCTAGAAGAAGGAGGAGGAGGAGGAAGAGGAGGAGAAGGAGGAGAAGAATCGGAATAGCAAGAGGAGCTAGAACAAGAAGAACAAGATGAGAGAAGTGAAAGGAAAACCGAGCAAATAAACTGGACTTTCACGACAATGTGGATATCTGAGGTCAGAATAAACCCTCTGTATGCTGTATACCATGAATGTATTTTGTAAACACCGGTACACTTCCTGGGCTTTCATGGGCATTCAAAAAAGAAAATCTTAAACACAAAATGGTCTGAATGGATATTTTTGTGTCCAGTATTTTGTTCACTCATTTTCACTTTTTTTTTTTTACAATACACAAGTTAACTTTAGTGACTACGGCTGGTCTGTTTAGTGACTACGGCTGGTCTGTTTAGTGACTACGGCTGGTCTGTTTAGTGACTACGGCTGGTCTGTTTAGTGACTACGGCTGGTCTGTTTATAATTTATGACCTCCACTCAACTTGTTGGAACTCTAGAAGTATCTGAATTATTTCAGCTCATGGGCGAGAGGAGAGATGCGAGAAGGATGAGTGTGTTCCAGGTGGGTGTGGATGGCAACGATGCTAATGCGACGCAGGCACAGCACTCTCGGGTGGTCGGTCAGGCTCGTTGGGTAGGTCATTCACACACTACTGCTGAGGGGGGTAGGTCACTCTCAAATTATTGCTGAGTCGGGTAGATCACTCTCACATTACTGTTGAGACGGGTAGGACACTCAGCTAACTTGTACCATGGTGACGTCAGCAGCTGCGGCAGGCGTCATGGTGCGTGACAGTGGTGGTGGTGAGTGAGGACCCAGCCTTCCTTGTCTCCTTTGCCGAGTGGTCCCTCACGGGCCGCCTCCTGGTGTGGTCAACGAGGCTCCTATTGGTCACTCGCCTCCCCAGGGATGATATCAGATCTTTACTTGCCTCTTGCTGGACTTTCTCCATGAACAACGCTATGGCACTCAATGTTCAAGTCTTTGATGGTTTGACACGGTAGGTTATAATCGTTTTATTTGCTATGGTTAAACTACAGTATTCTTCACAAACTTACAATATTCACTGTTATAATATGTTGTGTATATTAAAACTGGAAAAACAGTGGGGGAGGGACCGTTTAGGGCCCTTGGATGCATTACAGGATTCTATAGGTATCCTTTACAAACCTTAGGTCCAAGGTCATTTTCTATAAATCACTAACAGGCTCATACAATAGGATAAAAAATACAACCCATCATGTTCTGAATGTTGATTATCTTTGCTCTGTTGTGCAGCTGTGGCATCTTTGCCTACCTGCCATACAGTCCCAAGGGTGCTCGGGTGGTGCAGGTGGCCTCCTGGACCCGTGCAAAAGATCTCCATTACTTCACTTCTCTCCACCTCTTCCCTGAGAAATATCTAAAGTATGTGTTTCTTTAATGTACATACACAAGTTTTTATTTGAAGTGCTCTCTACAGCTTGCTTAATATCACAGTAATATATATTTACCAGTGATAATAACTATGGTGTAAGTTTATGATGGTTGGTTAGCCTCGGTGGTCATTTTTGCAACTTAGATTGATCCTGTGGGGGTTATTTATCCACTGTTGTGGTATTAGCGGCCGGTTCATTATCCCGGTTGCCACATTTCTCTTATGTAGGTTCTACCATTTGCTCCGATTTTACCTGTCAACCCCCAGAATGTGAATGGACACCCAGGTCGAAGGACATTCACACCAGGATTCGAACACTGCCACAGATTGGTTGACAGCCTACAATTAGGGATAATACTGAACTCAACAAACGTGGTGCGGGGATAAGAATCCATGTATTATATTCAGCTCTATTAACCTTTGCTCAGCATATGGTTGGTGAGCCATGATTTAGATACTGTAAATGGCTGTATAATTTGAAGAAAAGAAAACTATGTTTCATGCGTCTTACAGTGTTGGTCATCATTATTAGTAATGTGCATCACTTAACTTCTTGAGGCGATCTGTGTATGACAAGTTTTGGTGGTCATTTCCCATGGAAAGTTATATAAAAATTGCCCCAGTTCCATGCAGACTGAATACAAAGGGAATTCGTTTCACTTCTTGTAGTACGAATACAATGAACTCATCAGAGAATTGCATCCACGCTGAAACTAGTTAATAGCATTCAAACACTGTCATTTGTCTTTTCCATATTACATTTTCTATACTATCATCACCCTAACCCTTTTCCACCTAAGAATGCGGTGCTGTAGTTAATCAGATTCTAATTCACAGATTCTATGACCGGAGTAGTGCCTCAATAGAAGTAGGTTTGGAAAATCATTACTTATGAAAATTCATCAGATAGTGAATAATGAACCTCACATTACACATCCCATTAGCACTAAAATCGATTCCCTACTTAAACTTTTTGAAAGTTACTACTACATTCATGAGTCTAGGCACTGGCTCTCTGCACATTTTATTTTCGCTACTGCTTATGTCAGAAACAATCTTGGACTCTGGCATTTCGACATGTGAGTGTAACAAGTACACTGTTTTCGAAGCCATTTGAACCAGACCTTAATTTTAAATCTTACGATGAGAGTATAGGATGATAAAAGGCATAATATGACTTAATTTTCTTGCAAATTCTTACAGTTTTCATGGTATGAAAATAAATGTCACATCCTTACCATACGAACCTTACTGGCTGGAGTCACGTGAAGGAAATGCAACCCAGTACTCTGGCATGGACTACAGTCAACTAGTGGCCCTAAGTGAAGCTCTCAACTTTACTTTTCGTGTCCTCCCATCACGCAACTGGGCAGAGGTGAAGATGGTCCTTGTGTATTTATATAGAATATGCCAATTATTCATAAGCTTAGAAAACAACAAAAATGTTATATTAAGTACAGTTGGCAACATAAGAACCTGTACCAGAGACCTAGCAGTTGGTACATTTGACAACCTTGACATAACCACATATTGCTCGTGGGACTGACATGAATGATCGTAGGCGTCAATTAGTTTAAGACCTCAGTTTCACACAGACATTGTCCCAAGTCCATGTGTAGCCAACTGTACAATGTGATATTTGTATGTCTTAATCTAACAGAAATGCATTTTGGCATATACCATATATATTACTGTTTTTATTTCCCTTCAGACACAGGAATGCCACTGACGTCGAGACTTTGCAATAATCGAGTTAAATGGTGATCCTAGTGATATCAAAGTAGTGAGGCATATTCGTTATTATTCATTAAAAAGATCAGTCTTCTGTGAACAGGCGATAAACTCAGTGGCATTGAAGACAGTGTGTCTGTTGAGGAACTTAGTAACTTCGTTACCAGTGAGTTTCAAACAACCTGTACCTTTTTTATCTAATTAATTTGGGCTGAGAATATGTAAAGTTCCAAAAAGATATATACAAAACTTCAAGAAGAATCTTAGCTAGATAATTACTTTTTTGTCTTTCGACGGTACAAAGTCAAACAACCTCTGAGGGTTTAAGGTATGAGGAAAGATCCGATAAATATTTTTATTTATGTCTTTCCTTTTGTAAGGTGACCTTAAGTGTCCTGAGGTAAGATGTATTTTTAATTTCCACAAACATTATTTGTATAGCTGAGATGTGGTTGTATTCTCAGATTTATTATTCTTTAGTAAAAACTATAAGGAGCTTCCTGATTTCAGGCTGAAGGTTACAATGATGCTAAATAATCAGCAATTTACTGTTCAGTCGTTGATGGATGAAGTATTCGTATTCATGGTAAGGCATATGACAAGGATTATACCCTTTCATAATTTGTTCTTTCTGCATCACGGTTCCTCATCATAGATTTCTTAAGGATTCCATAGTTGTCTGGAATTCTTCAGTGTGGATGATTTTTCATGTGAGAGGGAAACGAGAAATTCGAGTATTTTCTACTGAGTTAATATCACTAACTATTATGTCTGTATTTCCCCCCAAAAAAAAAATTTGTTTGCTTTTCCCATTCCTTTTCCTGCACATTCCAATTGAAACAAGAAAATGTGGTTAGGATGAAATCTATAAGTATGAGACGATAAAATATGTCATTGCAATGATGCTTTCCACCGTGCTAAAGAATTTTGATCAGTACTGTAATACGGTGTGTGTTCCAGGTGACGGACCAGGTGGAGGCGCGTCAGTCTTTCATTGCTACGTGTGTTTACATTGTCTTGCCAAATCGACGTGAAAGGTAAGCTTCCAATGACTGTCTTAGAATTTCAGGCTGACCTTAACATACTTACTTCATAATTTCTCATAATTATCACACATACTGCATTTTAAGATGCTTACTTATGATATAATGATTTTTAAACAATAATAATCTATCAAGTGCCAGACGTTGTAACAATTCCCACAGTTCTCTATGTACTTTGTTAACTTGAATTAACACGTGATATTCTCCTAAGGTGGGACTACACAAATCCTCTTGATATTACGCCCATGAGCTTTGGCATGGCGAAACCAGTTTTAAAGATCAGCTGGCTAAGCTACTATGACCCACTGACCCACGAAGTATGGGCTGCCATTCTTGTCTCAACGGTGGTCGTGTGTTTTACCCTGGTTAAGGTAAGTATAGGGGTGGAGGGAAAGGAAAGCGGCGACGTCATATTTATTTTCATGTTGACAGCTCCAGACGATTATTAAAACACTGGATTAAATTAACCATAGGAACGGTAGAGATGGGGTTAGAAGTAGTCACCATTAACTCTTTCAGTACCTGATCTCTGTCTCTGTCTCTGTCTCTCTCTCTCTCTCTCTCTCTCTCTCTCTCTCTCTCTCTCTCTCTCTCTCTCTCAGCTGAGTAAAATCGTCTTGCTGCAGGTCGTATTGTGGTGGATTTTGGAGACTTCATGGCACTTCCCCCTTACTGTCTTACTCGTACTCTACATTTCACACTATTGTGTCTATTCTAAAGAAAGCATTATAAAATTTTACAAGATTAAGGCGTGGCCTGGAAGAAAATGTCATTAGAAGACGTGTTACATGGTCTCCAAAGTCAACGAAAATATTATTTAAACCTTGATTTCGTGAAGTATATGTATGTGCCACATAAGTGTATTCGTGGTCCATAATTTGTTCTCTCTCACCCATAACACTGGCTGAGGGAAACTCGCTGGGGAGAAGGTGGTAATATGGACCACTTTTTTGTTTGAGGCGAAAACATCCATTTTAAAGGCAAAAATTGGATCAATAACCGTCAGAGGTATTAACAAATTTTATCCTTATAACGCATTCAGAGTTATAATGAGAAAAATGAAACCATTTAAAGGCCACAACGTTTTATTCACGAACATCCAAAAAAGTGGGTCTTGGAAAATGGTGTGGTAATATGACACTAGTGGGGTGGTAATATGAAACAATTTTGAAAATAACAAAAAGTAATATTTCTTTTTGTGAATACATAAATAATAATTTTACAGTGAAAATGTATGTTTAAGAACAGAAGTCACAAATGAAAATATCATTGTCACACCCACTACGCAAGACATGGGCCCATCCCTGGCGTACTACACACTGAACCCATAGTTCTCCTGATTTGGACTTAGTGAATTTTTCTGAACAAAAAAGACAGTCTGCATCATTCTTCCAGGATTTGCTTCTCCCACAATTTCTTCTAGCAAGTTTGAACTTCAAGAAGACAGACTAATTCTCTCTTCTTCTTCAACAGAACTTTCATCATCTCTGTCTTTTTGAAAAAAATGTTTCTATTTTACTTTTCACGCTCTTTCCTCCACCTCCTCCTTTCTTTTCTGTGTAGGCCTGTTTGACAGATATTTCCAGAAAAAAAAAAAAGAATGTTGGTAATATGGAACAAGGTAAAAGGAATGGTGGTAATATGGAACAAGGTAAAAGGAATGGTGGTAATATGGAACAAGGTAAAAGGAATGGTGGTAATATGGAACACGCTGTTCCATAATGCCACCCAACACCATTTTCAAAATGAATTAGGAGAAATCTAGGCTAGAATTTTTTCCAGAAAACTATGCCATTTTAACAGGTGATCTTACGACAAATCAACACACTATACAGTATATCATAGTCCATATATATCAATTTATATAGCATAACAAGTTTTTAATCTTACCTAAAAAAAAAAAAAAGTTTCACTGAGTGAAAAGTAAACAATATCCTCTCAGAGCGCCTCACCTCGAGTGAATGATTCCAGAACATTCTGGTGGCCTGTGGGGGAACTAATAGTTATGTCTGATTCAGTTACCAATGGATGGCAGCACTTTTCAGCTGAGATAAGGCCTGTTTCATATTACCACCCTGTTTCATATTCCCACCTTCTCCCCTACCCATAGGTTTCCAGGGAACAGGAACTTATCCATGCGTACTAAACATTCATACTTGCGTCGTTCTGGGTCATCTGCAACCCCCACCTCCCTGGTTCCGAGGGTACTGCAGCTGCAGCCCTCTACTCCCCCGACAAGGATCCAGCTGTCGGGGCGTGCCGTCTCCCGTCAGTCTGCCTCTCAGCCACTCCCTGAGGTGCCCATGGAGGTGGGGGATGTCACACTCTCCTCGCCACCTGCTGTTGCTGCTCCCGACGACCCTGTGACTTCAGTGGCGCCTCCTTCTGTGACCAGTCCTCCACCAGAGAGCCAGGCATCGGCGAGTCTACAGCCTACAAGCTCGGGCCGACAGTTATCTTGGGATGACTTTGCCTCCCTCCCCCAGCTGGGCCTCGAGATCTTGGAGGACCAGCTGCGTCATTATGAGGGCTCGGCACCAGAGGAAGCTGGCGAGCTTGAGTATGCCAGAGGGGACTATCGGCGGGCATTGCTCTCTTTCACCGAGTTGCGCCGGGGGTCCCTCCAGGCTGTAACCGGCCCCGAGGAGTACCGTATCCTCTCTTACACCCTCGGGGTCGTGAAGTCCCATCTATCTACCGGTCCTAACTCTGACTCAGACTCGGACTCCAGCGATTCGACAGCATAACCTTCTGTCAGCCTCCATAGCCTTCGAGCCCTACTGCTCCTGTTTTGTCGTCTCCTTAAATTGGCAGTTCTACTGCTCTAGAGAACTGGCACATAGATATTGTAGGATATATACTGTACAATGTGAAGTGCATGTAAGTGTAGATAATGTATATATATTTTTTGGCTTAGTGCATATAAGTGTAGATAATGTATATATATTTTTTGGCTTAATGGCCAATCATGTGGCCGATAGCCATAAATACCAACCAAACAACAACATTCATACTCGTATACTGAACAGTTGTTGTATTCTATCCCAGCCAGCGCCAGACGATTTTTTGAGATGGGTGTCATAAGAGCGTAAAATATTACTGTCAATTCCATGAATCATCTCATGGTGTTCAGGTCTTGAATTGTATTGTTGCTAAAGTCAAACGATTTTATTAATCTACGGGTGAGTCATAAAAGCCAGAGTGCTGAGATGGAAAAGGAGTTCAAACCTTTTCTAGACTACAGGAAAATCAGTGTATGATGAAGTTTTTCTTGTAGCCTACCAAAGCTTTAGACTACCCCCTGAATTCTCTGTGAGCCCCTGGCTACGACTCTCATTCAGCCTTTGATAGAGGTAGACTGTGAGAAGAAACTAGTTCCGAAAGTAATTATACACCTTCCTTGTGTTGCATTCTCCTTAGTTTAGGAGAAGTTTATATCAGAGTAGACTTGAAATGTAAGAAGTCATCTATACAAGAAAAAAAAAAAATAAAACGCTTCTGCTAAAGACAACTGTAATACATTGTTCATTCATATTCTTACGTATTACTTGTAACTTGACAGTATGTGGGCCTCCGTGACTCAGTTTGCCGATGCGTGTTCCCTCAAAGCTGTGACATTATCCGACTGACAAACAACTCATTTTCAGCACCTCGGCACCTGCAGTAATGCACACACACCATGCCTGGGGCAAACATGCATCGGCAAATTAGGTCACGTAAGCACCTAACGTATGTTCAGTCATGGATATTTCTAATATGTACGAATATGTATGAATAAAACGTTACACAACTGTTTTTGGAAGAATGGCAGAGATGTTGATTTTCCTCTAGTTCACCACAAAAACACTGCACCTTTGATGCAATAAGATTAAGAACATCATATTCGACAGAATGTGGAATGCATTATTTTAATGCTCTCCCCTTAGGTCAGTTTTGGCAGGTTTACCTCCTAGAATCTTGGTGAAGTCTTTCTTACTTGATTCTTTGCGCTCCCTGACCAATTTTATTCAACTTATGGAATGCCTTTCATACTAAAGGCGTTTATTAGGAGATTTTTTAACTCCTCCTTTTCGGATATCTATTTTAAGGGTCATAACATGGCAAGAATATGATGACAGGATTTCCTTTGTTCAAAAATCGGCCAGTTCTGGTAAATGAGAGTCGTTGAACTATTTATGGCATAAATGGGTTTTTAATTTAACGCATTCTTCCCTCTTACAACTTAAATGAAGATAGCAGGTTCCATCCACCCTCGGGCAAGCAAAGTCTGCCAGTCAGTGAGGGAGGTGTGGCCAAGCGGTCGTTTGAAAGGACCGAGTGGATTCCAGGTTGTGGCACACCTCCCTGATCTTCCATCTACATGTCAGGAGGACTTTCAAATTCTAAGCTAAGGCAATAACACACCAGCCCTGAATGAACAACCTTAATATTTATTTGATATGGGAGATAGGTATTAGTGGTGACATGGGAAGCTATTTTCCAAAAGGGGATGTTAGCCTTAGGGAACGAGCTCTTAGATCTACACGCGTTGTCAGACTATAAAAGTTACGACTTATTTTTTAAATTTTTTGCAGATCACCGGATCAGAGTTGTGGCAGTCACGGCACGGGCATCTAAACTCTGGGGCGGTGGTGATGGAGGCGGTAGGCAGTCTGCTAGGCCAAGGACTCTACGGCCGTCTTTCAACTTCCAAGTCTAATCATATACTTGTCGGCACATGGCTGTTTTTCGGTGTGGTGGTCAGCACAGCATATCGCGGCAGCCTCATCGCCTCCCTTAACTCCCCAAGGCTTCCACCCAGACCAGAAACCGTGGAGCAACTCGTCAAAGCAGTCGACAGGTAAAGATTAGCTTTGGTGAAACTGTAGAACGAAGCAGATGGGTGAGGAGCCCATTCTGAAAATACAGAAATATTTTATTGTGCTTGGTAAATTTATAACTGAAGTGACAAAAAGATGCTGGGTGAACTGCGTGCAGATCCAAATGCAAGGGATTATTTATGAGGCGTGTATACAGGGAATGATGCGGTAGTGTTGGCGATGTATGCAAGTATGCAAGTGCTGGAGGTGGCTTCGGAGTCTGTAATACTTGCAGAGAGGGGTTTAAGTAGACCTCGGGGATACATTCTGGATCAACCTCGAGACCACTGCTGTTCATTATGTTCACTGAAACGTTAATAGGAGATCTGAGGATGGGGTGCACATGGGGGCTCTTTCACGTAAATAATTTCGTGCTAATGGCAGCGATTATAAAAATAATTGCTAAAGTATTGTATGGGATGGAGTCTAGAGGTCTCTAAGTAAACATGGGGAAGACAAAAATTATGATCACTGGGTGCGAAAAAGGAGCGGTCACGGATTTGCCTAAGTGGCTGTGTGCTGTTGCATATGGGGAGGAAGTAGGTAAGAATAATATTTCCTGAATGGGATGCAAACATTCGTTTCACGAGATATGTACTGAAATATTGAGCGGCCTGAAGCTGGTCGTTGATTTACTGCATAGTAGGTGCCATGACACAACAGTGATAGGATATGATCACTCGAGATTATGGGAAAAATGTACCTTAGTCATGTCATCAGTGCAAGGGTTATGGTGCCATGCATAGAGGCAGAAATAGTTGTCAGAATTGTTACTAATCCCTACATCTTGAGTGGTGTCACTGTCCAAAAAGGAACGTGTATTGTACTAGTATTAGCAGTGTCATACTATATTGCAGCATCTAACACGGAGAACAAGTGGAGGATACATTGGGATTGGAACGAAACCATGAGAATTATCCATGGACTAATAGGAATAAAACTGAAAGATGATATCATCAGAAAAATTGAAAAGACGACTGAGACTAGATGCCAACAGGAAGTAATGCAGAAAGACGGAGATTAAGATGGTTAGTACATTTAGAAGAGATCGATCACTGGGTGAGGAGGCACAGAAATCCTGAAGTTGAAACTGTCTACAGAGAAGCACACTGAGGAAAACATTGAACTGCAAGAAGTTGTGTGAACTGACCTTAGATCTAGATGTCCTACGAGAGAGCTAATGTTGAACTGAGCAAGGACGAGAGTGGTATCATCTTCACCCGTGTGACACATTAACCAGTGCAAGTCCACTGCTGAACAAAGGGCTCTCCCAGCCTTCTCCATGATTTCATGGACTGAGCCAATCTCTGCCATGTTTTCCCAGCAGACTTCACTATCTCATCTCTCCACTTCCTGCCTGGCCTTATTCTGCTCCGCTTACTATTTCTTGGAGTCCAATCAGTCAGCCTCTTGCTCCATCGGTTATCCCTTTTTCTCACTACATGACCTCCCCAACTTTATTTCTGTTCTTTTGTAACTTCTATAATGTCTTTGACTTTAGTCTGCTCTCTCACCCAAATTCGTCTTTTCCTGTATCTTAAAGACATGAACAACACTGACCTTTTCATTGCCCTTTGAGAACGGATTGGATGATTTTAAGTGATTTTGTTAGTTTCCAGGTCTCACAGCAGAAAAAAATTGCTGGAATTATACATTCGTTATATACTTTTTGTTTCATACAGATTGGCAAGCTACTTTTCATGATGTCTCTATGTTTACAGAAAGCTTTCCGTCCTATTGCAATGCGTCTTTTTATTTCGCTACCATGGTTTTTCGTAAATTTTAGTATTTACCCCAAGTAATTGCACTCCTTAACTTTTTCAAGAACCTCTTTGCTCATTCTGATGACGCTCTTAGCTATATTTGGAGTAAACATTAGTTTTACTCCGATTCATCTTTAACCCAGCTTTGAGACTTTCTCTGTTCAGGTCATTTAGCAGATCTTTTAATGTTAATGCAGTTTCTGAGAATAGGACAATGTCATCTGTAGATCTTAAGTGGTTTAGCTTTTCTCCATCTATGCATATTTCTTTGTTTTTCCAGTCTAGTTTTCTGAAAATGCTTTCTCGGCATGCTGTAAATAATTTTGTTGAAATTTTATCTCCCACCCGCCCGCCATGTCAATCTTTATTTTTTCCGAGCCATTATATAATTTAACTATAGTTGTTTCCTCTTTATACATGTTTGCGAGCAGTTATATAGTGTTCTTATTTACTCCTTGGTCTCGCAGTGAATTTATGATTGCTATGTGCCCTGTTGAGTCGAAGGCCTTTTCGTAATCAACAAAACCTAAACACAGTGGTTTATTATATTCTGTAATATTCTCAGTGAGCTGATTCATTGTGTGTAGATGATCAGTAGTCGAAAACTTGCTTCGGAATCCTGCCTGTTCACGAGGTTGGTTTTCTTCCAAATTAGTTGTAATTCTGTTTCGAAAGGGTAAGGACTTTTCTGCAGCGATTGTAAATAACTGATAATAAGCTAATGGATATATATATATATATATATATATATATATATATATATATATATATATATATATATATATATATATATATATATATATATATACACACACACTAGGAAAAAAAAAATTCTTTTAAAATAATTATTAAGAAGTAAGAATGGCGAAAGTGCACAGATAAGAGATGAAAAAAAGCACAAAAACAAGTGCATTCCACCAGCTACAAATACATGTTTTTGGCTAAGGTGTGGGATATGGTAATGAGTATAGGTCTCCAAATCTACATAGGGCAAAAGTGCTTCGAAAAAAGGTGAAGAAAGCACAGAAACAAGAGAGCATTTAGGATTAGAGGAGATTTGGAGATTTATACCCTTTATTATATAACCACACTTTAACCACAAACTTGTAGCTGGTGGAATGTAGTAATGGGTAATAGTCTCCAAATCTTCTCCCATCCTTAATGCTCTTTTGTTTCTGTGCTTTTTTCATCTCTTATCTGTGCACTCTTGCCATTCGTACTTCATAACTATTATTTTAGTAGAAAATTTTTGTTTCCCAGTTTATGATTTTTTTTTTGGAAGTATAAATATGCATAGCTCAAGAGATAGATTTGGATTGTTACATGCATAGCATACTGAAAGACTAAAATGAAGGTGCCTTTCCGTTAAAAGAAGTGTTTTGGTACGTTCTTAAACTGTGGGCAAGCTCTACCTAACCAATATTGCGCAAAATGGCGTAGTTATATGTGACCGCGATGCGATTTTCAGGCCGTAACTTGCGAACCATAGCGTGAATGCTTTTCATGAACAGAAACATCTATATCTGACAAGCAGCGTGGTTGGTGTATTGTACACTCGCGTACGGCTTTTTTTTTTTTTTTTTTTTTTTTTAAATTATGACTGATGAAGAAAGAAAGAACAATATCAATATTTTTGTGGTTCGAGTTTGCGACTCCTAGGAAGGTTAGCAAGACTTTGCGAGTAGTTTTGCACTTGAATAGCGAAGGGCTTTTAGTTTATAAGCTTAAAACTGAGTTTTGAAACAGTTTTCGCGAAAATACTCCCATATCCTATAGGACGGGAAGCCAGTTTGAACCTGCGTCATTCCTTCTTACGGAGTGCTACAGCACTCCGTGCTAGTTCAGGACGTTGTGACCAAAGCAGCAATGCACGGCCATAGTATTGTATCTTACATATTTTCTAAAAGATAGTAGCACAAAATTTTGCATAAAAATGGAACTCCTCTTTGGCCAAATTCTAGGAAGACTCGGACTACAGAGGGACTCCCATAAATGTGGCTCTCCCTGAACGTGCAGGCCAAAGGCTACTATGCATGACCATAGGGTTTTTCCAAGAAACAAAATTTCAAACAATGATATACCTTCATCTGTACCAGGATTATGTAGGATGGGACTCTACCACCCCCATGGGGCAGCGGTCCCCTTGGGACAGCGGACCCCTTAGGTAGGAGAACGACATATGTAAAGTGGTGGATCTCCACGTTAAAGTATTGCAGAGGCCAGTGCACCTGTCAAACGTGTTCTTTGCCTTGGTGTCAGTGCTACAGATTTTAAAATATTTCCTTCCTCAGGGTTACCTATGAATCCTATGGGACTTACTACAAAGAATCCTTGGCCAAATCCGACTCCAAGGTCCTGCAAGCTCTGGAGCGAGTCTTAGAACTGGGCCCAACTACTGTCGAAGGGCTCAGCGACGCTCTTGTGATGAAGTGAGTTACTGACTAACTACTACTTGTTCGTTTTCCTTTTTAAAAAAATGGCCTTTTTAACTTTGTTGCTACGATATCCATGCGATTCTTGGGAACTTGGGATAGACTATTCCAGCAGTCATACTGCACTCATTGCACTTAGCAACTTAGGTACATAGGCTTGATTTATTTAAGGGGTTCACTCACCTGTCAGATCAAAATAAAACTTGAGGTTATTGTAGATGGACGTGGTATAAGATTGGTGTGATGTATTGCTAAAGTTACTTAGGCAATGTGATGACTGTGGTGTGCTCTCACATTTATAGTTTCCTCCACAAATCACAATGAACCACAACAAAGTATTGATGTCCGAGGAGGATAGTCGAGGTAGGATAAAGTGGGCTAGACATACAACATATGCCCAATAGCTCGCTATCTTTGCACGTCTAAATAATAGTGGAAATTGCTGCTAAGAAACTGGTGGTAAGAAACTGGATATCTTAGACCCCATGCAAGCGAAACACTACCTTGTAAAACTACAGTTGAAGACGGTGACAAAATTTAGTAGGCTGCCACGCAAAACACTCAGTAATAATAACGACAGCGGCAGCAATAACAACAGCAAAATCAAGAAGAAGAAGAAGAACAACAACAACAACAACAACAACCAACAACAACAACAACAACAACGAACAACAACTACAACTACAACTACTACTACTACTACTACTATAATAATAATAATTAATTATCATTATTATAATTATTATTATTATTATTATTACCTGAAGCCTTGATTTTCTACAGCGTAAGTTCTTGATGAGAAATAGTTAGCACTCAAAATCTTGAAATACAAACATAACTATCAGTTCGTTAGTAGTATTGCAACACAACCCTGGCCACATCACAGTACCATCAACATGAACGAAAGTTTTCGAGAAAAAGTTTATTTCACAAATGACGCCACAGAGGTAGAATGATTTATAAATGTGAACTTATTAAATCTAGATGCTATAAGATAAGATGAACGTGAAACATAGGGAAATACTCAGGCTACTCCAGCCTTCCTCAGTGCTGGGGCCATCACTACCACGCAATGCAACCCCAGAACACAAGGCAAGAATTGACGCTGATTCACCTAGACACTCAGGTATGCTAAACATAAGAGAATAAATGGGTCTTTAAACATAATTATTTCAGTCTTGGGTTTATTTTTAGCCATTGCAATTCAATTAAGACTGGTTTAGTAAGAGATACTGAAGCAAAACCATAATAAATCTTGTGACCCGTTTAAATGTTATCTGAATCATTTTTGGTTAATAATATGTCAGAGCAATGCACATACTTATGATACTCTGTGCGAGACGTGATAATCAAGTGAGGCAATTTCGAAAACACACACACACACACACACACACACACACACACACACACACACACACACACACACACACACACACACACACACACACACACACACACACACACACACACATACTGTACACAAGATATTTTAAGCCCTGGTGTAAAGTATAGTATACACATGAATATGGGAAATACAAGTTCGCACTAAGGAATTTATATGTTTGACAAAGTCCAGTTGTGAGCTAATGTATACCTCAAGATTTTAAACAGAAATATTAGGGCTGAGCTCTCTTTCCCACAGATCAGTAATACTCGCATAATGTTATATGTGTCGTAAACTTTTCTCCTCTTAATCCTTAGGGAACTCTACCCCGGAAAGAAACTAGATCAGAAATGACCTCTCCATCCCTCAGGGGTACAGTCTCTATACAGGAGGAACTACAGCTAGACGTGTCACTCAGCACTGGTTGACAACACCTTAATTATGAAGTGATGGCCATCGACCACCAGCCAGAAAGCAACAACTGGCATGCACCAATAAAGTTAATTTCGACCATTACCGTGCAGAGATAAATCAGCGTTTCGGGAACGAGTCGTCGTCACGACCAAGAAGACCTTCCGATCCCCTTCGCATGTCACAACTCTTTATTGACAGAGAAATATCGGATAAAATAATATGCAGTATCTAGTAGTGGCAATGGTAATTTACTGTCAGATATTCTCAATAGGATACATTTGAAGAGTTGCATATCAGGAACACATGTAACGTTTGGTCCTGGATATAGTTTCATGGAGCTAATAAAAACAGAGGACGGATCACTGCGCTACATGCATCGGAATACCAGATTTTTTTTCATCCATCACTCTAAGAAATATTCAGTTCGGTTTGTACACCAGGGGGTAGGTGGTGGCGACCATCATCCACTCACATGATATAGCGCTGCCTACTTCATTCCTTATCTTTCTCATTCAACCTTTATCTGCCCTCTTCTCTTCTTAATACTCCCTGTCCTTCCTGTCACTTTTTATTAAACATTACTTCGCTTCAGGTGGTTCTATAGCAAGTGACAAGTCTTGTGGTTTCCTGTAACCCAAGAAACCATTTACAACGTTGGGTGGTATCCATCTGACCGGAGCAGGATGATGTGGTGCCTACTTTGGTGTCCCTGTAAATTGGCAGAAACGCAAATGTGGCATCCATCCAGAAATCAAACCTCCACACTTATCCCGCGCCTTAATGTCGTGAGGAGCTGTCGGCCCCAGGGGAACATCAGCTCACTGCACAGGATCGCTCTGAAGGGGCTGATGTTTGCCTGCGGTTGATGGATCTGCTCGTCCAGACAATCCAAGGTTGATCAAAACTTTTACGACGACACATCTCCAGTACATAGCCTATGTCGTCCAGGAACAGTCTGTGGATCAACTCAGTCTATAGTTGCTGCAGTGATTTAGTTATTGTTATGGCGTAAACCCAACAGAAAGTATTTGGACAAATACAGTGAACTGTTGACACCCAAGACTGGAGAGGACGTTTAAATAACTGCAGCATGCAACCGAGGATCATTGGCGATTGTTTCATTTCAGTGCTTGTCTAGCGTACTGGCATTTATCTATTATTATATTTGAGCAACTACAGTCTGTCATCTCCATAACAGGAGGTTGGAAATTATACTGTTACAAGAAACAGATTCGGTACTGTCACGGCTATATTATTATTATTTGTGAATGTATTCCCAATAAATAAAAAATAATAACCATATTATGTCGTAGTAAAATGAATCATGTATTAAATATGAATAAATTCTCTGTGAATATTAGTAAATATGTAGGTCATTATTAACATGACTGAAAGGAAAGTATATTGCAAATGGAGAAATAAAAATGATCAGTGGGATAACTACTGTGGTCTGTATCATCCAATATAATTGAAGAGTTGTCAGGAAACCACAGGTAAAGTTAGGTTAACATTTTAGTGTCATCTTGCTGTGCCTTTGGACAATAATTTACCCCTGAATATCACATACCATACAGATCGAGCGGAAAACTGAAAGATATCTTGAATTATATTTCATATAATAAAGCTTTATTCCTTTATTCTGTATTATAGAATATGCCAGTGGTACTCAAATGGCGGACCGCGATCCAAATCCAGACCGAGACGAGCGTTGGTGTGGACCTCAGTGACTTCCTTCTCAGATATATATATGATTTAGCTCTTATGCAAAATTTTTAACACCTCGGATTTATGGATGAGTTTCTTTTATAATATGGCTGAAATAATTAGCATTTCATAACGCCATCTCCTTAACACATATTTAACTATTGTAATAATGACTTCAGAGAAGGGCAGTATTGCATATACTGCAAAACGCTATAAGTAAAACACATGAGATAAATAAAACATCTGAGCACATCGTGTTTGCAAGACAGACAAGTGAGACTGCAGTTTAACAGAGGTCATAATTTTAACCAATTATTCTCCGTCCTAACACTGTTCAAAATAATGCAAGTTTTATAATAATTACCACCTTATCACTGGGATCTTGTCACGATTCCCAGACTGGTTACGGGTGAATAATATAAAAGTGTTATGATGGTGGCAGTGATAAACTGAATATGATTATATAGCAAGGGTAACAGCAATTAGAGCTAGGCTTAAGGCTGGCTAAAAGTATACCTACAACACAAGCAGCTGCTTAAGACACTCGCGGTCTCCAGAAGTTCCTTGTCAACGAAGTTACACATTATTTATTATCTACTTGCTTTTCGCCCAAAACTTCGAAAACCATTAGCAACTTTCCCAACAGCCACTTTGCACTGCTGAACTGATGACGACCCTGCCAGAGGAGAAAACAGAAGTTTGAGTTTTCCATAAGGAACATTAGTTTTCTAGATTGACCTCCAGAGAGATCATTGTCATATTCCCAACTTCTTCAGAGAGAGAGAGAGAGAGAGATCTTATAACCGTAAGAAGCTAATCGAATAGTTTATTGATTTCAAAGCACGTTTTGATTAAATCTCTTGGAGAACAGTTAAGTTTGTTCTCTGAGAGCCCGTAAATGATCACAACCATTACCAGTTTTTCAGAGAAGATGGTTGCTTTCAAGTGGGTATGTCCTGCGATAGTCTAACTGGAACTCATACATCTTCGGTGAAATATGATCCTCAGAAGAGGGGTTGGTGACTATTACTATGTACCTTTATGGACACAAAGTATACCTTTAGCTAACAGCACAAGTTTTCACTAACTGCACTGCATAATTATGCTGACAAGGTCTGGGTCAGCTTGCTGATGTAAGGCGTCTTTCCCAACCATGAGTCTTGTTAAGCTCCACCTTCACCAATGAACACCTTTGCACTTGTCTAAGATTAGGATTCTCACCATGACCATACTTAGTGAGATATCATGAGAGACAGGCTGTCACTTCTCACATTAATACTGGTAATGGCTATACTGCTGGTTACAGAAAAGCACATTGTTACATTTGACTGTTCACCTACGATGTTCTGTTTTAAAACTAATATTCATGTGTTTCAACCCACTCCAACTTCAGCATGACTATGTTGTATAATTACTTTTGATCCATTTCTTTATACCATCCTTCTCTCTCTCTCTCTCTCTCTCTCTCTGAGTGGAAGGGCATTAGTGTGTGTATTAGCGAGTCTCATTTAACCACATTGATGTTCACACAACTGACAGTGGAGAAGAATTTCAACATAAACACTAATTATATTTCATCACATAAATGGTTAGTTTTGACACACACACACACACACACACACACACACACTCATATTACAAGCTTCTAAATTATGATGTGTGTGTGTGTGTGTGTGTGTGTGTGTGTGTGTGTGTGTGTGTGTGTGTGTGTGAGAGAGAGAGAGAGGGGGGGATCCCTTACTCCTGTGGAAATTTTTGGTAATCATTACGTTTCATTTGTATTTCATTGTCGATATACGTCAATATTTACATCCTATTTTTTTTTTTTTTACCACGAGGATATTACTTGTCTGCTGAACACTGGTGCTGTGTAATTAGCAGCCCATCAAAACTAAATATATATCATCGACGTGTGACTTGACAATACGTTAGCACCCAATAAACAGTTGCCTATAGATTTCCTCTAATTCATTTTTTTTTTCATAGTGTGAAAATCTTGGCAATGAATAATCAACAGATCTACATGCAGAGTCACAGTCATAGGTATACCGTGTGACCAACAAAAATCATTTGTCTCTTGTCATGTGGTTATCATAAACTACTATTGAATTGCTGTTGACTTGTTGGTGGTCCTTTGTCTTGCTGGAGTCACCTAACTTCACCATGCATACTGTGTCACTCTCACCTTCATCAGTTATTTAGCATTACGATATGCTAATTAGTGTACAGAAGAAATTGGTCCCCTGTTATTTAAACAACACCTGAATCGAACCCGGTCCACCTACCAGTCACCTAAAGTCGTCATTAATTATATTCCAAACGAGCGCGGCCTTTCCATATTTATATACCTCCGCCAAGGAAGTTATGTTTTTGCAGGCGTTGGTTTGTTTGTTTGTATTGGTTTGTTTGTATGTCTGTTACCAGGATTACTCACAAAATTATGAACGGATTTTGATGAAATTTTGTGGATGGGTGGGCCATGGGCCAAGGAAGAAATGATTAAATTTGGGGGCGGATCCGTATGCGGATCCGGAGTATCCCGCACAATATCTCCAGAAGTTCTCAATGAAATTCAGTGCATTTTTGTGGAAAGGTGGGCCATGGACCAAGAAAGAGTTGATTAAATTTGGGGGTGGATCTGGATCTGTTAGCGGGATTACTCAAAAAGTTATGAACGGATTTTGATAAAAGTTTTGGAAGGATGGGCCATGAGCCAAAGAAAAAATGGTTAAACTTTGGGGTGGATCCGTATCCGGGTCCAGAATATCTCGCACAAAATTTGCAAAAGTTCTCAATGAAGTTTTGTGGATAGGTGGGCCATGAACCAAGAAAGAATTGATCCAGATCCAGATCCTTTTCGATGGCAATGATGTTGGCGGAAGTATGTGCTCTCTGAGTGCTTTCTAGTATCTATTGAAATGAGTCTTTCACAGGTTACTTGTCATTATTCCTGGATTACAACAGCTACTGGGGCATTCTGAGGCCAGCTAGCATTGTGCTTAAGTTAACCCCGAGAAAACTAAGGCTCTACCAGTTGGTCTCCATACGCCTCGACAGTGCCTTTCCTTGGGTACTGCTTCAATAGCCTATGTGACCACTCACCTCTATCTGAGGGTGTGGGTTGACTCACGACTCACTTTCCACAAGGAGGTCCAGTACTTAAGGGAACAAAGATGCGCCGCAGTACGTTAAGGACCCTGGCAGGTATGGGTAATGGAGCATTGTACCATGTTCTACGACATTTTTATATTCAGGGCATTTGCTCCATCATTGACTACAGTGCGCCGGCGCTACTCACCATTAAGGCACCACTCCGTACCAAGCTGGAGGTCATTCAGAATGATTCGCTACGCATCATGACCAATGCCCTTCGATGGACTAGGCTCTGCAACCTTCACATGGAGTGTATGGTCGGATCCCTTCACCACCGGATCCAAGCCAAGGTTGCTTGCCTTGCCGCCAAGCTGGCCTGCAATGCATCACCTCTCCCTCCTCAGTGTCAGAATCGGGCTGCACTACACAGACACCTTGATTTCCTTACAGATAGCTGAATTCACACATCTATTCGAGCCATAAGAACCTTCGGAATCTCCGACTATCTGCTACAGGACCCATCTATCTATCTATCTATCTATAGCCCGATGCCCTAATCCCGCAAAGGGTGGCCGCAGACAAAAAGCCTCCAAGTCGCTCTGTCACCCACCATTTGACTACCCTCCCCCCAACTCACCCCCCCCTCCCTCATATACCTCTCAACTCCATCCCTCCAACTCATCCTCGGTCTACCCCTCCCTCTCCCTCCCTCCACCTCACCTACATACACCCTCTTAGTCAGTCTTTCATTCTCCATTCTCTTCACATGTCCAAACCACCTCAGTGTATTTCTCCTAATCTTCTCAACCACATCCACATCCACCCGACAGCATTCCTTCACTTCTTCATTCGTCAACCTGTCCCTCCACGTCACTCCACATGCTCCTCAAAAGTAACTCATTTCCACTGCTCTCACTCTTGACTTGTTCCCCTCTTGCAAGGTCCATGCCTCGCTTCCATACGTCAGGGTAGGGATCACAATACTATCATGCAGTGACTTCTTAACTTCCATACTCACCTCCCTATTTCTCATCACTGCTTTCAGTGTACCAACAACCTTCCTTCCCTGCTGTACCCTTTCACGCACTTCATCCCCCAAAGTTCCATCCTTACTCATCACACTACCCAAGTACTTGAATGCACTCACATACCTATTAATGATTTTTGTGTCCCTCCTTCTTGATCCCCACCCCTTTTCTGCCTCCTCATCCCCCACGTCACTGCCAAGAGGATCACCTCCCCTCACCAGCTATGACAGGAAGGCCTAGAATGGATAGCCTCTCTTACGATGCCGAACTGTCTCATGTACTACACCAATGGTTCCATCGATCCTCCCAAAGCTGGTGCTGCTTTTGTTCGCAGGGGCAAGGTGTTTCGCAGCACAGTGACGGATGGGGTCTCACCACTACAGGCTGAATTAGCTGCCATAACTGAGGCACTAAAAGACGCCCAGGCATCAGGGACACACACTTCTGTAGTCATTCGTACAGACTCGCTGTCAGCTATTCAGACCCCCGGTCACCCAGATCGCAGAGAAAACCGACGCCTTCTCTCCTCCATCCTCCAAGTTGCAACTGACCTCATTCAATTAGGACAGTTCATCACCATCCACTGGATACCGAGCCATGTCGGCATCCCCAGAAATGAGGCAGCTGACAGAGAGGCGAAATTAGCTACCAAACTCTCTACTGTAGATATCGATGTTCTTTGCAGTCTTTCCCATATCAAAGATGTTATTTGGAGAAAAGCACCGTCCCTCACTAGGGTAGAGCACCAGGGCTGCGTAAACTCTGGCTCCTCTGCCAGATGGTATGCTGCTGCAACCCAGTATAAGCCACTGGAGCTTGTGGGTTATGCCTCCAACAGACTCCTCTCCTTGGTCCGTCATTTACAGCTAGGTTACTGCTGCCGTTCCTCGGTCATCATAGATCGACCAGTTGACACTTGTGACCACTGCGATGCCATCACACTTTTCCCCTTGCTCCACTACCTTCTCCACTGACCAGCCACTGCTAACCTTAGAAGTAACACCAACTACCCCGACCCTGACATCTCACGTACATCACCCTTAGCAGTACCACTTGCTCCATTAACAGCAGAAGCAGCTAAGCTCGTTAGGATTTCCTCTCTTGCTACTCTCCTTACCGTTGTGCATCACGCATGCCCACCAGAATAAAGCTACAGTACCTTAGTCACCACACCACGACCTCGCAACCACTGACTGGGCTATTGTACGGCCCAGTCTCTCCCATACTTAGTGGAAGGGAACATCATTAACAACAACAACAAGCTACTGGGGATTTTTATAAACTCACCTCTGAAAGCTATAAGCGAGGATTTACAATGAGTAGTAATCCCCCGACAACTACAAGTAGCTGGCCATATGAACGTTCCTAACACACATTTTTCAATTTGAAAGCTGGCTGTCAAATGCAAGTGAGGTTAAACTGGATCAGGTTTGGTTTGGCTAGGTTAGGTTTGGTTAGGCTAGGTTTGGTTAAATCATTATGTTTGCCATAGCTTTGACACGGGACACACTGATGCATCCAGTCAGAGAGATGGTTGGTAAACAATGGGGCCAGTTGGAGAGATCGTCGGTAAACACTGCCGCGAACAACCTAGTTTCTTCCATAAGTTAATAGTTGAAAATTTTGATAAGAGAATACCAGCAGTCAATGTGTTAAAGCATGTCAAAGATTGTCTGACCTTGCTCCATGACACAGAAGCGAAAAGAAGCGCTATGCACCCTCCATGAATTATGCACGATGAAATAATGATAGATGATTTAGCAGCCATCTAGGGAAACTCTGTTTTCCCTACCTACCTGTCTATATATAAACCTCTTTTTCTATCTGTCTGTCTGTCTCTGTATCTGTCTACACTGTTATATGTTGACAGGCAGGAAGATAGACCGATAAGCAGATTGATGATACTATAAGGTAATTCTTTACCAAACAGGCTTGCCGATTCCACCTATATCAGACTCTCTATCTCAATCAAAGTAATTTTGATACATATGCAACACAGATGTCGAATTGTGAATGCAAAAAGTTATTGGAAAAAAAAATTACCATTTGTGGAGTACTTAAATAAATTATCTAGGCACTGTGCATCCTGACCTGCCAGTGGGTTAACATCAATAAGTTCAGGTCTATCTATTACCTTCAGCTGAAAATTGACCAGCGGCTGATGACTTTCCTAGTATTCTGTTAATAAGTAAAAAATAAATAAATAAATAAAGTCTTATTCGTACATAACATAGCACTTCACTGACATCGCGTACTGCCCCTACAGAGTCTGGCATATAATCCTTCTCCTTTTGCGACTTTTCATCTTAACCTCGGACTCTGCGTACAGTATTTATGAATATATAACGTTAAAGGAAACAGCAATCCTATTTCATCCAGAGCTGCTAATCTTAACCTCAGACTGTGCCTAGAATTAATGGATTTATTATATACTGATGGAAACACCAGCCTCACTGTCCCTGAACTGCTTATCTGAACTTTAGACCGAATATTCTATTCTGTTCTAGGATGACTCATTGCAGCCTCCAACTCTACCTTGATCTGGTGTGAATGGCGATTTTTTTGACAGGTGAATAAACCACCAACATTACATCTAGGACTGCTCATTTAATCACAAGAGTTTGATGGTTACTTTAAGTATTATGATAATTGAGGGAAAAAATTCTTACAATTAATAAAACATTTTTTTTTTTTTTTGTTCCAGGACCGCTCATCTCAACCTTCGACTATACCTAGAGTTAATGGTGGCCGAAAATTTCATAAACATAGATGGCAGCACCCCTATCTACATCGGGAAAGAGACCATCCTCCCTGCAAGCGTGGGATGGCCAGTACCACATGATGCACCCTACACACATGTCCTTGATCGTGGAATTTTGGCGATACGATCGGTTAGTGAGCATTAACTATCGTTATGCAAGTGCGAATTACTAAAAGAATATGATAAGGTAGACACAAGCTGACATGCTGTATTAGGTGTGCACATTATATGCCATATTTCGAGAGAATATTCATAGAAAACTGTATGTTTGGTCTCTGATATGCATGGGAGTTAAAAAGTAAACATATTCCTTTCAGTATTTCTTAACCCCTTTGGTTCATTTACCCCTATGACTCCGAAAAGATTATGGCGTCATTACTGTCCCCTCATTCCCACTAGCAAATACAGGGATAGAAAGGGATACAGAAACAATAATATATAAATGCTGAAAACTGCCAGAGACTGTAATATAAACTAAACATAAGGCAAAATATATTTTCCTTTCAGGCCGGTCTGTATGACTATTGGAGAAAGGGAACACTGGGCGAGGTTAGACGAAAGAGTAGGGCCAGGAAACGGGAGGAGCTGAAACTTGGTAACCAAGAGAAACCAGACACACTACCATCAGATGCCAGTGGTGGGCGCGTCGTGAGTGTGACCCTGGTCCACATACAGGGTCCTCTGGTGCTACTCATACTTGGCTTAACTGTGGGTGGCCTGGCCTTCGTCGGGGAGAAGTTGGTGTCAATGGCAACAAAGAATAGTGTGTATTGACCTACCTTCAAGTGTGTTTTTCTTAGACAAGACTTTTCGACTTGTTTAAGTCAGATATTTAGACTTTTCACTCTGTTGGGGTCTGATACCTACTGCATCAAGTGTTTCAGTACAAGAAGCACTACCTAACGTGATAGTCATCATTTGACAGGAGTAAAGATAAACAAGGTTGAAAATACAAAAGCTTCGAAAACAAGGTGATGTAGACGGCCCATCAGACAGCAGTGTGAGGCGCATCGTGATGACCCTGATACTGTTCATGCTTGGCAGCACTCTGTGCTTTGTGGTATTTGTTGGGGAGAAGTTGACTCCACTGAAGAGCTAGAAATTGTCTGAGTTAGCTTTCCAGCCTATTGGTAATTGCTCACAAGCGAGTAAAATCACCAACAAGTAGTTAATTTTCATATTCTGCTGACGATAAAGTGTTGACGTACAAGTATAAGTGTATACATATTTATAGCTCTACAAAAATTTCTTAAAATTAATGAAATTATATTGTTTAAAAGTTTTAAAATATAGACTGGAGCATTTGCACTTTGGCATATCGCTTATTTTTAAGGGAAGTTCCTTTGTTACCTGCCAGAAACTTTTAGATGCAGGGGTATCTTTAGTAGCAGTCTCGTCCATCCCTCCTACTAACAAGAATCGGACAGGAAATGCATCAGTCCTGCAGGCTCCCGCATACGGTATATATATATATATATATATATATATATATATATATATATATATATATATATATATATATATATATATATATATATATATATATATATATATATATATATATATTAGGGTCTTCAACACTTACAAGGGGAAAAATCAAAATTGGATATTTTGGTGGGCAAAGTATGCAATCGATTCCACTTTACAAACAAAGCATTCAAACAAAAATTTATAGTTTTTTATCTATGCCAAGTCGTGCCTCACTACCCCTGCATTCTGTAAATCTAACTGAGCTGAGTACGTGCAGGGTATGGTGAAGAAAGATAAAAATAAACAGTGTGGTAAAAAAATAAACAATATTTTTGAGATATACAACAAGCGTAATCATTTTATTACATGTGGGATTTTTTAGTCGAGTCGTAGAGGGCTCTGTGGTGCTGCACAACATGGAAGATCAGCTGTCGTTCTTCTTCATTCTTTGTCAGACCTCTGTTGTAGTCTATTGCCAGTTTGACTGCCCGCTCAGCAGCATCACTGACCACTTTGAGGTGGGCCATGACATCAGGAATGGGGCAGAGGCCATTGATGCTTGTCAGGATATCCTGCTTCAAACACTGGAAGAAATTTTTCGACTTCTGGGTGACAAACTTAGAGATTCTCAAATCTGATGCCTTATCAATCGTCTCCATGTTCAAACGGCGCAGACCCTTCATCCTCGGCAGTGCTGTGGTCATATTTTTCAGGATTTCCTGCTTTTCCTCAGCAGAGACTTTGTCAGAATACATGGCTAATGGAGCCAGGTCCTCACTGAGGTACCAGAGATGGCTTTTGACTATGTCTAGTGCCTTCTTTGCTACAGCGGGATCCACCTCTTTGAATTCTTCAAACAATTCAGGAGATTGAGGTCATTGATTGGGGTGTCAACAGCATTTGGGGCTTCAAACCTGTGCGTCACATAGATGGTGACGAGGAAGACACAGATGCGTTTGATGGCCTCCTTTTGATGCCATGGAAAGGGAAGGAGGCTGCATCCTTCAGTTGATTTCTGAAAAGGAAGATCTTGAGGCAGGAAAGGCCTTTGGCCATCCAACGTGCCCTGTGATAGGCACCTGGATGGTGAAAGGTCATCCATGCTAGCTTCTTGCTGAGGAAAGCCAACGACAGCTGGAGGAGCTCAGGGTAGTCATCATGGGGTTGCGCATGATCCATGCGTCTGAGTATGATGTGTTCAATGTCCTCGGCTCTGTTGGCAATCCACGACTGAGATTTTTCATCTAGGTCATCATCGTTGGGATCGAAGAATCTGTGTCAACTTTGTTCCAGAACGCTTTGAATCGACCGAAGAGAGGAATTTCAGGACCAAAAGAAGAGAAAAAGAGATCAAAGATCCCTGCCACTATGAGTTCACACATGTGATGCTTGAATGCCAAGAACAACAGTGGGACTTCGAGACCTCTTTCAATGACAAACCAAGCTCCATTGTGATCCCCGGTTTTAGACGCTGTAGTATCAAAACAGAGCCCTGCAATCCTGGGCTTCACCTCCAGCCATTCATCTAGAGTCCTTAGCACTGCCACTCCCATTGCTTTGCCCGTTCCAGCAGGGATCATAGGGATCGCCAGGATCTTCTCCGTACCAATCCCTGTAACAACAATTGCCAGGCAATCACTGCGGCCGTTACCATTGATGCTGGGCAAGAGCTGTCCATCAAAGTGGAGAATCAAGGGTGTTTGTGGCTGGAATTCTTTTTGGATCTTTTCAGCGATCTCAGTCCTTGATTCCTTCCAAACAGAGTGGAGAGATCCGACAGACAACGTGAGTTCCCCCACGTCAAGCCCTGCTGCGATCGAGGCGGGAGTTACCACTTGCATTGCAACTCGCGTTGAAATGAGGCATGGGTTTGAGAAGGCCAAAGAAAAATTGCAAAGTATGGTGTAGTTCCTACTAGTAGTGGAACTGAATAAGCACCTTGCCCTTCAAGTTCCTGAACGTTTGATTTTTCTGAACATCCTTATAAATATATATATATATATATATATATATATATATATATATATATATATATATATAATTATCATTTTGAAGTGGTGTTACAGGATACTGGAAGTTCGTGTTTATGACTGTGATCCCATGTGTGGTTACTCAACAACAAATCTTAGGTTTTATTGGAGCAGGCGGAGGTGTGCACTCTCTGAGTAATTTCTACTTACTGTTCGTTCTTCTGACACTGGCAATATTATGACTGACAGAAATTGTTTCTCCTCTACAAGTGAATACCTAGAGTTGTTTGTACTGTGTGATCTTACGAGGGTGTCGATAATATGATTTCCCGATGATGATTTCAGCTGTTTGATCTTTTGACATTATAACTGCCTGAAGGTGTTGCTACTGTGTGATGGTACGATGATGTTGACAATATGAGAGTCCAATGGAGTTTTTATTATGTATACTTATGACGGAGGCAATAATATGAATGCAAGTCAATGTCAATGACTTTATGTATGGCTTTTTTATGTAAGTATTTTTCGACAACAGTTCCACTTAACGGTACGACCTCAAGAACGAAGAAAAGTCAGTATGACGAAAGCTACATTCAGTACGGACTTATTGCTATGTGAAAAAACGGGTGTGTATTTTCAGTGTCTTATATTCCACGAAATTTTATCACTGTAGTGCATGAAACCAAGCTTTCCCAAGTGATTTTTGAATAGCTGTCAATCGAATCTGAAAAGTAAGAAAGTTGCCTTCTTGAAACAAAAGAAAGAGGAACTGAAGCGAGCACACTTTGATCGTTCAAGATAATTCAACCAACATAATGAATTTGGGTTACGAACATCGTGCATGGTATCACTGGGATCTGAGGAAAAAAAACCCGCAACATTGCAGAGAAGTTTGCCGTCCGTTGCTGTAAAGATATGGTCTGCTGTTAAAAAATGTGTTACTGACTAGGTTACACCAATACGGCTCTGAAATGATACTGTTCATCAAAGAATATTAGATATATCTAGAGGTGTCAGACAGCATGTGACTGCTTAAATTAAATGGGCATCTTTAGGCAAATTTGCAATCTAGCATGATTAGACGTCTGACGTGCCTATGCCCAACTCTTGGTGTATGCACGAGACATCAGTGGTGGAGATTTCAAGGAGGATTTCTTGTTCTGTCATGCTTTGGAACAGACTACAACAAGTGAAGACATCTTCTATTAGGTCTCCGTTTTTTGTAGAGTCTGAAAGACTTTCTTAGAATAATATATATGTGTGTACACGACTGACAGAGTAACAGCAATGCTTGGTCATTGCTCAGGGTTTGAGGAGAGTGTAGGAGGCAAATCCTGAAACAAGACACCTTCATTGCATGCTTCATAGATATGCACCGGCATCTAAAACTCTCATACAAGGGTTAAGATTTTCACATCGAGGTTCACTGGTGTCACGGGGGATTATGGTATCAATAGCAGAGTCACCGATGGAGGTGGTTTCCGAGTTGTTCAAAAGTGACAAATCAAAGTCGCTCGAGCTCACCAAAGCTCTGTCAGACAACCAGTGACACTAGGAGCTAGCCTACTTGAAGGGCATATTATTTACGCCTAACCTTGTAAAATTCATCCATCCAAGATAATTTTACCTGTGATTGATTTCATGGACAAACTAAATCATTTAACATAAAGTTGGAGCTGTTGGAAGGGAAAGTCAGAGATGAAAATCTTAGTATGTTTTAACACCTTTGTGAGGCACTTGATAAATGCAATGGCACTGGAAAACTAGAATTACTGTACCATGTGTAAACACATTATTCTTCCCTGCGGTTGCAGTTGCATTCTTATTTCCCTGCAATGAGCGAGTTGGAATGAAAACTGCTTAGGAACCCATTTATTGTTAATGTGTACCTTCTTCCAGATAGCATGCAAAAAGAATTCCTAAAGTTGTTGAAAGACTGTTGCACATGATGCATTTGAAACACTTCCCTTGACCAAGCTCTGATCTAACAAAATTTACCTTGCTGTAGTTGATGGTGCTGTGGGGTCTTTGCTGATGTCCCATTGTACTTGTCTGTGTGAGCAACGATTGTTCAACGCTGTTGAACATGAAAGCCAAACACAGAACACGACGTAATGTATACCATAATTTTTGAGTATGTCTGTCTAATACTGCTTCTCGAACTAAGAGACTTGTATGCACAAATTTGGGATATACTTCACAATGAAGTTTGATACTGTTTTTCGTAACTATCAAAAGCATGGTGTTAACACTTACTTTTCAGATGAAGTAATTATTATTTATTTAGTCTTACAATAGCTGGTATTGTACCATTGTACACTGAATTAGAACCATTATTTATTATCTTCATAGTGTAACTTCAGTTTCACTTCTACGTAGCATCGCTGTCCATTGACTATAATGTTAAGGCATATCTGCTTAATAAAGGTATTACAATATCTACCATTTGATAATATCCCCCTTAGTATCAGGTGTACTGAAATAGTCCTAATTTATTAGCATCCATGGGGGCATGGGCCGATGCTCTACTCATGGGGTACTTGGTAGGAAAAGGTTTGAGAACTCCATGCTTAAAATGTCTCTCCTGACCTGAACGAATTTTGCTTACTGCATAAAAATAACATCATCGTAGTGAAGATATAAAAAATTTACAGCACTTCCTATACGGATGTCTTTCATAAACTGAAGAAAACCGTCAGGTCGGAACAAGAGTATGTGTAAAGGTCATTGTAATACAGTAGTGAAGATTCTAACATTTTCATAATCTCAGGCAAGTCTGTACGAGCAGTGGAGGAAAAAGACAATGGAGAAGATAACCCAAGCAACTCGAATGAAGCAGATGGAGAGACTGGGAGAGGACAACAACATGGAACCTGTGTCCTTAGATAACAGCAACAATAAACCCACCAGCCTGACTCTCACACACAAGCAAGGACCAGTGATTCTTCTAGTGGCCGGCCTCATACTCATTGGGATTACATTTTCTGTAGAGGTTCTCATACGCCAAACCATCACTGACTTAGCCTTCCCTCAGCACAATTATTCTGCTTTGTTCTGCCTAAAACAAAATATTTCTTTCTGTTAAGAGGTTCAATACATGCTGCAACCACCACATCTTCCCTTCACTGGCCTCTATCTGCGGTGATACATTCTCTGGAAATTTTCATAGTGCCATGACCATCGTTCCAATAGTCCTTAATTGCGATTACTTTTTTTATTTTCCGGATACCACAAGACGACTTTATTAACCTTAAGACCGTCACACACGCATATGAAGAACAATGAATCTGCTCTTGAGTTACATTAGTTACAGCTGTGAAGTGATGGTTGCAATGGAAATTCTTATAAAGCCAGCACAATCACTCACGTAGCACCCAAAAAATCGGTGATTCTTCTGTATTCTGGCTACTAAAATACGATTTTTTTCGGTCTTAAATTCATACACATCAGGGAGTATTGATTCTTCGTTTGGCTGGTCATGTATTTAATTGGGTAACGTCTGTGAAAACGTTTCATATTGCCCTCACCATCCCATACTTAAAGGTTTGGATGCCACAGCGATATTTATTATTATATTAATATGTTCACTTCGTTGACATATTACTCACTACAGCCTTCCGTTTCTCTGGCGATTTCATTCACGCTCAGGCCGACCTGTTCGGCAGCCTGCATGAACCAGCCAGTTCAAGGAAAACTGAGCCGGTGTAGTTCGTTGTGGCAA
>NC_136993.1:57935893-57937263 GCF_032717465.1 Coenobita brevimanus | reverse complement strand
TCTGTGCTGGCCGCCAGAGAGGCCGTTTAGCTAACCCCGAACCTACAAGTTGACTTCATCCATCCAACGTTTAGTTTATGCTGGGTCTGGCGTGTATGGCCACATAAGGTTAACTGTGTCAGTATGACACTCGGCAGTGTCCCGTCATTATGTTAGTTGCAATGTGTACAAGTGGAGAGGACTGTAGGCTGTAGACGGAGTTATCGATGTTCGCAGAGAAATCCATATTTATAAAAGGCTGTGTTAAATTTTGTATTTAAAACATTCACAAGTAAAGCTAAGGAACTTAGTTAATAATTGCTCCGTCTTTTACATTCACAAATACTTCTTTCATCATTAAATGCAATTACTGGTAAGATCTATCTATCTATCTATAGCCCGACGCCCTAATCCCGCAAAGGGTGGCCGCGGACAAAACGCCTCCAAGTCGCTCTGTCACCCACCATTTGACTACCCTCCCCCCAACTCACCCCCCCCCCTCCCTCATCACATTCCACGTTCCCACCCGAAGAATGTCCTTCGTCCGTTCCTTAGTCGTCAGCATGTGATTGGTCCGGGTCGAGGCGGGTCCGAGGCGCTTTGTTCGCTTTTTTAGTTAGATTCTTTTACGGGGTGGGGCACTAACCCCACCACCAACCCTTTTAGTCGCTGCTCGTACGACAAGCAGGGATACTAGGGGAAGTATTCTTGAAACCCCCTACCCCCGGGGTACTGGTAAGATACATACATATACATATATAAATATATATATATATATATATATATATATATATATATATATATATATATATATATATATATATATATATATATATATATATATATATATATATATATATATATATATATATTGTGCCATTATGTCTAACCAAATTTTCTCTTACCAATTTTCATCATCATTGTTTAAAGTCAGGTCGCATCCCTCTCCACCTACTACGGAGTCCATATTTACCTTCAATTTTCTTTCATTTTAGCTTCTAATAGTAGAGCCAACTCTAGCCATCAGACGAATTTATTAATCTAAGAGTGACTGGGAGCCTTAGATTGTTAAAAATGGTACAATGCCGGACTGTCCGGCGTCGCAGTATATGGGACCCTTTACAGGTTTTTAAAAATGATTAAGTCTGATAATTATAACCTTCATTAAGAGCGTCTGCAGTACTGAGTCTCTGTAATGTTTAAAAACAATCATGTGAGTGAAAAAAAAAAAAAACAAGATTAACGTCATTTGGTGAGGGAGTTAACATAGGCCATAAGCAGTAACATGCGAAGCAAGAGTGCGTGGCAGAATAGGAAGGCATATAACACTTGAATCCGCCTGACACTCATTTTACTTTGTTTTTGCTGCTACCTGACGATAACATTCACAG
>NC_136993.1:57825893-57930893 GCF_032717465.1 Coenobita brevimanus | reverse complement strand
AACTATCTAACTATCTATCTATGTGTGTTAGCATAAATTGTTGTGTGTGTGTGTGTGTGTGTGTGTGTGTGTGTGTGTGTGTGTTGGTGGGTAGTGTTGGGAGTGTATATGTTCGTATGTATGAGTGTTAGCATAAATTGTTCTGTGTGTGTGTGTGTGTGTGTGTGTGTGTGTGTACATTGGGTGATGCGCCACATACAGCTGCCTAGCGTATAAATAACACGTCTCGAGTAGCCAGGATCACAGTGAGAAGCTCCGGCACGCAGAAGCGGAAGTTTTTGGGGAAAGGCGCTGGAAGGGAAGGCTATTTTGCTTTTGCCATCTGGTATTCTCTCATATTCGTTTTTGCGATGATGATGATGATGATTATTATTATTAGTAGTAGTAGCAGCCTTTTTTTATATAGCCTAGATAAATAAGAAAAATCACCTCCATCCAATGGGGAATTATATTGTGAAGATCAAAACCATCCTTCCTAATACAGTTCACCATTTGGAGTTGTAATGTGAAGGTTAACACTAACCCTCATATTACAATCCGATGGCCCCAAGCATGCCAACGGCTGTGGTTACCAACCATCTACTATTACTATTATTATTTTATTTTATATTTATTGATATTACAATGAAAATAAAGACATTAAACTATTGGAGTCACTGGTGTATGCGACTCTCGACCACTGTAGCTCGTAATCCGTACCCGCCAGAGAGACAGGCCTCAGGGCTGATGATCTTGTGCCCCTCAGACATAGCAGAGCAGACCTCACGAGGGAGAGTGAGAGTCGACATCTCATCCAGGCCATAACAGAACTCTGCGGTTGACTTTTCTTCTTAGAAAGAACCTCTGCCAGTCTCGAGTAGAAGCTCAACGCCTCTGGATCCATCCCACCTGATGCTGTGAACGCAAGAGGAGTGAATCGACCGTGGTTCACATGTTGGATCCTTTCTTGATAATTTTTATATTTTTCTTGTTCATTACTTTTGCGTGCAGCTTCGAGGGACAGTTCACGATGACATGCTGCCATGGGATCGAATATCCTGATGTCGAAGAACGCCCTCTGCCCACGTGTCCAGAAATCCCGAACACTGACATCCACTCTTGCATCATTTGATGTGTTTGCTGTTCTGTGGGTGAAGTGCTCGCCGTCCAGGAGTAGCAGAGCTGGCTCAATCGTGACATCATGGCACATTTCCTGCGGCATTTTGGCAGTAAGGTCGCGTAATTTATCCTGTCGGATGCGAACAAAGCCTCCCTTCTTGCATACCATTGCATGGTTTGCATCAGAGGCAGTGCCACAAGCACAGTGTTGAGGTAGGTTCTCTATTGACCATCCATATCTCAAGGCTATGGCGTCAATAATTCTTGTTTGTTGAAGTGGAAGCCTTTTGCCTTGAGAAGCAGGGTTGTGAGCCAGTTCAATGCCCCAACCTCCTGTGCAATTTCAACTCTTCTTCACAGGTCTGGTGTTACATGTTCGATTATGTGCTGCAGCTGGTCCTTTTGTCTTGTTTCACGCTCCTTGCTTATCTGTGTCTTAAAGTCTTTCTGACTTTGGTGGTCGATTTCACTGGTCTCAACCTGGGCGCAAATCTTCTGTGACAAGGATTCGGTAAGCCTGGGTGAATTTCTGTGTTCATAGCTTGCTACGGCAGCTGGATTTATAATGCCAAGGCCTCCCATCCTGGGTGGTAGTGCTAGAAGGTCCCTCTCTTGTGGTGTGGGGATGTGGCCATTGGTTTGAGATGGCAGGAATAAATCCCTGATAGCATCCTCTAGCGGTTGTAGCAGCAACTCGATGTCTGGTATGGTCCTCATCACGAATGTTCACTTGTGCTTTACACCATAGGTAAATGCACTGTATGCTTCATGCGGTTCTATTTTTGCGTGGCTGGATTGTGTATGAATTTCTTCTACTCATGTTTTTACCTTATCACTAACATTTTTGTCTTTGAATTCCTTAGTTCCAATCACAGCACCTAGACGTCTCTGACCTTCCTTGGTCACTATCACGTTTGTGCCTCTAAATGCTTCCTGTGCATCTTGATAGTATGCTGGTCCCACGATCGAAATGGACTTACTTGCATTAGGGTAGTAACCTATTTCAGGGCCATGAGATGTTACAACGTCCCATCATTTCCTCACATCCTCCACCTTGCCAGCACCCGTGAGATCATTTACATAGGCTACCTGTTTTACATTGGTAGCCTCGTATTTGATCTGTTGTTGCAGCACTGTCATCGCCAGAGCGTACATAGCCATGGCAACGGAGTCCCCCAAGGTAGTTCTTTCTGTGGACTGGATTACACCGACATCGTGAGCAGCTGTCTTACCCACAATGTAGAGGTCTGCTGGTTCTTTGTAGGTGTTTTCCACATATCGGGCAAATGTTGGCCATTTAACCTTGATGTTGTGCAGCATTGCCTTCCGGTTGATGGAATTAAATGCATTTGAGGCATCACCTAATAATACTGCCTGACAGTCCTCTTCCTCATATATTTTTCTCATGGAGTGAACTGCTGCCTCACCTCCTGCCTGAGTATAACAGGGAAGTGGAGGAACGATTGGGCAAATATGAATTGGAGCAGATGGGAGACGTGGAAAGTGTGTGTAGGATATTTAGAAAAGAAATATGTGCAGCATGTGATGTGGTGTGTGGAAGGAAGAGAAGACGGAGGGGGGTGCAAGGAACAGCGTGGTGGACTGAAGAGGTGAGACAGGCTGTGGCACAAAAGAAGAAAGCATACAATGAATGAATGAGAAATAGGGACGTGCGTGGAAGAAGTTAGAGGCGGAAGAGAGAGTTATATGTAGAAAGAAAGACAGAGTTTAAAGATTAGTAAGAGAGAGTAGAAGAGATTGGATGAGGAATTTGGAAGAATTTGAGTGTAAAGTGGAGGGGACTGCAGTAGAAAGAAAATGTTCTGGAAAGAGGTGAAAAGAGTAAGACAGGGTGGAAGTGAAGTTAGCAGGGGACTGAAAGATAAAAATGGTAGATTACTAGTGGAGAAGGGAGAAAAAGTGAGCAGATGGAGAGAACACTTTAAGGAATTGTTGAACGTACAGGATGGAAGTAATGCGAGTATAAGTGGCTGGGGAATGGCTGGGAGAAGGAGGGAGGTGAGAAGACAGGAAGAAATCAGTAGGATAGAAGTTGTGGAAGCAATGAAGAAAGTTAAATCGGGGAAAGCCCAAGGAATTGATGGAGTGTGTGGTGAAATGCTGAAGCATGGGGGAGCAATAGTAGTAGAATGGACGTGGAAGATGTGCAGATTGGCCTGGGAGGAAGGTAGAGTCCCGGAGGATTGGAAGTCAGGTATAATTATTCCCTTGTACAAAGGAAAAGGGGAAAAAGAAGTGTGTGGTAATCATAGGGGCATTTGTCTTCTTAGTATAATAGGAAAAGTGTATGGTAAGATGCTTATTGACAGAGTTAGAGAAAGAACAGAGAAATCAGTTGGAGAAGAACAGGGAGGCTTTAGGAAGGGAAGAAGTTGTGTAGATCAGATATTCATTCTTTGATCTTTAGTGGAAAAGTTTCTAGAGAAGGGAAAGAAGTTGTATGCGGCTTTCATGGATTTGGAGAAAACATATGACAGGGTGGATAGACAAGGATTGTGGAAAGTGTTAAGAATATATGGAGTAGATGGGAAGTTGTTGAATGCTGTGAAGAGTATGTACGATGGTGCGAAGGCTGCAGTGCGTGTGGGTGGTGAACTAAGTGAATTTTTCTCTTTGAAAGTTGGGTTGAAACAGGGATGTGTCATGTCTCCATGGTTGTTCAATCTGTACATGGATGGGGTAATAAAAGAGGTACAAGGTAGGGTAGTGGATGTTGGAGTGGCCCTGGTGAGAGAGGATAGTGTTTGGAAACTCCCTGTACTGTTGTTTTCAGATGATACTGTGTTGTTGAGTGAAGACGAAGGAGAGCTGCAAGGCTTGGTGGATGTGTTTGGGAGAGTGTGTAAGAAACGGAATTTAAAGGTGAATGTAGGGAAGAGTAAAGTGATGGTCTTAGAGAGAGGTGAAGTCAGTGAATGTACAGCGAGGTTGGATGGTGAGGAATTGGAAAATGTGAGTATGTTTAAGTACTCGGGTAGTGTGATGAGTAAGGATGGAGGTTTGGAGGGTGAAGTGCTTGAAAGGGTACAGCAGGGAAGAAAGGTTGCTGGTTCTTTGAAAGCAGTGATAAGAAACAGGGAAGTGAGCATGGAAGTGAAAAAGTTACTACATGACAGTATTGTGATACCAACTCTAACGTATGGAAGTGAACCTTGGACGTTGTTGGAAGGACACAAGTCAAGAGTGAGAGCAGTGGAAATTAGTTATTTAAGAGGAGCCTGTGGAGTCACATGGAGAGACAGGCTGACGAATGAGGATATAAAGGAACGTTGTGGTGTGGATGTGGATGTGATAGGAAGCGTAATGAGGAACACACTGAGGTGGTTTGGCCATGTGGAGAGGATGGAGGGTGAAAGACTGACGAAGAGAGTGTATGCGAGTGAGGTGGAGGGGGGAAGAGGGAGGGGGAGGCCGAGGATGAGATGGAGGGATGGGATGGAGAGGTATATGAGAGAGTGGGGTGTGAGTTGGGAACAGGGCAGTGAAATGGCGGGGGACAGGGCGACTTGGAGACGATTTGTTTGTGGCCACCCCAAACGGGATTGAGGCGTCTGGTAATAGATAGATAGAATTTTTCTCCTAACTGTTATGTTAATGATATTGCTAAGACAATTCATATCGCTCAAGCTGAAGGTCATTTGGTCCTGGGTGACAGTTGTGCGGTTCCCATTCTGAGTCACTCACACATTCGGTTGATGGCATCCTCACCAAGGACACCAAATTGTTTGTACTGCCTATTACATAACATTTTAATGTCACTCTCACACTGAGTTGGATGCAGTACCATCACTCTCAGACATTTTCCCCCGGAATGATTCATTTTCGCCCTTGTTTTTTAATGAATTACCACATTTCCAACCTAAACTCCTTTCTGAGCCACCACACAAATCAACCCAGCTAGTCGCTCTGAGAGTTTATGTGTATGTTCTTTCAGGTGTTATAATTATGTTGCTTGTTTCCTGTTTTGGTTACAAGTATTGGTTATACAGACTCTGCTGTCGTCGCCCACAGCCATCATCATCAAGCATTCAGAATCCAGGGTGGACCTCTCTACATTCATGCCACCACGGGTCTAATCCAAGTATTCCAGGACTACTCTGCTGTGCCTAGGGGTCGTGGGGCGAGAACACAGGGAGAGCAATATCAGGATAGCCAAACACTGGATGATGTTACAGATCCCGACCATGCCAAAGCCAATACGTGTGAGGCAAAAGTTTACGACACCAGAAAGCAAATGGGCCAGGGTTCTCGTGCTCCAAGCCTACCTGCCACATCCATCAAAATTAATGTAGGACCTAATTGAGGACAAGATGATGATGAAGCAGAGGGAAATAGAGAAGAAGAAAAGGAAAAGGAAATAAAAACTGCGATCCACAGAGAGTGTCACAAGATACTGAAAGTGGCATACAAACATATTAAATGTAGGCATCATGAGGAGATTAGAATAAAAGCAAAGAAAGTCTAAGAAGCTGCAGAGAAGACCTAGAGAAGGCGGGAGATAAGGGAAATCACAGAAAAGGAAGGAAATAAGGAAAAAATAACAGAAGACTGTAATTATGCGACAGTACTTGAAAATTTTCACGTAGGCCTTTTTGGGGCGTGTGGTGAGAAACAGGGTTATCAGAGAGAGTACCACTGAAATGCACCGTTAATTTTAGTAAGAGGTCACCAGACAGGTTCCCATAAAAGCATCATCGATTTAAGTGAGAGGCCACTAGAAAGGTACCCATAAATGCATCATCAACTTTAGTAAGAGGTCATGGGAAAGGCACCCATCAGTGCATCATTAATTTAAGCATATATAAGTTATTCAAGTACAGGGCAAGACAGGGCTCCTAGAAAGGAATATATGAACAGTCATTGGGGTGATCAAGCAAAGAACAGAATTAAGTGGGTGGCAGAAGGGACAGGCTGGAGGACCGTCACAGGGGCACAGCAGTTCTGCTGAGAGAAACAGTCACACGACCATGGATGGCAAAATGAAGTTGGTGAGTAAAAGTTGCTAAACTGGGGAGACTGAATACACAAGACGCGCCAAATGCGTCAGTTAAAAAAGTCAGTGAACTTCTGCCCAGCATCCAGCAATACTGACAGTGCTAATGATAGTCCCTGAACGTGTGGATAATTGACTTATTATTCTTGTAGTAAGAATTAATGTGAACATAGAATACTCAAATGTGAGTCGGTATGTTACACAATTTTAATATTTTCATGGAAATGAGTTAAGTCTCTGTACACTGTACTGAACGGCTTGTTTCCGTGGGTGTTACTAAAGTAATATAACTGTCTTGTGCAAAGTAACAGTAACTTACAAAACTTATCTGTATTTTGGAACCTCACTGTCTGGGACAGTGTTTCCTAGTATTCTGGATGAGAATGGGGACAGAAAGAGTTAAACAGTGTCACATTGTCCTAACGTTAATGTTACAGATTCTTCTGGATTTGTCTCCGCACTGTCTACTGTTAGTGTTGTCATGCTACCAATTGCAATTGATAACAGTCATGTATCGTGCTCATTAAAGATGAGTGTGATCTGAGGGAGTGTAGGGGACGACATATCAACCTATTTTCGTGTGTATGTGTGTGTGTGTGTGTGTGTGTGTGTGTGTGTGTGTGTGTGTGTGTGTGTGTTTACCTAGTTCTTACATAACGGAATTTCTAGAGAACTGAGCACGTTCTGATCCAACTGTGTCACACATTTCGTCAAATAAATGGTCAATATTGACACACAAACACTCACACACTGATACTACAAGCTACTAATTTAAAATGTCAGAGAGAGAGAGAGAGAGAGAGAGAGAGAGAGTAAATCAGCAGGTGCTATCTGTGGCCATTCTTATCAGATTAGTATATTTTAGTCTCCTGAACAGATGTTTTTTATATTACTACTTATTATTTTATTTAATAAAAGGACGTCTCTTAATTACTTCTTTCCCCAGACGATTTTATGTAGATTATGACTGACCTGTTCAACCGTTGGCTATAGATACGGACTTCATAAATTCCTCTGCAACAAGAAGTCTAGCGTCACCCGAAGGTAAGGCAACGTACCGCAGTTAAATCCTTGAACCCTGGTGACTTATTTTTGTAGCTTACTCCTGCTCCCACCAAACGACACTGTTCAGCATAGGAAAGGTCTCTCACTCTGAAAGGGTTTACTAAGGCCATATCAAACTCCTTCAGATCGAAATGCCTGTCCTGAGCTGAATATAACAGTCGGAAAATGGCACGAATACAATAAATAAGTCATCTCAGTTGCCGGTGAGTTAAAAAGAACGCCGTCTTATGTCAGATGTTAGATATAATTTTCATACTGATGCAGGTGGTGGTCAGATCGGTAGAGAAGTAGGATGTTCTATAAAATGACACAGAACAGGAAACAGTCTGATTTTTTTTACAGACATTAATGATCTTCTACAACTCTCAACATGTCATAAAAAATCCTCCAGCTAATACAGGAAGAAGTCTCGAATGGCAAAACCCGAGCATGCATTTATTATCAATGGGACATAGTAGTGGCGATGAGGTGACACAAATGTTTGTGACACGTAGGAGGCTAGTTATTTCTCTGGGATCAGGCTATCAAATCCATCCCCAGAAACAGATATTTATTTTTCACCTCAGTTATCTTATCATAATACTGCTATGGAGTTGGTTTTACAAATATTAGGAAGGAGTTTTTATGCAGCATGAACAGTCTCGGCTACATTTATTAACCAGGAGGTATCACGAGTAAACTATGAAATTACGTCATTCCACGAGAGAATTATATTTCAATTTTGTATCGACACACCCAGCAAAAATAGAGTAGTACAGTAATGTTGTACAATACCAGACACAGAAATAGAAGGCTTGCCCTTTCAGTTGAGTGCTGTATTTTTTCATTATATATTTCCTAGTTACAGACGATTTTATTCAACATAGGAAAGATTTTATGCAATAATGGAAATAATGAAAGGTATATATTATAACCTCTCCAGCTCAAAGTTTCCCCTACACTGGAGAAAGACGTCAGTAGATGGCTAGAATACATTAGAAAGCATCTGTTGAGAGTAAAAGGGTTTAAGAAGAGGTTCTAGGAAATCTTCTTAGCATATTCAATACAATAACGTGTCTTTAATTTTACTCTTGCTATTACAATATGGTTTTATCAGCTTTTGGGAGATGTCCTAGAGACCACGGGTTAATCGAGGACCTACAATATAGTTTTATTCTAGCCACCGAAAGTGTTTCATTTGGGTTTAGCAAATACTATCATGGTGTAGGGATTTCTGGAAGGAGCATATCTCCAGCCAATGATTTTACCCAAGTCAGGATCTACTAGAGAAGGAGTTTTTGAAGGTTGTAACTAATTCCACCATTCAATTTATACCCTCTAAACTGAGTAATACCTTCTAAATTGAGTAAAGTTGTCTGGATGACGCAATAACGTAAGAAACTAATACGTCATCTAATATGGAGGTTAAACTACATAAAGTTGTCTGAAGAAAACAACAAGTAAGTATGAACCCATAGGGCTGATGGGATTATACCGACGAGACTAAGGCCGAAAGTTTCTGGTGTACTGAATAACATCCGGTGACCTTTTACGAAGCCACCATTTACGAAACTCCCAAAGAATCAACCAACCATCTCGCTTCTTGGGAATGACGTCATTAAGTCGTAGGGAGGGTGACGTCACAACCGCTCCCTTATAAAGTCCCTTACGTGAACAGAGTGACTCACTCTACGCAGCAGCCAAGCCACACAGACTGGTCGTTCCAAGAGAGAACCTCTGATGGTAAGCATCCCTGTACAAAGTGCCTCATCAGTATACTCAGTTCCTTCTTTGTGACTGGCAGTATACTAAACTCGAGAGTCGTTGTTTCTGACCACCATCTTATGCTTGAGGAAATAATAGCCATTGATTCCCACCAACGAAAACCTGTTGGCCAGTAATAATGATAGTCGTTCGAAACTTTGTTGGACTGGACGAGGAATAGCTTGCAGTGACACTGTTACTAGTGCAGTCTGGAAAAGCTTAGATATATGAACAACAGATCTTCCTTCAATGAATAATCCTGACTATGACTTCCTTCCTATGTGGGTCGATGGGGGAACAGAAGCTAGGATTCGCGAGGGTATACAGTTGTTGCCAAAATGCCTCTTTACGCTGTATAGAAAACCGCGAAACTACTGATTTTTTTTTTTTTACCTAAACGTATAAAATTTCCTATCAGCTTATGAAACAATTTCACTTTACTAACACTGGTACGCTAACATGTAAAAGTATTATCTTCTGTATCTTGACCTTTGTCTTCTTAACTTTGAGCAAAATTCATATTATTCTTTCACTAATGACAGACAATAATATTTTGATTTTGGATCTCTCGTACTCAAAAGATTAACGATCGTGAAGCTAAACTTATTTTTTTTGTTTAGGTATCTGTCAAAATCTCCAACACTCCGTTAAACGCGGTCTGCAACGCGGCATATAACGTAACAACATAATATGCTTTTTATCTGTATCAGTTAGTATAAATTGCAGTGTACGACAGGACCTTCTCATTGGAGGAAGTGTGCTAAGCAAAATTTATCGTCCTCCTTCCTAACCGGCCATGAATATGGCAGAAACGTCATATTAGTTGACGCAAGTGCATAGGGAGGTGTAAGCGTTATATTGGCTATGTCTGTGCATTTCAGATTTTATACGTTGTTGTTGTTGTTTTTGCTGTTTAAAGATTCCCTGCACCTATAGTGCAGGCCGGGCCGTACATTAGCCCGGTCAGTGGGGTAAGGGCTGGTTAAAAAAACAGTAAGGGGGGAGGACAGGACCTGGAGATTGCCCAGCACACACATCCTGTCACTTGGCTGGCTTTGTGGTGTGTGTGGGATTTTATACACATCACTGGTAGAAATCGCTACGAAATATTAATGTTAGCATATAAAAGGGCATGGTACAAGCATCCAGTTCCAATGCATGACAGTATATATAATTTTATTTCCGACAATAGTAAGAACGAGTTACCAAAAAGTTCCTGTTGAGTGACACGGAGAGACAGATGGGCAAATGGAAGTGTTCGTGAGGAATGCTGTGTGAGTTTCATCTTGCGGAGAAAATTCACTGAGATGGTTCACCCATGTTAAACGATTAAAGTAAAATCTGAGAAAGGCAGTGGATGGGAATAAAGTGGATTGAAAAAGTAGGGGAGGAACAAGAACGAGATGGAGAGATAGGATGTATGTTTATAAGAGTGAGTGGTGTCTTGGGAAGGAAGGCTGTTACTGAGTACAGAGGGAACGCCTGGAGGTCGTTTTGTTCATGCCACTCCACACAGTATACAGCATCAAGTAACAGTTACTTAGATAAAATGTAATTATAACTGAGCAACTCAAGATCCCTTATTTTCATTAATGTCCCGTGTATAACAACAAAAATTTGGAGCCTCCATAGAGTACATTCTTCTCAAGGATTATGAATACGGCCGAAATATTAGTTACTTATATTCCAGTTTAACTGCTCACCGCGTTCCTATTTCATTTTGGCACCACTATAAGAATACACATACGTCTTTCAGTACTGCGACGTCCATAACATAACTGGGTCTTACGATTATACATTTTGTTCGTTATCATACCGCAGACTAATTTGCTTTAGCTGAGATGAGGTCACACAGACGAGTATTAAAAGGTTAGAATTTATTTCCATTAATCGCTTAGATACTGCGAGATAACTTAACTCCTGTGAACAGTACCGATCTCTCTCTCTCTCTCTCTCTCTCTCTCTCTCTCTCTCTTAGTCCTTTCATGACAATACTCGATTTCTGGCATAAATATTTTCTCAAGCCGGCTGCAGACAAACAGATAAAATGACAAATAAAGAGGAATTATGTAGCCATTAAGACGTAAAGTTCATACCTGCTAAATCCACAGCCATCAAAAAGTAATATTATATCCAGGAATCTATGTGTACTGGTGGGTAAACAGGGTAAATGAAGGAAAGCAAACTGTGCCTGGTAGTCTGACAGGCAAGAAAATCTAACGAGAGTTCTTCCATGCCCTAACTGAAAGCGTTAACCAAAGTGCCGACGGCTACCCCATTTCTAGAACCAAGGCAGGACCGTTGAGAATTCGACGTTGACTTCTATTTTCAGGAAGGTTAAGGATAGGTTAGGTTAATCTGTTAGGTTAGTTTAAGTTAGGTTTGGTTAACTTTTTAAGATTTAGGTATTAGGATAAGTTAGGTTCTTCCATTAGTACGGTTAGTTTTTCTTACATTGGTATAATGGAGTAATTTTGTATGGAATGATCTGCTATGGTTAGGTGGGTATGGTAAGGTTAGAAGGTAGTTACTTAAGCCTATGTTAACGGTAAATAGGCAACAGCGACTAACCTAAGGAAAAGACACTCATCGTGAGGTGTTGAAACTGGACGTGGTACTGAAATATGTGGTTAGGACAGAGGACATCAGTTCCCAAAAAAACCCTGTAAACACAACGAAAATTGTGCCTAGTTTTGGAAAAAGTATATACTTAAGGTGAACTGAGAAAGTATAATTGCGTTTAAATAAATCCATTTATTCCAGTTATGAACTATTTGCGATGATGTCTAAACTGGAAGAACCGCTTCCTAGCAAACGATTTAGTGATGCTATTCCTAGCTCCTACAATTGGATGCCTTTCTGGATACACCTAAGAAACCCCATTTCGATACTCGCTGGGGGTATCAAGGCACTTCTTTAAGAACACCTGCAATACTGAGATCAGAGGATGGTGATTTGGATCTGCCTACCTCATTTTGCGCAGAAAGCATGAATGCAGCAGGATATTGACAATATTATTATTTTTGAAATAGAATTTGTCGTATTATATAATTCAGCTAAAAACAAGAACTGACAATTCTGCTAGAAAATATTCAGTATCAATTGAAGATTAAGTTATTAAAAAAGAAGAGAACAATTGCATAAGTCTTGACACTTACCAAAAAAATACTGATTTCTTTAAAATTCTGACCAGGAATTCAGTGAATCGACGTTAGCGATTAAAAGAAATTTTAGTCCTTGAAATCGAGCATATGTTTTTAATTTCTTTCTGACTGTGGGTGTTCCCTTGTAGTGCCATGGTTTGTGAATGTTGTATTAATTTCAACCTCTCCATTTCCAAAACTGGCTCCTAAGCAAAATATTATTAATTTTGAGAGCACAATATATACAAGAAATTGTGCTGAAGAGTTAAAGACTAAAGTAAAAAAAAAAAATGAATACATCAAAACCACAGGAATGACTAGACAGTGATGGAAAAAGGTTGTAGGATGAGGTGCCTTCATTTCTCCTATGATATTCACTGCTGTCGTAGAGGCCATTTAATATGCGGTTATGCTGATACAGGTATATGCACAAATGTTGTGTGGTTAATGTATTCAGTTGAATTTTTCTGTCGACACAGCTATTATCTATAAATCAGCTGAGAGGGTACGACGAATTACAGGCGAGTTTAAGACAGGATCTTATAGTCTAAATTATCAGCTAAAGTACCACAACAGTCAAAATTTCATCCAGGTCACCATCCGTATTGCTTAGTGAACAAAGGGTTAACAAACTGTGCCCAACAGTGTACCTGGCCCGACAACCGAATGCTGGTCATTAATGAAGCCAGCATTATATGCAAAACCAACCCATTACCAGCTCCTGGAACTAAGGTTATATTTAGAGCCATGCCACTTAGAAACAATTGCAGAAGCATACATAGATGCAGGACAATTTAGGACTTTGCAACAGTGAAGCACCACATCGGGTTATGCTGTAACTGCACACCATGCATGCCAAAATACTGAGGAATCTTGTGTGTATAAGTCATTTAGGTGTGGCAGACTAGCCCGGTCGCTTCGAGAAATGCTCTAGCGGAAGAATGTTAAGAGATTTATATAGATACACGGATAGATGAACTATGTTCAAGACGTGACATAGTAACTTCAGCAGGCATTTCTAGAGCTAAGTATAGTCAAAATATTCTCCCACCAATGCGTATCGCCCTCCATCATTAAAAAAGATAAAGTCAGTAATCTTTGCTAAAATCAAATGGTTTCAGTTTAAATATGGGGCAATATTAGGAAGGGTGTTGTCCAAGAACAAACTAAGTTTAAACCTGATATCCTAATCTGTTCCTCAGGTATGCCAATATGCCAAACAATACATATATATATATATATATATATATATATATATATATATATATATATATATATATATATATATATATATATATATATATATATATATATATAAATATATATAAAAGATCTGAGGATATTTATATTATATTCATGACAATATACATATATTGTGTATATGGAAGTTGAAAAAACAAGCAGTAAGGGCTGCCTTCTATGACGAGATGAGTGGACTGGTGGTTGAACAGGGAGCCGTCGACAGAAGTGTTAATGAATCGAACAGAGCTCTCAAGACAGCCTCCTTAGAGTTACTAGATTCAGTGTGTGGGTGGACAAGGGGTCCCCTGAAGACATAAAGTGACTTGTTGGATGAGCGTGTAGAAGCTTCAGTTAAGGAGAAAAGAAGGCTTTTCTGGGAATGGAAAAAGGGTGGTAACAAAGAGGAAAACATGGCTGCCAAGCGCAGGGCTAGGAAAAATTTTATGGAAAGGAAGAATATGATATTTGAGGTGGCAAACCAGATGAAGAGGGAAAACAGGGATATCATAGGCGAGAAGTGTGTGAAGAATGATGAAGGAAAGGTAGTAGTAAACAGTGGTGGATGATAAAGACGCCAGGAGAGAGCATTATAACTAGTTGTTGAATGAAGAATGTGACTGGGACGGGGAAGGTTTGGAACCAGCAGATCCAGTGTATGGTCTTTGGCCTTTGATTGACGCTGCTACTGTGAGCAGGGCAATACGAAAGATGCAGGTGGGGAAGACAGCGGGTGTGTCTGGGTTGACTGCTGAAATGTTGAAAGTCTCAGGAGATATAGAAGTGAGGTTAGTCACTGACTTGATGAATATGATTATATATTAGTGTGCTGTCCCAGATGATGGCTGAAGAGTGTAATTGTAAATGTGTACAAGAGGAAGGGCGATGCCCTGGAAAGAGGAAATTATGGAGGCACAATGCTTTTGGACCAGGTAATGAAGGTAACTGAGAGAGTCCAAGAAGGTATAATAAGAGAAAGAGTGAATATTGATGAGATGCAGTTTGGATTTATGCCAGGCAAAGGGACCTTTGATGCCATATTCATTGCACGACATCTTAAGGAAAAATATATAGAAAAGAAAAGGGACCTATACTTTGTTTTTGTTGATTTGGATAAGGCCTTTGACAGATTCCCTAGAGAGGTGATGTGGGCAATGTGAAAGCCTGGGATCGACGGGTGGCTTGTTAGGGTGGTCATTGGCTTGTATGTGGGTGCTCGCACCCAGGTAAAGGTGAACGGAGATTTGAGTGGTAAGTTTTCTGTGAATGTTGGTGTGCATCAGGGGTCAGTCTTCAGCACCTTGTTGTTTATCATGGTACTTTGAAACCCTCTCACGTGGCTTCAGAAATGGACTCCCGTGGGAGATGTTGTTTGCAGATCATTTGGTATATTGCAGAGAATGAAAGGGAGGCGTAGGAAAGGCTAAGGAATTGGAGAAATGGTATGGGGCACAAGGGCTTAAGAGTAAATGCAGATAGAACGAAAGTGATAATATCTAGGGCTGGTGGCGGTACATTCAAAGAAGAGGGGGAGTGGCCATGTGCGATTTGGCACAAGGGTGAGGGAAGTAATTCCATATTGTGCAGTGCTTGTGATAAGCGGTTGCATAAGAGGTATTAGAGGTAGACTGCGAGATAATGCTGATTTCATGTATGCTGTGTGTCGGAGAGACCATGTGGAGAGTGTCAGGCGTGAAAGGATTGATCTTGGTGATGAGTCTCTTAATGTGCTTTGATATTTGGGAGACATGTTTTGTGCTGGAGGTAGTGCTGGAGCTAGCTCTGTGGCTAGTCAGGAGTAATAGAAGAATTTCACCTAGCTGTTGCCTCTCCTGACATCGAGAGGGCACTCCCTCCGTGTTAAGGGATCTTTGTATGCGGCATGTGTTAGGAGTGTAGTGCTGTATTGTAGTGTGACCTGGGCAGTAAGGGAAGAGGATATTCGCAGGCTCAAAGGTACATAAATGACGATTAGGTGAGTGTGCACTACGTCCTCTGAGTGCGAGGCCTTGGGGGGGGGGGGATAGGTTTACGATACAAGAGTTGAGAGGAAGAATGGAACTGAAGCGTATTGGTGTTGTGATGAGCAGAGGTAGACTGACATGGTTTGGGCATGTGGAAAGGGTGGAGAATGATAATTGAGTGTAGGGAGTGAAAAATGTTAACGTAAGGGGTAGGGGTGAGAGAGGTAGACAGAAAAAGATCTGGGATAGAGTCATTGAGCGTTACCTCAGGGTTAAGGGACTGAATAGGGAAGCTGCCAGAGACCGAGCAGCATGAAGAGATGCCATTAGATGAACAAGGCCGACGCATGCAGGTTCAAGCCTTTAAAAACGAAATGAAACTATATATTCGTGTATCTATCTATCTATCTATCTATCTATCTATATATATATATATATATATATATATATATATATATATATATATATATATATATATATATATTATAATGAATAGGAGAGAAAAAATAACTACAATAAAAAAAAAAAAACGGATAACCATCTGTACAGTCGGCTACATGTACACTTGCAAGCTATTATTATTGGGCAATATGTAACTGACGTATTTTAACTTACTGTTTGGTGAATGCATGGCACCTGAATGACGCTGGCAGTGTACCCGACTGAATCCATAACACTCTTAATCCAGAGGACTGCAATATATTTGACTTTTGCTGTTACCAAATGATTTCAGTTAATGTAGGAAAGCATCCTAGTAATGAAGGGGTTGATGAACGCTACATCTCACCGAACAATTTCTACGAAGATTTTGATAAGCTAAGTAACATCATTTGACCGTAGCAAGAATCCAATGAGAATAATTTCCTTCGGCTTAAGAGTTCGATTTTGACTGAGCAAGATAGGCTGGTTACATTCGAATTTGATAGAATGGCATAGTATAGTTTACTATCGATATACTCAACATTGCGACTCACTTTTGTTTCGGTACCTTCTGAATAGTCGCCATTTCTTAGCGACATCTGGCATCTTACAGAGGTACAACAACCCATGTGAACTCTCCGCGTTTTTTTTTTTTTTCTTTCAGTGGGTTGTAGAGTGAGTGAGCTATAGTTCCGTTTAATTGTTGTAGGGTGTTCTCAGAATTGTGACTCATCCCGCTGATCACATTTACCACAACCGTGGTCCACTCTATGAGCTTTATTAAATGAATTGCCACCTGTTAAATATTAGAACAGTGTGTCTCAGAAATATGTTCCGTACTTCACTAAATGCATGATACATAAATTCACTGTTTTGGTTGTGTCCTGAATCTACCGTATGATTAGAAGATTAACTACCGTGATCTTGTTTAACAGAAAAACAAGATGGAGAGACGCGTCAGCAAAGCCAGACAGGTGACGCCTGATAGATCAAGGATCGTACTGTTGTGGCTGGGAGGCGCAGCTGCTCGTGATATATCCCTCAAGACAGGGGCAAGTCTCTCCACCGTCTACCGTTGGATTCGCCGCTGTCAGGATGGATCTCTGTTTTCAACGGAGTGGGACAGAACCTCTCCTCCAGTTAGCTCCTGGGGACCAAATGCACCCCTCACTTCCACAATGGCTCAAGCGCAGACAACTCAGGCTTCCATGTCATCGTTGTATGAAAACAACTATTTTCAGTTTAACTGGGATGCATATCCTTTTAACAGTTACCACACCGAGGCAATCCTGCAAAACAGGATTCCTTTCAACTCACTTCAGTCTTATTATACTTAACTGCATTGTCGAAATGGATAACCTCCTGGCCGGTAGCCACTTGTGGCCTGTGGCCAATCTGTGGCCAAAGTGATATGTGAACCAAAATATTATTATGATTTAAGATTTTTTAAACTGTCCTATTATATATGTGGATGAAGAACTCTTCGTCATTCATTCAGAATGTTGTGTTTATCAGTACGAATAACCTTGAGTACGTTTCATGACGTAATCGGTGAAAAGATTTTGTTCAGTATTTTGTGTTCATTTCTGTGATCCCACGGCCACAGCCATTACCAAGCAAAAACATGGCCATTCACCCTTGAACTACAGGGTGCTGCTTATAGATATAATATACGTATTGTTTGTCACGTGTCACCATTAGCGTTACATATAATTATTCATGCAATAACAGAGAGATGAAGATTTGGCTAAAGAGAAGCGTTAAAATGATAATACACTAACTGTCAGAACCTTTTGCATGTTCAAAGTTAGATTATGTGATGTTATTTAGCTTATTTTCTTATAAATAATATGAGGTTTGTTCGAAAGAAACAACTATAAATTGAATTTATTGTAAAGCTTAGCATTTAAAGCAATAACAAAAATAAATCAACTTATGTGTTTTTAAAATACACAAAAATATGAGGGCTCCCTGATGAATAAAGCTAATGCTTTCGTGTAAGTGGTTCTTCCTCTGCCTGGCAGTAACTGCTTCACAGTGATTACATTTTATTAACATTTTTACTTATTGATACTATCAGACGATTTTACTTTGCCTGGGAGTGACTTTCCGAAAAGAAGTATTAAATATTTTACCTATTAAGTCCATTAAGATAAGTCCCTCAGAACTTGAAGGAAATCGTCTGGAAGTAACAAGGGTTAGATATTACGTACAGGATCTTGATAAATGGATTGAAAAGGAATATTACACAAAAATCTGTTGTTTTCCTTCAATGCTATATTATGTGAAGTATTTCCTTTTCGTCAATAAAGCTGAAAAATCATTCTGTGTCTGGGACAAGGTAAAGGTTACAAACAAGTGGCTTTTCCTCAGTCTCGTGAATTATATATAATGCACTACAATATAAGCTGTAATGCAGTTGTATGATTTGAACCATACTGTAGTAACAGTTGTATCCTTTGGTCATTTTTTTTTTCCTTCCCATTTCCATTCGTTTTTAGCTAAGAACAGAATTTTCGAGATTGAGAAGTTATATATCGCCTTTCTTGCCCCCGACACTGCAAAAGATGTCTGCAGTGCTCAATAATTTCGTTTAGAGACAACAGTGAAAAACAATAAGATACATCACTGCAATAAAGTGATCAAGCACTTCAGTGCGACGACGTCTAAATATATTAATCCGTAGACGATTTTATACACCTTAGGAGACATGCAGCGTAAAGAAGAGGATTGGAAACAGTCTACATTCGGCCCGTCACTTGAATTATGTTTTTTACCCTCCACCTGATCAAGTCAGAGGAGGATATTTATCACTGGGATCAACAAGAATAGGTGGCATAGAGATTTCGTTCCCGGAGCAAATCTCAGAAAGTATTAACAACAGTCATGAAATTTCACATAGTTATGTGTCTTATAGTGAAACTGTGCCTTTTGATAGGCAGAATGCTGTGTCTTAAGTAATTTTTTTTTTTTTTAATTCTCAGAGATTTCAGTGTGACCTGAACAACAAATCTGAAGCCAGAACTCAAAAGTATTCACAACAGAGTCATGAAATTTCACATAGTTGTGTGTCTTATAGTGAACTGGTGCCTTTTAATAGGTAAAATGCTGTGTGATAAGCATTTTTTTATTTAAAAAAAAAAAAAAAAAGAGATTTCAATGAGTCCTGCTGTCCCTGTGTTATACAGAGGGGTGGGGGGTGAGGGCCGTTATACGCTTCGTTAGTTGTGCAGGGAGGTGGGGAGTATGTGTTTGGTCAGGTGGAAGGGTACAACAGCATAGCATTGCCTGTTTTTTTTTTCTTTTTATTGTTCCTAGGCCTAGATGTTTTTATTATGCTTCTGAGAGACTACGATCTGGTGAGGTTCAGTGTGACCGTTTTCACTACTGTACATCAGGTCTCCTCTGAGCTAAATTAAGTAGCCTGGTGGCAATAGTAATTTAATATAAAACACGGCATTGGAATGAGACAGTGAATCTTTTCAGTGTCATAATATAGTCTTATTTACAGAATTCTTGTTACGCCAGACAGTGTTATTCAATTTAGGATAGGTCCCTGAGATACGATGACGTCTTTTCGTTTAGTTCTTGTTATCTCCACACAGTTATACTCAGGATTTTTTTTTTTAAATCTGAGATGGAGAATGATAATCATAGCCCATATTCACAGTCCCATACTAAAGTGCTGCCGTTGGCTAATTTAACCCACTTCATCAGATGCCGTGGTTTATGGTTTCTACTGGCTACTTTCAAGTGAATGTGATTTATTTAGGAGATTTTTTTTATTTTTTTTTTTTAAGCTGGGGAGTTCTGATTTTATATAAAACCTTTCCTTAGGCAAAGACGGAAAGACTAAATAAAGTACAGAATTCCATCACCTGATTTGTTTTTTACCCTCCACCTGACAAAGTCAAAGGAGGGTGTTGTGATCATTGGAATCAACAGGTGTCTGTCGCAGGACGGCTGGCCAGGCATAGAATTTTCATTTCTGGGCCAGAACTCAAAGTATTCACTATAGAGTCATGATTTTTCACATAGTTATGTGTCTTATAGTGAACTGGTGCCTGTTCATAGGCAGACTTCTATTTTTTTTTTTTTTAATAATGAAAATTAAAATTAAAATCCAGAGACTTCATTTTGACCTGCGCAAGGAATTTGAAGGGCCCAAGTTGTGAACTCAAGGGGTCCTCCTTACGCCCACCCTTAAATGAAATGACTGGGGAGGGGGATGTTTAGGCCGTTATGTGCTAGTCTAGGTGTGCAGGGAGGTGGGGAGGGGGATGTTTGGTCAGATGTAGAGTTTCAGCAGCGCAGCATTGCTTTTTTTTTTTTTTTTTTTGGTATGAATCAGAGTGTATGAGTAATGAAGATACGCATCCATGCCCTCCGCAGTGTAAAAAGCACACTTTCTTGGGCTTCAGCCATGGAAATAATGATCATTCCCGGGGTCCAAGAAGTATTGTCTGACGACCTCCCGGTCTTCAACGTTTAAGTGACAAACGTCCCTCTTTGTAGGGTACACATGTATTAATGGAATGATAGGAGAGGGTATTGATAAAAAACAGTGACTGGAGGAGACAAAATGAGAGAAAAGATTGACGGAGTAAACGGCAAGACTAGTAGTAAGGTAATCTAGAATGTTGCAGCTCCCTCCAAAGAAGGCGTGGATACAGGCAAAGTGTTGACCAAGTTCCTCTACATCTTTAACAATAAAAAAAAAAAAAAGATGCAGGCTTGTTCAGGGGGTCAGGGATTATAAGAGAGAGAGAACCAAAGGTTGTGGTAACACTTTACATCAAATCACATATAACGAGATTTAAAAATGGAAAGTATATGTTCTACTGCAGAAGAAAGACAGTAAGAGAATTTTGGAAAGTCAGCAGAGTCATATGCTATTTGCTGGATTTGAAGTACAAAGAGGATCAAGGAGAGGGGGTTTGCAAATATTGTTTCTGACTGTACACAGATTCAGTTTCCTAATTATTTTCATGGTTGCATAATTTACCTCCTTATACCTACCAGTATTTTTTTTTTCTTACGTTTCAGGTTGAACAACTGAAAATCACAAGGGGTTGGAACAGATATTGAAAAGAATAGGTAGAGACTGCCCCTAAAAATTTGTCACGTTCTCTCCTTTGAGTGCTCTCAGACTGCTTACATTCATTCATTAACACGTGGAACTGCTCCTACTTATCACTCTTCCTGTCGCCTGCACTTGTTAATAGTATTTGTTTTCTTATTCCTTAAATAGTTTAGTTTGGGTAATCGCATCTCTGATTTGTATTCATGAGGCCACAGTACTGAGCATACGGAGAGATCAGTGCGCCAAGCTGAGATTTGAGTCCCCTGCCTCGAGCTGTGCTTGTTCCTGGGAGATCAGTTATAAATGTTCTTCGGTGGAATCCTATCTCTAATTCTGCCACAATCTTTGATAACATACACCTATTATGGCTCCATATCAAAACGCAGTAGCTCGAGCATCGTGGGCTACTGTAGAAATAGAGATTGGCTTGTTCAGAGTTACAAAATTCTCTTTGATGTATAGTTCCATAAAAGAGTGAAAAAAATGTTGCACTTAAGTTAGGCATCTTTCAAGTTTACAGCATTATTTATAAAATTAAGTGTGTGTGTGTGTGTGTGTGTGTGTGTGTGTGTGTGTGTGTGTGTGTGTGTGTGTGTTCAGAAAATGGGTAGAGTTTTCAACTAAGGGAAAAATGAATTTTGTGCAGCAATTGACCTCTGCCCTGATTTGGTTTTAGGTCATGTGAAACCAGTGAACACCCCGATCTACACCCAGAATGGAGAAGTTGGGGCTGCGGGTATCACATCATTCTAGCGTCTCGCGGCCCAACTGGACAACTCAGCACTTGCCTAAATCAGAGCTTTTTCTGAACCGAAGTTAGTTTTGGAGCAAGTGCTATGCGGCCTTATTAATCTGCGAAGCAATTTCTCTTGTGGAAGATGTATTAAGTGCCACAGAAATGTCTGGCTCATATTCCGCATGCGCATAATAAAATACCAATAGGGACAATTTTTACGGACCAAAACACCCCTTCAAAATATATCAATCAACATGATATTGAAACTGGCCCATCTGGGACCCAGTTCCAACCATCCTGCCAAGTTTCATAAAGATCTTTTTACCAGTTTTTCTGTGACACACACACACACACACACACACACACACACACACACACACGTCCAGCATTAGGCAAGAAAGAAGGAAGCAATGGCCAGGAGCCCGCAAATTGTTCCTTCCAAGAAAAAACAAAAACAAGATAACAGAGAGCCAAATTCAAGATCTGTTCATTAAGAGATGCTGGGCACACTGCGTTTGAAAGACTGGAGATCGTAGGCAGTAGGAAATACAGATAGAGGGAGACAGTTCCAGAGATGAGCTGTTGCATGCATGAAGGACTGGGAGTAATGGTTAACTATTGCATTATAGAACTGGACAGAAAAAGGATGAAAGAGTGCTGTTAGGCGGGTGCTACTCGCCCACCGAAATGGTGGAGGGATGCAAACAGACCAGTGAAATACCGGTAGGAAAGAGAAACATACAACAGTACTATAATATATTAGATAGTTTTAAACATGGCAAGGGTTACTGGAGAGTGAGGCATAGGTGGGAGGGTTGTATATGTGAAAGGGTGTTGCAAGTGTGTGGCTGGTATTGATGAGAGGATGATGAAGGCGTGAGGGCGGCGTACTGTAGATGTATGGGTGGTTTAGATGTATGGGTGGCGAAACGTACTGGTGGTGTGCAGGACCCATATACATACAGGGTCTAACCATACCAATCCCAAAACGCGTCGCGTTTGCGCATGACGTCATGGCGAAGACACCAGGTGAGGTCTTCCGAGAAGGGGTTGCCATATAGTGAGAAGTAGAATCAATTGCTCAGAGGTCACGGCGCCAAACAGGTCACCTCTGTCACCTGCACTTTATTCCATTGTATGTGCCCAGTGAAATAATGTCTATCAATTGTGCATTGTTTGGCTGTAACTCTTTACTGAAGAAAGGTGGGGATATAACTTTCCATATTTTCCCCAAAGATGAAGAGATTAGACGTAAGTGGATTCATCTGTGCAAGAGGAAAGACACAATTAATCTGAATACTGCCCGCATCTGCAGCCTTCACTTTGATCAAAGTGCTTATAAAAGAAATCTAAAATATGAACTTCTCAAACTGCCTATTCCAAAAAATCAAATACGCCTTGAAGAGCAAGCCCTGCCAACGCTGAATCTGCCATCAGCTTCAATAAATGTTAAGTCCCTTCCCCTTACTCTCTGTCTGTCTGTCTCTCTCTCTCTCTCTCTCTCTGCGTAGGTGCATATCCCTGTATATGGTGGGCTTTGCTCTTTATAAGCTGTACAGTGTATCTCCCCTCACGGGGTTAGTGCTTGCAGAAATGTGGAAAAGCACGTGGTGCATTGCATTTACCAGCTCAGGTAAAATAAATTGAGGCAACTGGCCACCGCACTAGTATGAGTTGCTAGTATTCATATTTACCCACCATTATTTTGTTCTACCCACGTACTGTAGGTAACCATTACTGAGTACCCTAACAAGAAAGCAGTAGTGTTGAAATTTAAGTACGGTATATCGCAGAATGTATTTGTTTAAAGCAGGTTCGTAACGTAGTAATTCCATCTGGAAGCGTTTGGCAAGAAGTATGTTATCATCCCCCCCTTCCTTCCCTCCCTCCCTCCCTTCCAGGTCGCAAAAACAACGGTGCCAGGTCGTTGGAAATGATTTATACAGCCACTTTTCGTTCTCAAAGAGTGAATAATTCTTGAAAACTATATAGCTTTTTATGTACATGAAGCCACAAAGAGTATATGAAATACATTCACATATATTAGTAGCTCGGATTAAGAGATTTGTTATTTATAATTAACAATTTGGTATCTAAGCGTCTCTCTCTCTCTCTCTCTCTCTCTCTCTCTCTCTCTCTCTCTCTCTCTCTCTCTCTCTCCATGATATATGCGGAATATATACAATTGACATACTGTGGTTTAAAACCAGCATAAAACCTAAGCCTTACCAACGGTAATTTAAAAGACAACTGGCAAGGCATTGTCAGTACTAATATATAGGCATGTGTCTCTTCCTACTGAAGTAATTAGCCTTTTTGTTCGATACCGAGTATTTTTCAGGATGCAGGTATTAAACAGAAATATGGCTAACTCTACACGAAAGCTGCAGAGTAAGATGTCGAAGTTAAGTAAATGAAGCCTGCATAGTAACATATAGTCAGTACCGGTAGCAGTACCAATAAACATCCGGTATCATTTATAACAAGATGATATCCATGTATCCTAATAAATGTCACTATTAGAGTATATTGTGTTTATTTGTAAATCATGTACCTTTAAATATGAGAAGGGAGAGGTTAAACAATCATTTGAACTGAGGAAATGTGTGTGGGGAACAGACCTGTGTAAAGGAAGCAAGGTGGGAGGGGTGGGTATGCAGGATGACAGACAGCTGCACCTCACCGCGACTTGAGGCCTCCTTCTGAGGTCCCAAGGGAGATGGTGGGCGGGGAGAAATGGGGGGAGCGCCCTGTCTCAAGCGTGACGTCAGTAAATCTGCGTAGTGGAAAGGTGTGAGAAGACCCCATATGTATATGGGTCCTGGTGGTGTGGATGGATTTGTGGCGTAGATGGATGGGTGGTGTAAATGGATGGGTGGTGTACATGGATGGGTGGTGTACATGGATGGGTGGTGTACAGTGCCTCAAGAAAGTATCCGTACTTAGGGACTGATAGTTTTGAAATCATACGTTCACCTCAGGTGTGTTTTCGGATCACATCGTTGTTTTTTCAGTTTGTTTACCACATAGTTGTTCTGATACTTTTTTGAGGTACTGTACATGGGTGCGTGGCGATGATGGATGGGTGGCGTAGATGGCTGGGTGGTGTAGATGGCTGGGTGGTGAAGATGGATGGGTGGTGTAGCTGAGTGGGTGGTGTTGATGTACGAGTGATGTAGATGGGTGGGAGGTGTAGGTGGGTGGGTGGTGTACTGCTAGACGGATGAGCGGTGTTAATCTACAGATGATGTAGAAGGATGGATGGTGTTGATGGGTGGGTGGTTTAGGTGAGAGAGTGATGAAGATGGCAGGAAAAATAACAGATGAAAGGGTACTGTAGGTGGGTGGGCGGGGTTGGTGGGAGGATGAGGTAGGTAAAAAAAAAAATGATGCAGGTGGATGGGTGGGTAAGGTAGGAGTGTGATGTAATTCATATCAGCTGAAGTGAATAAAAGGTTAACATTAAACAACAGATAAGAGGGGGGGGGAGGGAGAAGGAAAGGAGCAGAGTGACCCGTAGTGATGATAACAGGAGTGGTGGTAGAGATCGCGGTGATATTAGTGGTGATAATATTGGCAGTGGTGATAGCGGTACTGTATGAATTTTATAACCACAGAAAACGAGATTTCTCACGGCGGTATACCTCCACCCGTAGCAGATTTTAGGCAGGGTATGAGTGCTGCTGGTGGCACACCCTAGACAATTTTAGACATTTGTTACTTCTAGAATTCTTAGTGCTAACGCAATTACTAAGCTGTACGGCATAATTTGTTTTTCTGGATAATATAGCACTTTTTGTCACTTCCATGGTATGTCGGGTAACAACACAGAATATTATTTCTTTTCCTGTTTTAGATTCTGCCATCCGACCTATAATTGTGACTACTTACATTAGGATGATGATAGTTGTAATTTTGCTACAACACTGTTAACAATTAATGGACCTAATTTAATAAACTCTGGTCATTACTGACTTTAAGATATTTGTAGTGAGGGAGAATAAGCAGTTGAAAAGGAAGCCCAGAATTAATGCTCATTATTATTCAAGGATGATTGTTGTCGAAATAAGTATGAAGTTATGTATTATCCCTGAATTTGACCCAGTGTAGTCGAATTTGCATACAGGTGTTCATTTGCACTTATTAGTAGATAGGAACACTGAAATTCATTGTCCTAGGGCTGCACATGTTCGAAAATTGTCCTCGGATTCTCTCAGTTGCATGATGGATCTGATACCTGGCGGCTTCCCCCACAGGTCGAAACAAGATTTAATTTATGCCTAACGACTGGGAAAGAGTCATTATGGGAGGCAAAAATATTGGGCAAATTCTACATCTTCCCCTAAAACACGACCTACAACACACGAAGCACGGTTAGATTTATGAGTTACGACTAGCAACATCACGTTGGTCGAAAACACAGACAGTTGTTTTTGTCAAGTCCCAACTTACCAGTACAACACGAGGCGCCACAGTTAGATCTTTCACTGTAATGATCGGCGAATATCAAGTCTGCATGACAAAAAGGACAGCTCAGGAATTATGTCAACTGACTATAAAGCGTTCATTATTTCCGTAGAAATATCGTAAAGAGATTCTACAAGAAGTTTTTAAGCCTGTGACATTCTGTTGTGTGGTCGTGGGTCAAATAATGACGCTTCCAGTACTTAATCAAGGATAATATTTTTCTTTCCCTATCTGATAGGGAAATACCCGAGATCGATGCCAGGGCTGGTCAGACACTGGACAGTATTTCTTTCCCCTTCATCCGTGTTTACCCAACGGTGCGATGGTGATAGGGCCTATCACCATCGCACCGTTCGGTAAACACGGATGAAGGGGAAAGAAATACTGTCCAGATGTCTGACCAGCCCTGGCATCGAACTCGGGTATTTCTAACTGCAGGATGATGTAATCATTACACGCGACCCATCCCCAGGTAAAATTATGATGCAATGAATCAAGGGAAGGTGCGAGGAAGGACGAGAGAGATAAAGTGCGTGATAACCAAGCAGGGATCGAGGAGGAAGGAGGCAAGCAATCAGTCACCAAAGCAATGAGGATCTGCATTCAGTGGAATGATGGGGAAACAATGCATGGGACAAAGAGAAAATACCGAATGGCAACGTAAGAATATACAGATTTCGACACTAATGACAGATCTTGTACATCGTTCTGAAAAGTTTGACTTCCAAAAAATGGTACCAATGGGCATCAAAGCATTTGTTCACAAACTTGTCGTCATCGTAATAAAGTGAATGAACACTTTTTGTCTGCACTAGTAAATTATTGATATATTTTATACCATGATGAGGCTGAGACAATGATTTATATCCACTTCACACTTAGCTTATTTATGAGCATGTGTATATCTGTAGAACCTTCCACAGAATTATGGAGTCACAAGGGAGTCATTGTGTACAGTATATTTGTATATATATCTGTAAAATCTGACACTATATGTCCAATAAAATAATTCAACATATTCTGTATACCGATATAATTTGTATAATCCGTATATCTGTATTAACTGTACGTCTGTAAATATTTATTATCTTTTCATTTTGCAGAAGTATAAAGTCAGCACAGTTATGAGTACCACTTCAGTACCACTGCTGCCGCTGCTGTCTACCATATGTGGCGTTGTGTGTGGTAGTCAGGCAGCAACACTCATCCCTCAGTCAGGTAAAGTATATCTGTGTGTGTGTGTGTGTGTGTGTGTGTGTGTGTGTAAAGCAGCCCTACCATTCCCAAAATGATGTTTTGTGTGTGTGTGTGTGTGTGTGTGTGGTAAAGTAAGGCAACCCTAAGATTCTCAAAAGGATGTGTGTGTGTGAGTGTGTGTGTGTGTGTGTGTGTGAGTGTGTCAAGGTAAAGCAACCCTACCATTCTCAAAAGGATGCTTTGTGTGTGTGTGTATGTGTGTGTGTGTGTGTGTGTGTGTGTGTGTGTGTGTGTGACAAGAAAGCATCCGTACTCACTCCTTGACCAATAATCAACCCTTCCACGAATTTCCATAAAATCGCATGAAAAATTTTGAAGTTATTTTGCACACACACACACACACACACACACACACACACACACATAATAATGCAATATCCCTGGTGGTAGTTTTTTGTATTTTTCAAGAATAATCCCCCAGCATCCCTGCTTGTCCTATGAGGCGACTAAATGGGTTGGCGGAGGATAAGTGCCCCTCCCCGGAAAACAACTAACTAAAAAGACGAACAAGAAGCCTCGGACAAGGACTGACCAAAAGATAACGACCAAGGACCGGACAAAGGACATGGTACGGATCGCGACGTGGAATGTTAGGGATGCAAATGATGAGGTGAAAGAGAGAGAGATTGTCCAGGTGCTTGAGGGTGCGAAAGTGGATGTATGTGGAGTAACTGAAACTAAGTGGAGAGGTGAGAGTGTGCGAGAATGGGATTATGGATGGGGTATATGTGCAGGAGTAGGTGAGAATGAGAGGGCAAAAGAAGGAGTGTGTATTGTTGTGAGTAAAAGATGGAAGAAGAACATAAGAGAGTATGGATCAGTTGGCTCAAGGATTGTGTGGGTTAGGCTAAAAGTTAGACTACAAATATGGGCGATTGTGTGCGTATGCGCCAACGCAAGATCGTGCAAGCAGAGTGAGAGAAGAGTTCAGGACAACTGTGGAAGTGTGCATGGAAAAGTTTGGAAGGAATGAGAGAGTGTTTTTGATTAGTGATATGAATGGTGAAGTAGGGAATGGGAAGGTGGATTGAATAGTTGGTGAGTGGGGTGTGCCTGCTGAAATAGATGAGAATGGCAGTGTGTTAGTGGACATTTGTGCTGGGAGGGGGTTGGTGCTAGCCAATACCCTCTTCAGGCACAAAATTCTCCACAGGTATACATGGCGAGTGATGAGATGGGTGGGTGATGAACTGAATGAAAGGAAGGCAATGATTGATTATGTGTGTGGATGAAAGGATGCGAAGATGTGTAATGGATGCAAGAGCCTATAGAGGTTGGCAGAGTGGTCTTTCTGACCACTACTTGGTGGTGGTCAGAATCAAGATCCAAGTAAGCTGGAGAAATAGAAGGGAAGGATGAGAGGAAGGAGGAGTTGCAAGGAGAGTGGAAAGGTTACAAGGGGATGAGAAAAGAGCAGAATATAAGACAGAAGTGGAGGAATGATTGGGTAAATATGAATTGGAGCAGATGGGGGACTTGGAAGGTGTGTGCAAGATATTCACAAAAGAAATATGTGCAGCTTGTGATGTAGTATGTGGGGTGAAGAGAAGACGGAAGGGGGTGCAAGGAATAGCATGATTGAATGAAGAGGTGAGACAGGCTGTGGCACAAAAGAAGAAAATATACAATGAATGGATGATATATAGGGGCGTGGAAGAAGTTGAGAGGCGGAAGAGTGAGTTATATGTTGAAAGGAAGAGAGAGGTGAAAAGATTAGTAAGAGAGAGTAAGAAGAGAGTGGATGAGGAAATTGGAAGGAATTTGAGTGTAAAGTGGAGGGACTGTAAGAAAATGTTCTGAAAAGAGATGAAGAGAGTAAGACAGGGTGGTAGTGAAGTTAGTAGGGGAGTGAAAGATAAAAATGGTAGATTACTAGTGGAGAAGGGAGAAAAAGTGAGCAGATGGAGAGAACACTTTAAGCAGTTGTTGAACATAGAGAATGGAAGTAATACGAGTATAAGTGGCTGGGGTATGGGTGGGAGAATCAGGGAGGTGAGAAAACAGGACGAAATCAGTAGGATGGAAGTTGTGGAAAGAATGAAGAAAGTTAAATTGGGAAAAGCCCCAGGAATTGATGGAGTGTGGTGAAATTCTAAAGCATGGGTGAGAGATATTAGTAGAATGGATTTGGAAAATGTGCAGATTGGCCTGGATTGAAGGTAGAGTCCCAGAGGACTGGAAGTCAGGTATAATTATTCCCTTGTACAAAGGAAAAGGGGAAAAAGAAGTGTGTTGTAATCATAGGGGCATTTGTTTTCTTAGTGTAATAAGAAAGGTGTATGGTAGGATACTTATTGACAGAGTTAAGGAAATAACAGAGGAATTAGTTGGAGAAGAACAGGGAGGCTTTAGGAAGGGAAGAGATTGTGTAGATCAGATATTCATTCTTAGATCTTTAATGGCAAAGTTTCTAGAGAAGGGAAAGAAGTTGTATGCAGCCTTCATGGATTTGGAGAAAGCATATGACAGGGTGGATAGACAAGGAATGTGGAAAGTATTAAGAATATATGGAGTAGGTGGGAAGTTGTTGAATGCTGTGAAGAGTATGTATGGTGGTGCCAAGGCTGCAGTGCGTGTGGATGGTGAAATGAGTGAAATTTTCTGTTTGAAGGTTGGGTTGAAACAGGGATGTGTTATGTCTCCATGGTTGTTCAATCTGTACATGGATGGGCTATTAAAAGAGATACAAGGTAGGGCAGTGGATGTTGGAGTGGCCCTAGTGAGAGAGGGTAGTGTTTGGATACTCCCTGTACTGTTGTTTGCAGATGATACTGTGTTGTTAAGAGAAGAAAGGGAGCTGCAGGGCTTGGTGGATGAGTTTGGGAGAGTGTGTAAGAAACAGAATCTAAAGGTAAATATAAGGAAGAGTAAAGTTATGGTCTTTGAGAGAGGTGAAATCAGTGAATATACAGTGAGGTTAGATGAGAAGGAAATGGAAAATGTGAGTACGTTTAAGTGCTTGGAGAGTGTAATGAGTAAGGATGGAAGTTTGGAGGGTGAAATGCTTGAAAGGGTACAACAAGGAAAAAAGGTTGCTGGTTCCTTGAAAGCAGTGATAAGAAACAGGGAAGTGAGCATGGAAGTGAAGAAGTAACTACATGACAGTATTGTGACACCAACTCTAACGTATAGAAGTGAAGCTTGGACGTTGTTGGAAGGACACAAGTCAAGAGTGAGAGCAGTGGAAATGAGTTATATAAGAGGAGCCTGTGGAGTCACGTGGAGAGACAGGCTGACGAATGAGGATATAAAGGAGCATTGTGGTGTGGATGTGGATGTGATAGGCGTTATGAGGAACACACTGAGGTGGTTTGGCCATGTGGAGAGGATGGAGGGTGAGAGACTGACGAGGAGAGTGTATGTGAGTGAGATGGAGGGGGGGAGAGGGAGGGGGAGGCTGAGGATGAGATGGAGGGTTGGAGTGGAGTGGTATATGAGAGAGGGGGATGTGAGTTGGGAGCAGGGCAGTGAAATGGCGGGGACAGGGCGACGTGGAGGCGATTTGTTTGTAGTCGCCCCATGCGGGATTAAGGAGTCTGGCAATAGATAGATAGATAGATAGACCATTGGAGTGTATAGGTAAACAGGTTGAATCTGATGACGTCTCCCTGAGCCTATTCTAATTGTGTCTTGCAGACGAATTTTATTAACAGAGGAAAGACTTCTCAAAATGACAGAAAAACATTCGGGAGCCGAATGCTAATCGGCCGCCAGAATATGCTATCATTAAGTCCAAGATTTAGGTGATACCTTGATACCCTGAAGGTTTGATGTTGATAGCTCAAGCCGTTCATGAGATATAATGGTGCTAAAGGCAGCCAATGAAAGCTAGTTGATCTTTGGCACCCATTTTGGTGACCTTGCCCTTGACCTCTAATACCCATTTTCTAATTCGTCCACGATTTTGGCCATATCTTGATACCCAGAAGCTTTCATGTTGATAGCTCAAGTCGTTCATGGGATATACGAGTAATGGGAATAGATACACACACACACACACACACACACATACACACACACACACACACACACACACACACACACACACACACACACACACACACTGACAGCCACACAGAGCAGACAAAAATATTATCATTCCGTCTTCTAAAAGCGGGCAATAATAAAAATGTTAACACGCCGACTCCTGCTAACGTATATATACATCCAAACGTTTTGTCACTGTGACTCCCTTTGACGTATATAAATGCACAGCAATTGCAAGGTCCCTAATTTGCACAATTTTCATATTTCGCATGTGATTTTTGGTACGTATACATGGGACACCTTCCTCTACAAGATGCCAGGGAGGGTCATAGCCTTACCCAGCATGACCTCCCCCCACCCCTGCACGCCACTGTCTTGGCAATTCACCTGTTATGAGTGACCTGGCCAGTAATGACATATCATGCCACTGTACGAAATTCAAGGCCAGAGTGATTTCCCAATCAATAACAATGTTGAGGACAGTGTTGACGTAGCATTACAGGAAGAAACAGTCAGAAATGATGATCAGGTAATGTTGCCAAAAAAGGTCAGGTATGTTGATGTGTTTGGTGTGTGAAACAATGCTTATATTGCCTATATTACTGTGTGAAAACCAATATACTCTTGTACTACATATAAATTCGTACCAAATAAATAAAATTACCATTTATGAGTGGTGAGGAATAGGTACCCTCCCATAGAACTCGTTCTCTTTGGAGCCAGCCTGATAGAAAACCCAGTAAGGTAAGGGGTACTGCTACATGTATGCAGTATTTTAAACCTCAGGTGAGAGATTTCTCTATGAATTTTCGATGTTTTTCACCAAAAGAAGAGGTTTGAGCAAAAAAAAAAAAAAATCCAAAATTGGTCAGGATTGGGGGGGGGGAGGTCAGTGGTGGGAAATAGGTTGCGACGGGTTCGGGTTAATGACGGCTAGAAGTAACTCCAACCATAAGAAAAATAGGAAATAAAAAAGGTGATCCAAGACAATGGGTTAACTCTTATAAAGGATATATTGGGATTAGGAGAGATGTTGCGCGGAATCCCTTCATGTGATGGCACTGATTCAACCAGGCGGCTCCACTGTCTGGTTATACAAATGTCTTTGGACTCCGCTCACAGTCCCGATTAAGGAGGATCTTGTACAGCAGGCCAGACACAACTTCAGCATCAACAGTCATCTAGGTTCAGATTCAGATGAACTTGAGACTACCACAGCAACAAATACTTAAAGGAAATTTGAGTTGTCAGTGACTCATGAGCTCCCAAAAACATTTTGCTGCAGTGCATTTACTTTGTTTCTTAAATCATTTAATCAAACAACGTATACTACTGATTTTTTAGTATCTCCAAAGAATTTTATTCTGCCTAATAAAGCACCACTATGGAAGAAGAATTAAAAGAATGTATGGAACCACTCCAACAACGAATTTTCATCCAACTTTGAGAAACGTCGCCTGAAAATAGCGGGTGGTGGAAAGTACAACAAACCTCACCCGACAGCAGTTATTTTTTTATCAACCAATTTCAAGTTATAGCCCTTTGCAAATCCGTGGTCTTGCGTTTGACCTTTCAAAGTTTCTTAAGGTCAAAGGTCTTCATGCCAAATCAGAGCCCATCTGAGATTTCCTACATCTTGATAATAGTAAATATCTCTACCTTCAACCAGTTTAGAGTTGTAGCCCCCTTAATAACCATGACCTTGAGTCTGACATTTCAAGGTCACTTAAGGTCAAAGGTCATGGTACCAATTGAAAGCCCATATGGTACTTCCAGTAAGTTGATAATAGAAAATGTTTATTTGCAACCAGTTTTCAGTTATAGCCCCCTGAATATCTGTGACCTTGAGTTATACCTTTTAAGGTTACTCAAGGTAAAAGGTATTGGTGCCAAATGAAAGCACATATGAGAGTTCCTGTTTGTTGGTAATAGTAAATATCTCTATCTTCAACCGGTTTCAAGTTAAAGCCCTCTGAAATCCGTGACCTTGATGCTGACCTTGCAGGGTCACTCGACTACCTCCAAAATTAAATCACTTCCTTCTCGGACCAGCGCCCACATATCGAGAAAGTAACATGTAATATTCATTCAGCCGCTTTTCCGTAAGGTTCCAAACATACAGATAAAGAAGCGAAGAAACAAACAAAGAAATGACCAAAAACATTACCTCGCAGGACTCAGTCCGGACGACATGGTAAAATCATCATTTGACAACACATCAACTTATTTTAGGGGACAGCAGAAAATAAAAGAGAATTTTGCTCAGCACTGAGGTTCTTATTTGTCAAGGGCTAGTATACTCAACCACATCAGCCCGAGAACGTCATGTATATAATATTCTTGCTATCAGTGCTGGTGAGAGACACATTAACGTAGTGGCAATGATACAGTCGGACGCATCCACTGCCTGGTTATACAAACACCCATCAGTGACACCACAAGTTGCCCAACAACAGCAACAACAAAACACTCATCTACTTCCCTGACCCTTGAAAGGAAGATGTTGGACCGCAGAAAGTGGGTATCTTAAGCCTGCAGTCCACGTGGATCATATTTCAGATGACCCTGATGTCAAAGCAACAAAATTCTTGTTATTAGGCGATACAGGCTAACACAGGAGCACACTCCAGTAGTGAAGGAGTTGTAGTAATGAAGGCTGTATCGAACCCTTATAATATTAGTGTCTGACCTGAAGAAAATCGCCAAAAGGTTGCAAGAATAAAATGAAAAATACAGCACTGGACTGATAGGGTAATCACAATGCCGCATACTTGTGGGCTTCAGAGGCTCTCTAGCTCCTTTATCTTAGCGGTTTATTTTGTACAGTGTGACTTATTCTTCGGAATGATGATGATGGCACTTTTATATCACCATGGTCATCATCATCATCTTCATAATCATCATCATCATTATCATCATAATCATCATCATCATTATTATCATCATAATCATCATCATCATCATCATCCCTGCACAAGTGTCGGGGCCCGGAGCTAGGTTTCTTAACCCCAGCATTTAAGGTGTGACCAATTATTAATCGCTGAAGGCGTGACCAGTTACTCATCCTTGAGTAGCATAAGCCATCTCTCTGATGTAGTGCTTTGTACTGTAAGTCAAATTCGGCTGGAGCGTTGTTACCCACTAGACCACTAGGCGTCATGTTACTACCCAGCATAGTATATGACCCTCTGTATTACAGGAAATATGGCTCGTCACTCGGTATATAATTAGCTGGAAGCAGCAGTACATCCAGTGAGTGGGTGATGGGCAAACCAACTTATCTCAGTCGACATAAACTGCACAAATACTATTAAAGAATATGGTATATCAACATTCTACAAACATAAAAAAAGTTAAGCGTAATCACAGAGCGCATTCTTCCGCCAGTGCCTCTGCCGTACAATTTGGATTACCAAAAACATTTAATCACCACTTCCTTGGCCCGTGACCCACGTATCCAAAACATTTCACTGATGTCCATGAATAACTTATTGAGATATCTCTTGGACAAATAAACAAAAACTAGTCCTGAACCTGGACTCGAAATGAGGTCACCACCAATTTTAATCTACTCTTCCATAGCGTATGGCCCTAATATGCACAAAATATAATTGAAATCAACCAATGACGTCTTGAGATAAATTGAAGACAAACAAACAAACAAACAGGGGTGAATACATAACTTCATCTAACTTCACTGGTGGAGGTAATAAACTAGTAAAGAAGAAGTGAGCTAAGGAGTCTGCTTATCCTGTGTGAAGATTGGTTCTTTTTCTGTTAAACATCAGGATATTACCTGTTCTTTCAGGTAACCAGTATTTTTTGGATGCAGAAGCAGCAGTTCATGCGGTGCTGGAAAGAGTTCCTGAAGATAACTGTTTCCCACTTTTCATCTCACCTTGGAAGGCCTCGAAATTCATGGTAAAAGTAAGTGTCTTGTGACTGCGGCTTTCACGTCCGTTTCTAGCTATGGTAGTGTTATATTCCCATGCATATAACCTCAGTTAAAGACAGTCTTGCTTAAATATCTCACTTCATCATTTAAAGTGTGTCTGTGTGTGTGTGTGTGTGTGTGTGTGTGTGTGTGTGTGTGTGTGTGTGTGTGTAATTTACGAGATTTAACACCTATTTTAACGTACCACACATTTTTTTCTGTTTATAGACAATCAGTTTTGTGTTAGAATCACGGCAGCTTACTGCACCCCCAGTAGGCTTCATACATGATGGTGCATAATTTTTTGCTTTCAGCTCTGCACTGCCATTTTCTATTGTTTATTGAATGTGATTTACATGTTTACCAATTTTTTTAACCACTGGTCTTCACTGAGATAATCAGAAACAAACCAGTAAAGTGAGCTCCGTGGGCGCGTGACGAGCGAGCAAGCTTTTTTTTTTTTTTTTTTTTTTTTTATGTGTCCGACTCTGGGCATAGGCTTCACAGCCTGCTATCAAGGCCCAGCAGTCCTCCTACATACCATACACCTCTACATGTTTGTACATACGCCTGTCATTATAATTTTATCTTGGTGAAAACTTTCAACATTTCTGGTGAGATAATTGAATAATAACAGAGGAATAATTGAGGTACAATGTTTGCTTTCTCATGTTCTCTCACACACTTTCTCTCTGGGTGTGCATATAGCGAGGTGCCATAACACTGATTACAAGCGCAATATTAAATTTTCTGCTCCCGAGTTGTCGTGTCAATGAACTGCGTCGGTAAACGCTTGGCTATTGATCGAATGATAAAACCCAGAAATGAGGCAATTACTCTTGCTGATTTCACCCCCTACACATAGAAATAACGCTCATGTAAAATTATGAGCGTAGTATCCGATATTTAATTGTTGGAATTCATGCAAGATAACAGTGTTACAAGAAATCTCTTTAAACTTGATTTCACATAGCAGAGCATTTCAATTGAAGCCCTTGGTATATTCCCTTGGAAAGCTTTGATTCCAGAGTGTTTCTTTGGTCGCATGTGTAAATGTATAGCTAAAAAATAAATGTATTGAACGTATCTACTAAATACTGAAAGAATCTCTCCTCTACCTCACATAGAACAAAAGTTATTAGCCTCTAAAAGCCATTGCAGTCGGACCGGGCCGGGTCGTTTTGGGCCGCTCATTTCTCAGCTGAACGTAAACCTCGCTTCGCTCGCCGCGCTTGCTCGCTCATAATTATATATACATTAAAAATTCGTCTGATTCCCGGTATTTTTTCGTTTTCTTTGTTGGTGTATTTTCCCCCGTCACGTTTAAGCAACCCGATGAAAGTTTGGTAGCCGAAAGAAAATAAATTGGAGCAGGTACTTAAACAAATTCTGAAATGTACGTTGAAACAATGAAAACATAAGAACTTGCTTTTTCAGAACTGAGATATTAAAATAACTTCTGAAATGTACGCTGAAACAATGAAAGTGTAAGAACTGGCTTTTTCAGAGCTGATTCACTTTCACGCCAAAACATGTATTGTAAACTACTCTCATAACTAAACGACAGTTTGATCACATAACACCAAGACACAATACTGGTTCTTGAAAGTTTCTGTCTATCTATTAGTCTGTCGCGAGACAATTCCGTAAGGAGTGGCATTGACCAAATCTCTTCCAAGTCGCCATGTCCTTTCTCATTTTGCTGCCCTCTCTCCAACTCATACCCATTTCCCTCTGTTATCTATCCATCCACTCCATCTCTCCATCTCATCATAGGTCTTCCCCTCCTCTTTGTCTCCATCTCACATACACTCTTTTTGTCAGTCTCTCATTCTCTATCTTCTCTGTATGACCAGACCATCCCAGAGTATTTTTCATAACACTTTCAGTCGCATCTATATCAACATTACAATGCTATTTTACTTCCTTGTTTGCCTGTCTGTCTCCCCATGTGACTCCAAATGCTCCTCTCAAATAACTCATGTCCACTGACATCTGTCTTGACTTTTGTCCTTCCAACAGGGTCCATTTTTCACGTCCGAATGTTAAGAGTGAGGATCATAGAGCTGTCATGCAGCGATTTTTTTTTTTTTGTCTGCTCAATTCCCTACTCCTTATGACTGCATTGAATGAACCAACAACCTGTCTATCTTGCTGCAGTTTTAGCAACCAAAAATGCACATAAAATGACTCATAAATGCAATTGGTGGTTGCTTTATTGTCAATAATGAATAAATGAGAGTTGCATTACGTGAACGAATTAAAAAAGTGGATCATTTACGATATTAATTCACAATTATGAACCAAATTTAAAAAGATATAATGAATTCATATTAAATGAAAATTTTTGAATGTCACTGAAAGTTTTTAAAGAATTCGTCTTTTTGGTGTTTTTGCAAGTTTACATCCACACAGTGCAAATAAACTGATAATATCGTTCAAATACGTGCATGAACAGACTCCGTGAGTGTTTCAAAGCTAGTGGTTATCTGCAAATATATTAATATACTGAAATATTATTCTATACTTCAAGTATTTCATTGAGTCTTGACGCAAGCTGGTACGTGACAGATGAATTACAACTTTTATCATCACGTTTACGTGGAAAGTGACTGAATGACGCATAAATGGAGTGTAATATCACGCTTGGCGGTATATGATGGCAATGGTGCTATAATGTGTGACACGAAACAATACATGGAATCCGTAATGTATCGTTATCCCCACAAAATTCAGCCCATGCATTTTAGGTTGTCATCAACTGTTCCTTCTGAAATTTAGTTCTTCATTTTCAGCTCCTACCACTGTTTTTTTTCCACTTTAATGACAAGTGCAATATATTCCTAGTACCTTGTGTGCTATGTTTGAAAGCCAATATCTTTTGTGGTGCAGATGACGCGAGATGCTGGAACAGTGTGGGGTGTGGGTGCATTCGTGGTGGATGGGGATAGTCTGGATTCTAACTTTACACACACACAGTTCAACAAAATCATCAGGCAGGCTCGCAAGGTGAGTCACTCTCACGCTATTGCTGTGGTGGCTAAGTCACTCTAACAATACTGCTGTAGTGGATAGGTTGCTCAACTAACTTGTATCTTGGTGACGTCATTAGCTGCGGCAGGTGTCGTGGTGTATGACGGTGGTTGTGGTGAGTGACGACCCATCCTTCCTCGTCGCCTTCGCCGAGTGGTCCCTCAAGGGTCGTCTCCTGGTGTGGTCGACAAGGCTCCTGGTGGTCACTCGCCTGCCCGTGGAGGACCTCGGGGCTTTATTTGCCTCCCACTGGACCTTCTCCATGATGAACACCATGGTGATCAATGTCGAATATTCTGGAACAACTGCGAGGTAATGCTGTAGAGGAGTCTGAAATACAAACAGTAATCACTGTCTTGACAGTTCATTTGGATGCATTCATGAAAAAAGATTTCCTGCATGTTAAGCTTCAGTGACGATGTTTGGAGCTTATTAAACATTGGTTTGTGAACTCACCTACATCATCATCAAATTTGACACAGGAAGTTGAAGCAGAGGAGTTCTGTAATCATTGGATAGCATCTTAACCAACTTGTGAAAAGACTATGAAAGCAGCCATAAGTCACTGCAGCCATAGTCCAGTATAAACAGAAATAAAAATAATTTTATTTTTGCGATGTGGGTGTTGTATTTAATTACATATTCCACACGTGGGTATAATTTCTCAACATGACCAAAGGGCGGCCACGCGATCCATTGCATTTTCATTTTCTCCATTTCTTACATAACGAAATTACTATTATATTTTGTGCAGATGTGACGTGTTGGTGCACCTGCCCTATTCCCCCATTGGAGCCAGCATGGTGAGGGTGGCCTTTTGGACCCCAACTCAAGGCCTCCGAGTCACTGCACTTTCCTTCTTCCCAGAGAAATACCACAAGTCAGATACCTGAGATAACTGTGTGATGCATGCAGTGTAGAAGTTCTAAGGACTTGTGTTGCATGTATATTGTGTAGAACTAGTTGCTGTTTTTCTTGACACTCAGCACCTTACAAGAACGTAATGAAATTTCAGTCTTTTTTGTTTGTTTTGTGAGGAAATTTCTTTATTTACAAAATGATTTATAACAAAATTGTTTATAACAACAATGATTAAGGGCAACAGCACGGAGACATTTAGCTTGCTTCATGAAATTTTCTGGCATTAGTAAAGTTTTTTGAAAATACAGGTTAAAAAGTCAGTTGATGTTCTTAACAGCTTTAGGGGACAAACAAGGGTAATGTAATTAGGCTATGATTATCTACCGTGTTACCTGTTCCTCTACTAAACAGTAAAATGTTACCTTTGCATTGTGTGATGTCTTGGTCATATCTCGAGTAGTGAGATCAAATGATGTAAGAATAATCCTACTTCTGGCTGGAGGTCAGTATCCTTTAAAAATGTGACCATTCCAACTTGGCTTGAAACTTTTTTTTTTTTTTTAAGTGTTACATTTAACCCGTCACATCCCAAGCTATTTCACACCTCCGACACCCCCCAATCCCGAGATATTTTCGATTTTTTTTTTTTTTTGTTAAAACGTTCGCTTTTGGTGAGAAACATCGAAATTTCATAGAGAAATCGCTCACCTGAGGTTTAAAATACTCGATCCAGGTAGCAGTACCTCCTTACCTGACTGGGTTTTCTAACAGGCTGGCACCAAAGAAAATGAGTTCTATGGGAGGGTAACTATTTCACACCACTCATAAACGGTATTTATTTATTTACTTGGTACGAATTTATATGTAATACGAGGGTATATTTGTTTTCAAACAGTAATATAGGCATTATAAGCATTGTTTCACTCACTAACTCATCACCATACCTGACCTTCTTTTGCCACATTACCTGATCATCATTTCTGACTGTTTCTTCCTCTAATGCTATGTAAACTTTGTCCTCCACATTGTCATCAATTGGGAAATCACTCCGGCCCTGAATGTCTTTATTGGGCAGGTCACTGGTAACAGGTGAATTGCTGAGACAATGGTGTGCGGGGGGGGGGAGGTTATGCGGTGAGGCATTGTCCCTGCTTGGCATCTTGCAGAGGAATAGAGGAAGGTGTCCCGTGTATACGTACAAAAAATCATGCGAGAAAATTGAAAATTGTGCAAATTATGAACCTTGCAATTGCGCGACGTACCAGTACGTCGACGGGACTGGCAAATGCAAAATGTTGCAACGTACCTATACGTCGATGGGACGCCTCGGGTTAAACAAAACAACCTTCGACATTTCAGGTACACCGATAAAATGACCTTGAGAGCCCAGTTCGCTCACAGTATTCCTGTGGTGCCGTCTTCGTGAGCAGATATGGTGTTATTGGCATTTCCCTTTTTGTAGTCTCATTTCTGGCGTGTCGATGGCTTAGTGATGTACTATGGCACATCCTACATTACACCCATTAGCAAATCATGAAGATGAAAAAAGTTATAATGAAATATATCAAACGATTAGTTGCCTGTCAGCATTTTTCACAGCTTCACATCTCTCTCTCTCTCTCTCTCTCTCTCTCTCTCTCTCTCTCTATTGGGTATAGATCTGTCCATCTATCTATCTATATCTATCTGTCTATCTATATTCATGTTTATCTATCTATCTATGTATCAATCCATTATCTATGTATCTATCTATAACTATTTATCTATTCATCTGTAACTATCTATCCATCTACCTACCTATTTATATGTCTGTCTATATATCCATCTATATCTATCTATTTATAGTATCTATTATTCTATATATATCTGTCTGTCTATCTATCTTTCTATCTATAGTTATTTATTTATATATATACCCATCTATCTACATCTATCTACTTACGGTATCTATTTATCTATATCTATCTATATATCTATCGATCTTTATTCATACATTCATACATATAAATAGAGAGAGAGAGAGAGAGAGAGAGAGAGTGAGAGAGAGAGAGAGACCCATGGCTCCGTAAATTCTATTAAAGCCAAATAAGGACGGAGATAACACACATCAACATTTTCGTTTGATATATTTCTCCGAATTTTTGGACACTTCACGTGGCCATTATATGGTAGGATCCCACATATGTACCCTGATGATGCCCACGAGAGGCGTCCGAAAATTCGCAAAAATACATGAAAGGAAAATGTTGGCGGGTGTTATCTCCATCCTTATTTGTCTTGTGTGTGTATATATATATATATATATATATATATATATATATATATATATATATATATATATATATATATATACAGTATATATATATATATATATTCATCATCATCATCATCATCAGCCGTTGAATGTCCACTACAGGACCTGCCTATCTCGACCGAAGTGGGGACGATACAGCCAATTTATCTCTACCAAATGGCTTAGGCTGTCTGGTAGAGATTGTATGAAGGGTAAGAACTGCTTGTAAGTGTAATTGTAGTGTTGGAGTGGCTTTGGATGTGTGTGTAGTCTGTGAAACAAGTGTAATTGGCCAGTGGAAGCCGACTGGTTTCAAGCATACTTTATAGTATGCGACACTGGTTCAGCCACAGCACCCCTTATGTCCGCCACAGCAGTACGTGGCCGTTCCCAAAGTTTTTTACTCTGGCAGGGCACGATCCCTTTTTCTACAGTGTACGAAAATGCACACTTTACCACTGTACCACAAAGGCTTAGTATTCTGTATATATATATATATATATATATATATATATATATATATATATATATATATCCTTTGACTAACGCAAGAAAGCCTTGGTTTAATCACGCTTGTTCTAATGCTGTCCGCAACAAGGAGAGGGCCTACAAAAGGTACCGGAGCCAACCCACCCCTGAATCACATCATCTTTACGTTTCTGCCCGGAATCGTGCTAAGTCTGTTCTTCGCTCTACTAAAAATAATTTCATCCATACTATATGCTCTCAACTCTCCAACTCGAATTCTTCCCGCTCCTTCTGGCACCTTGCCAAAAATCTTTCTAACAACTTTACTGTCACGGGGTTTCTAAAATATCAAGGTGTTTTTATAAATAAATGCTTAAATATTATTTAATTGATATTAATATTCAATAATATTGAAGAGCAGAGACAATGATTGTCTTGCTACATCAAGCAACGATTACTTTACGCTGGCTTGTGCACGATTCTCTGAGAATGAGAATTTATAAACTTTCTCAACAGTACACAGCAGAGACTAATTACTCACAATTGCTGAATTAGTACTGTTAGCCTCTGGAGAAAGTTACTTCACCCCTGACAATAAATAACTAATACTAACATCAGGTTCTTGCCGATGCTTAACTCCTGGCACAACGGATTTTAAGTTAATACAACAAGACTGGTCTAAGTACCAGTTATGAATAGTAAAACGTCTATGCGAGCTAGGAGCTATGTGGGAAATAAGCTTAATTTGGAGAAATGAAACAAGATTTTACTTTACATTAAGCTCAAGGAAAAGAACTGTTAAATTTATTGATTACAAAATAATAAATTTAACGTTACATTTCAAATCAAATCAATGAGACGCACTCACTCACTCCCTCACACAAAAGCTAAATTCTTACACCTAGAAAAAAAACACCTTAATTAAACTCTTAAGACTAGGAAAACAAAAGGAAATACTGAACGATGAATGCTTTGTATCACCAAGGGGTGGGAGTTTAGAGAAACTGATACTCTGTGGAGCTTGGGTGCTACCTGACCTCTCACACTTCTGGAGCACAGGACCTCTCTCCTTCAAAGCCACAACTAGACTGAATTCAAATGATGTATAGGCAGGACGCACAAGCCACCGGAAGGAGGCGTGGCTAACGGTTGAGGCAAGCAGAATAACGAGCAAAGAAACAATTGTATCGCTCAGTAGAGCACTTAGTGACGTGCATTAAATCGGTCACTTTTGAAAGTGACGAATGTTTTGAAAAGTATACTCCGAAATGGAGAGAGAAACGGTTAACTGAGCGATACACAGTGAGTTTTCCACTAATAGTTCGTGGCTTCTCACAAAAGGGAAATGTCGCGAATTGATTCGTGACATTACGCCCCTACAAAATTAAATTTTTTCCTTATGGGAAAAAATTTGTGGATATATATATATATGTACACATCCTAACTCAGTCACACAAGATTCACACTGTGGTGTGTGTGCTATCCTGCTACAGGAGAAAGTCACAGTCGCCAGTGAGCGAAAAAACCTCGTATTTACGTTAATAGAAGCAAGCTTGAGGGAAAAACTCCGTGACGATGGTGAAAATCCTGTACTCAGGTCAAACTGAGCGAAAAGTCGCTACATTTACACTGACAACTAATTGTTGTGTAGTGTGATGTATGTAATACACGGTGTAGGTGTGACAGTTGTAGTGTAACTGTACCTACGTGTAAATGACACAGTAAATAATAATATGGCGACGACGAAGGCAGAGGAGAAGAGGCGGCAGCGTGCGGCAGACGATCAGCTGGCCCGCACAGCAAAACTGCTACGCCCATTGCTGAACCTGCAAAACTAATTGAGGTGGAGCATCAAAAGTGTCAATGAGACAAAATTCTTATTACGTTACAATTACTCTTTCTGCCTAGCAATCAGTACATGCTACGAAAAGTACGCTCTAGCTGAAAAATACAAGTGACAGCCTAAGCTTCGTACATTCGAGGTCGTCATTAATTATAGCACACGATTATGTCAGCAAGTTGAGAATCCCTGTGCAAACTCGGGTCTTCCATAGCCTCGAACTGCACACGGGTCCTCAACCTGTGCCTTAACCTACAGTACTTATATTAATATCGGGAAGCTGAGAATCCTCGTGCAAACTCGGGTCTTCCATAGCCTCGAGTCGCCTCTGTGGAGTTCTCACTTCCCCCTTAACCTACAGTACTTATATTAGTATCGGGGAGCTGAGAATCCTTGTGCAAACTCAGGTCTTCCATAGCCTCAAGTCGCCTCTGCGGAATTCTCACTTCCCCCTTAACCTACAGTACTTATATTAGTATCGGGAAGCTGAGAATCCTTGTGCAAACTCGGGTCTTCCATAGCCTCGAGTCGCCTCTGCGGAGTTCTCTCTCGAACTTCCCCCTTAACCTACAGTACTTATATTAGTACCGGGAAGCTGAGAATCCTTGTGCAAACTCGGGTCTTCCATAGCCTCAAGTCGCCTCTCAACTTCCCCCTTAACCTACAGTACATAATATATTAGTATTGGAGAGCTGAGAATCCTTGTGCAAACTCGGGTCTTCCATAGCCTCGAGTCGCCTCTCAACTTCCCCCTTAACTTACGGTACATAATATGTATGTACAGGCCCTGGACATAATGTGTCCTGTGGGGCCAATGGGCGAGACATCAGGTCTGCACCCACTTCACCACTACCCTGTCTCTCAACTGACTCAGAGATTACAGGTGTGGTTACGAACGGCACAGGAAGGGCATGTCCCTGATTAGTGGTGATACTTTGGCACTCACTGCAGGAACGGACAAAACTATCTATGTTCCGTCCCATCCCTGGCCAGAAAAAGTCAGCTCGGATACGGCCCTGGGTCTTCCTTTTGCCCATGTGACCTCCTGAGGCTGAACAATGACCCCATTGTAACACTGCTAGGCGGTACTTGGCGGGGACAACAAACTGCAGTCGAACCTCGCCCTCGGGTGTTCGTGACTCACGGTAGAGCCGTCCTTGTTTACGAAGGAACTTGGCTCGACTTCCCCGTGAATACTTAATCACTCGACCCTTTTGTTTGTTCCGCACGGCAGCAAGTGTCGGGTCAGAATGTTGTTCTTGCACAACAAGTTGACTACACATCAGATCTTGTGGCGATTCAATGATCACTGGGGTGACACAGTCTGGAGCCTCAGCCATGGCTCGTGTTACTGCAGCAGCCGAAGTCTGAGTAGCATCATCATCGGAGCAACTATCCTTGGCTCCTTGAATATTGCCTACTATAAGGTCAAATAAGGGTTCTGGCATGACAACTGCAAGTGTCGTACCAGTATAAAATGGAGATGCCACCTGGATACATGCCTCAGGGAACAATCTCACTGATCCATCAATAAGGTTTGCATGGATCTGTCGACCTGTATACTGCTCAGGCCGGACTAGACTCTGCTTGACAGAGCAACCTGAGGAACCATTGTCTCTCAGGACCTTCACAGGAATGTCTCCCACAAACCCTTGCTGAACAAGGAAGGTACTGTCACCTGTGGCAGGGCCCGTGGAGGAAGCAGCTAGCCACTCATGAGGCTGCTGAATTGAAGCGGCAAACATTGTGCCTTGAGAATTATAAGGAGATGGAACATTGGCCATCTGTGGAGGGGGGTTCACTGTCACTGTGGGACTAGTGAACTGTGGGGAAGTACCCACACTGGTAGGGACGTGACCACCGTGCTGCTGCTGAGGAATGAAGGCTGCATTCGCTTCCTGCCTCTTTTGAGCTGGTGGTGAAAAAGTTTGTCCCGATGGTCGGTTGCGTGGCTGATACTGCTGCTGGTTAGGGTACTTGTTGTACCTCTTCCACTCAGGTTTCTGAGTGTTTTGCCCCTGGTCCTTCCACTGCGGTTTTGGACCTTGGCCATTATTCTGAGAATGGCCTTGTTGCTGGGGTTCAGTCTGAGACGGCTTCCCAGACTTATCAGGTTTTCTGTTCCAGGTGTTTTGCTTACGAGTTTGATACCCGTATGCAGTAAAGAATGCGTCAGCCTTCTATGCCATTTGGCTGGCATCTTTCACCTGGCAGATCTTAAGCTGTGCTATGAGCTCAGCAGGCCACGACCTCTCTAGCTGTGTACGCAGCATAAGGTCGATTATCCCCTCACGCGTGGAAGGAGTTTCATCTTTCTCCATCCACTCATTTAAGTAAGCTGTGAGACGATCAAGGAACTGAACAGCTGTCTCCTTGTCTTGGAGACGAGCTCGCATGAACTGAACTTTGGCATCGTCTACTGTGAGACCATATGCCTTAATGAGTGCAGCTTTCATCATCTCGTATGTGAGATTGTCTCCACGAATTCTGTGGAGAATATCGAGGGCAGGGCTCTCAAATAAACTAAGAAATTGGATCCGCTTAGCTGCCTCATCCAGTTGATACATGTCTGCCATGTCCTCAAAACGAGCTATGTACGGCTCGATTCGCTCGCTTTCCTTGATGCGTGGGGTCGCCAGGACATGTGCAGGGAGAACGCTCGTGGAGCTTGGACCAATTGCACCAGACGTGTCTGAAGCCAAGGAATCTCGCTTGAGCTTCATCATTTCAAGTTCATGTTTTTCGCGTGCTTCTCACTCGGCACGTTCGTGTTCTCGTTCTCTCTCTCGTTCCTCATGCTGTTCTCGCTCATGTTCCAAGTCGAGTTCGCGCTGTTTTTGCTTGTGTTCGCGCTGTTGTCACTCTTTTTCTAACTCGAGCTCGCGTTGTTTCTGCTCGTGTTCGCGCTCCTTTTCGCGTTCCTCACGCTGTTCTCGCTCGTATTCACGCTGAATCTTACGCTCTTCACGGGCATCATTCTTGCGCTGCTGCTCCTGATTATGCCGTGAGAGTATATACTCTTTAATTTCGGTTGGGTCCGAAAGACCCATTTCTTTGGCTTCCTGTAAAAATACAGTAGTAGCCATGGCGCTAATTTATTAACCCGCCCCGTCCCGGCCACTTTTCGACCACTGGTACCCCCCAATCCCGGGCAATTTTCGACCTTTTTTTTTTTTTTGCTAAAACTTTCGCTTTTGGTGAGAAACATCGAAAATTCATAGAGAAATCGCTCACCTGAGGTTTAAAATACTCATTACAGGTAGGAGAGCCTCCTTACTTTACTGGGTTTTCTATCAGGCTGGCACCAAAGAAAACGAGTTCTATGGGAGGATAACTATTTCACACCACTCATAAACGATATTTATTTATTTACTGTTACGAATTTATATGTAGTACAAAAGTATATTGGTTTTCAAGCAGTAATATAGGCATTATAAGCATTGTTTCACTCACTAATACCTGACCTTTTTTTGCCACAATACCTGATCATCATTTCTAACTGTTCCTTCCTCTAATGCTATGTAAAGTTTGTCCTCCACATTATCATTGATTGGGGAATCACTCTGGCCCTGAATTTCGTACCGTGGCATGACATGGCTATACTGGCCAGGTCACTGATAACAGGGGAATTGCTGAGAAAAGGGCATGCAGGGGGGGGGAGGAGGTCATGCTGGGTAAGGCATTGTCTCTGCCTGGCATCTTGTTGAGGCAGGTGTCCCGTGTATACGTACCAAAAATGACTCGTGAAAATTGAAAATTGTGGAAATTATGAACCTTGCAATTGCAGGACGTTGAAGTACGTCCTCGGGATTAGCTGTGACAAAACGTGAGGATGTGGAAGTACGTCCTCGGGACGGCGCGGGTTAAGCAAACCAAAATTGAGTACTGACTGCTTAGCGACAAATACTAATAAACACAAGTAAAGAATACAGACACAAGCTAGTGGTGACCAGTCTTATCTGGTTAACTGGCAAAGAATAAATCAAAATGTAAATGACTGGGAAGACTCAATAATAAACACAATGGGTACGCTGACTTCCCAGAAGCGAATAAAATCGTCTGGCGTTACCAAGAATAAACTAGAGTTAAGTACTCTATTGATTAATGAAGCAAAAATTCACTTGCTAAATCAACGGTAACCACCAGTAAACTTGTGCCTATAAACTTTAATGATAAATTCCTAAATATGAATGAGTGAGCACTATCTTGTGAATAGCTTTATAGCTAGGAGTTAATATCCTGGAATGAGGTCGCCAATTGTCACGGGGTTTTTAAAATAATCACGGTGTTTTTAAATAAATGCTATGTATTATTTAATTGATATTAATATTCAATAATATTGAAGAGCAGAGACAATGATTGTCTTGCTACATCAAGCAACGATTACTTTACGCTGGCTTGTGCACGATTCTCTGAGAACGAGAATTTATAAACTTTCTCAACAGTACACAGCAGAGACTAATTACTCACAATTGCTGAATTAGTACTGTTAGCCTCTGGAGAAAGTTACTTCACCCCTGACAATAAATAACTAATACTAACATCAGGTTCTTGCTGATGGTTAACTCCTGGCACAACGGATTTTAAGTTAATACAACAAGACTGGTCTAAGTACCAGTTATGAATAGTAAAACGTCTATGCGAGCTAGGAGCTATGTGGGAAATAAGCTTAATTTGGAGAAATGAAACAAGATTTTACTTTACATTAAGCTCAAGGAAAAGAACTGTTAAATTTATTGATTACAAAAAAATAAATTTAACGTTACATTTCAAATCAAATCAATGAGACGCACTCACTCACTCACACAAAAGCTAAATTCTTACGCCTAGAAAAAAAACACCTTAATTAAACTCTTAAGACTAGGAAAACAAAAGGAAATACCGGTCGATGAATGCTTTGTATCACCAAGGGGTGGGAGTTTGGAGAAACTGATACTCTGTGGAGCTTGGGTGCTAGCTGACCTCTCACACTTCTGGAGCACAGGACCTCTCTCCTTCAAAGCCACAACTAGACTGAATTCAAATGATGTATAGGCAGGACGCACAAGCCACCGGAAGGAGGCGTGGCTAACGGTTGAGGCAAGCAGGGGCGAACGATAAAGAAACAATTGTATCGCTCAGTAGAGCACTTAGTGACGTGCATTAAATCGGTCACTTTTGAAAGTGACGAATGTTTTGAAAAGTATACTCCGAAATGGAGAGAGAAACGGTTAACTGAGCGATACACAGTGAGTTTTCCACTAATAGTTCGTGGCTTCTCACAAAAGGGAAATGACGCGAATTGATTCGTGACATTTACCTCATCATCCTTCCCTCCTCTTTTCTACTCTGATGGTTCTGTAGCTATTTCTTCTACTGATAAAGCAGATCTCTTCGCACAGACTTTCTCCTCCAATTCCACCTTAGATGATACTGGTGCTGTTCCTCCATCTCTTCCCCCCTCTGACTTCCTCATGGCTGACATTAAAATGTCTTCAGCTGATGTATTTTCTGCCATTACTGGCCTCAATACTAACAAGGCATATGGGCCTGATGGGGTCCCTCCTGTTGTTCTCAAGAACTGTCCTGCTGTGCTTGCACCCTGCCTAGGCAAACTCTTTCGCCTTTGTCTGTCAACTTGTACCTTTCCTTCTTGCTGGAAGTTTGCTCTCATTCAGCCAGTCCCAAAGAAGGGTGACCACTCCCAACCCTCCAACTATCGTCCAATTGCTTTAACGTCCTTTATTTCAAAAGTTTTCGAGTCAATTCTCAATAGAAAAATTTTAAGGCATCTTTCCTATCACAACCTTCTTTCCGATTGTCAGTACGGGTTTCGTCAGGGACGCTCCACTGGCGATCTTCTCACCTACCTTTCAGACTCCTGGTCATTCTCCTTTCAGGACTTTGGCGAAAGCTTTGCCATTACACTTGACATCTCAAAGGCTTTCGATCGAGTCTGGCATAAATCTTTAATTTCCAAACTGCCCTCCTACAGTTTCTATCCTTCTATCTGTGCCTTCATCGCTAGCTTCCTTTCTGGTCGTTCTATTGCCGCTGTTGTAGACGGCCATCGTTCTTCTCCTAGATCTATCAACAGTGGTGTTCCTCAGGGCTCTGTCCTATCACCTACTCTCTTCCTTTTATTCATCAATGATCTTCTAAGCTGTACATCTAACCCTATCCACGCATACGCTGATGACTCCACCCTTCACCTTTCCATTCGGTTCCCGCAACGCCCATCTCAACAGTTACTTCAACAAACAAGGGATGAGGCTATGGCACACCTACTATCTGACTTGGCTCGTATCTCTGACTGGGGTAAAAATAATATGGTTGTTTTTAATGCATCTAAGACTCAGTTCTTACACCTATCAACTCGACAAAATCTTCCACAGGTATACCCACTAATGTTTAATAATATTCAGCTTAATCCTGCATCATCCTTGAACATGCTTGGGGTTTCATTTACTCGGGACTTATCTTGGAAAGATTATATTGCATCTCTTGTAAAATCTGCTTCCAAGAGATTGGGTGTGCTAAGCAGACTCCGCTCTTTCTTTACCCCTGCACAATTGTTGACTCTATACAGGGGTTTTATCCGCCCCTGTGTGGAGTACAACTCTCATGTGTGGGGAGGCTCCCCACATACAGCTCTTCTCAATAGGGTGGAGTCAAAGGCTTTTCGTCTCATTAACTCTTCTCCTCTTACTGACTCCCTTCAACCTCTGTCTCTTCGCCGCACTGTTGCATCTTTATCTCTTTTCTATCGCTACTTTAATGGTCACTGCTCCTCTGAACTGTCTGCTTGCATTCCTCCACCTCTACGACGGGCGCGTAGCACCCGTCTGGCAGCAAACTCTCATCCCTTTTCTGTCCAGCTCTCTAATGCAAGAGTTAATCGTTACTCCCAGTCTTTCATTTATGCAACAGGTCAGCTCTGAAACTGTCTCCCTCTGTCTGTATATCCTGCTGCCTATGATCTCCAGTCTTTCAAACGCAGTGTGTCCAGGCATCTCAAAATGATCGGATCTTGAATTTGGCTCTCTATTGTATTTTGTTTTTCTCTTGGAGGGAACTGTAACTGCGGGCTCATGGCCTTTGGTTCCTTCTTCCTCGCATATATATATATATATATATATATATATATTGCCTCTTGGTCCGTATTCCACGCCTATATATATATATATATATATATATATATATATATATATATATATATATATACACTCACTCGATGTAGTGCAGCTCTCGGGTGTCTGCCCTTTCCTCTCCTTCATCCTTCTTTCCTTCCATCCTCTTCTGTCTTTCTTTCCTTCTTTCTCTCCTCATCCTTCTGCCTACAGGTGACTTTAAACTCCCTCTTCTGTCTTTCTTTCCTTCATTCTTTTCTCTTCCTTCTGCCTGCGGGTGACTCAACACTGAGTGATAAGCCAAATGATTTCCTGTACACCAGGAAACTGTTTACTACGCCGGGTGGTAACCATATAACCAAATTATGGCGCCTGACGGTTTAGTGGGTAATTAAGATGCTCCAAGGGGATTGAGCCGCTGAAGGTTTATATCCAAGGGATGGTTGAGGTTTATTGCTCACGTAATGCCATTCAGGGATGAGTGAGGCTGGTCACTCATCTTAAATAATATATATATATATATATATATATATATATATATATATATATATATATATATATATATATATATATATATATATATATATATATTATATATATATATATATATATATATATATATATATATATATATATATATATATTGATATATATATATATATATATATTGATATATATATATATATTGATATATATATATGTCACGAATCAATTCGATTTCCATTTTTTTTGTGAGAAGCCACGAACTATTAGTGGAAAACTCACTGTGTATCGCTCAGTTAACCGTTTCTCCATTTCAGGTATACTTTTCAAATAATTCGTCACCGTTTTCAAAAAGTGACCGATTTAATGCACGTCACTAAGTGCGCTACTGAAGCGATACAATTATTTCTTTATCGTTTGCCTCTGCTTCCTCAACCGTTAGCCACACTTGCGTCCTGCCCATTCAATGTATTTGAATGCAGTCTTGTGTTTGCTGTGACGGAGAAAGGGTCTGTGCTCAGAAGTGGAGAGGTCCTTCTAGCACCCCAAGCTCCATTAGTACAGTTAATCCCAGTACTCCCATCTTAGTGGTGATACAATAGCATTCATCGACTGGTATTTCTTTTGTGTATTTTGTAGTTTTAAGAGCTTAGTTAAGGTGTTTTTCCCTAGGCGTAAGTAGTTATAAAGCTTTTGTGAGAGTGAGTGCGTCTCATTGATTTGATTTGAAATGTAATGTTGAATTTATTTTTGTGATTAATAAATTTAACAGTTCTATTTCTTGAGCTTAATGTAGAGTAAAAATCTTGTTTCATTTCTCCATAATTAAGCTTATTTTCCATACAGCTTCTAGTTTGCATAAACGTTTGCTTTCATAACTGGTACTTAGACCAGTCTTGTTGTATTAACTTAAAATCCGTTGTGCCAGGAGTTAATGCATCAACAAGAACCTGATGTTATTATTATTAGTATTAGTTATTTATTGTCAGGGGTGATGTAACTTTCTCCAGAGGCTAACAGTACAGTAATTCAGCAATTGTGAGTAATTAGTCTCTGCTGTGTACTGTTGAGGAAGTTTATAAATTCTCGTTCTCAGAGAATCGTGCTAAGCCAGCGTAAAGTAATCGTTGCTTGATGTAGCAAGACAATCATTGTCTCTGCTCTTCAATATTATTGAATATAAATATCAATTTAAATAATATTTAACCATTTATTTTTAAAAACACAGTGATATTATAAAAACCCCGTGACAATTGGCGACCTCATTCCAGGATATTAACTCCTAGCTCTAAAGCTATTCACGAGATAGTGCTCACTCATTCATATTTAGGTATTTATCATTAAAGTTTATAGGCACAAGCTTAATGGTGTTTACCCTTAATTTAGCAAGTGAATTTTGCTTTATTAATCAATAGAATACTTAACTCGTTTATTTTTGGTAACGCCAGACGATTTTACTCGCTCCTGGGAAGTCGGCGTACCCATTGTGTTTATTATTGAGTCTTCCCAGTCATTTACATTTTTGATTTATTTTTGCCAGTTAACTAGATAAGACTGGTCACCACTAGCTTGTGTCTGTACTCTTCACTTGTTTATTAGTATTCGTCGCTAAGCAGTCAGTACTCAATTTCGGTTGCTTAATAAATTAGCGCCATGGCTACCGCTGTATTTGTACAGGAAGCCAAAGATATGGGTCTCACAGACCCAGAGAAAATACAGAGTTACGTTCTCTCACGGTTCAATTACGAGCAAGAACGTGAGAAAGATGCTCGCGAAGAGCGTAGGCTTCAGCGCGAATACGAGCGAGAACAGCGTGAGGAACGTGAAAGAGAGCGTGCATATGAACAAGAGCAGCGTGAGAAAGAGCGCGAATACGAGCGAGAACAGCGCGAACACGAGCAGAAACAACGCGAGCTCGAGTTAGAAAAAGAGCGAGAACATGCGAACACCAGCGAGAACAGCGCGAATATCTGAGCGTGAACAACGAGACAAAGAACGAGAACATGAACTTGAAGTGCTGAAGCTCAAGCGAGATTCCTTGGGTTCAGACACATCTGGTGCAGTTGGTTCAAGCTCCACGAGCGCTCTCCCTGCACATGTCCTGGCGACCCCACGCATCAAGCTTCCTTCACACAAGGAAAGCGAGCGAATCGAGCCGTACATAGCTCGTTTTGAGGACATGGCAGACATGTATCAACTGGATGAGGCAGCTAAGCGGATCCAATTTCTTAGTTTATTTGAGGGCCCTGCCCTCGATATTCTCCACAGAATTCGTGGAGACAATCTCACATATGAGATGATGAAAGCTGCACTCATTAAGGCGTATGGTCTCACAGTAGACGACGTCAAAGTTCAGTTCATGCGAGCTCGTCTCCAAGACAAGGAGACAGCTGTTCAGTTCCTTGATCGTCTCACAGCTTACTTAAATGAGTGGATGGAGAAAGATGAAACTCCTTCCACGCGTGAGGGGATAATCGACCTTATGCTGCGTACACAGCTAGAGAGGTCGTGGCCTGCTGAGCTCATAGCACAGCTTAAGATCTGCCAGGTGAAAGATGCCAGCCAAATGGCAGAGACGGCTGACGCATTCTTTACTGCATACGGGTATCAAGCTCGTAAGCAAAACACCTGGAGCAGAAAAGATACTGCCAAATCTGGGAAGTCGTCTCAGACTGAACCCCAGCAACAAGGCCATTCTCAGAATAATGGCCAAGGTCCAAAACCGCAGTGGAAGGACCAGGGACAAAACACTCAGAAACCTGAGTGGAAGAGGTACAAGTACTCTAACCAACAGCAGTATCAGCCACGCAACCGACCGTCGGGACAAAGTTTTTCACCACCAGCTCAAAAGAGGCAGGAAGCGAATGCAGCCTTCATTCCTCAGCAGCAGCCTGGTGGTCACGTCCCTACCAGTGTGGGTACTTCCCCACAGTTCACTAGTCCCACAGCGACAGTGAACCCCCCTCCACAGATGGCCAATGTTCCATCTTCCCAAGTATGTAATTCTCAAGGCACAATGTTCGCCGCATCAATTCAGCAGCCTCATGAGTGGCTAGCTGCTTCCTCCACAGGCCCTCCCACAGGTGACAGTACCTTCCTTGTTCAGCAAGGGTTTGTGGGAGACATTCCTGTGAAGGTCCTGAGAGACAATGGTTCCTCAGGTTGCTCTGTTAAACAGAGTCTAGTTCGGCCTGAGCAGTATACAGGTCGACAGATCCATGCAAGCCTTATTGATGGATCAGTGAGATTGTTCCCTGAGGCATGTATCCAGGTGGCATCTCCATTTTATACTGGTATGACACTTGCAGTTGTCATGCCAGAGCCTCTATTTGACTTAATAGTAGGCAATATTAATGGAGTCAAGGATAGTTGCTCCGATGGCGCTACTAAGACTTCGGCTGCTGCGGTGACACGAGCCATGACTGAGGCTCCAGACTGTGTCACCCCAGTGATCATTGAATCGCCGCAAGATCTGATGTGCAGTCAACTTGTTGTACAAGAACAACATTCTGACCTGACACTTGCTGCCGTGCGGAACAAACAAAAGGGTCGAGTGATTAAGTATTCACGGGGAGGTCGAGCCAAGTTCCTTCGTAAACAAGGACGGCTCTACCGTGAGTCACGAACACCCGAGGGCGAGGTTCGACTGCAGTTTGTCGTTCCCGCCAAGTACCGCCTAGCAGTGTTACAATGGGGTCATTGTTCAGCCTCAGGAGGTCACATGGGCAAAAGGAAGACCCAGAGCCGTATCCGAGCTGACTTTTCCTGGCCAGGGATGGGACGGGACATAGATAGTTTTGTCCGTTCTTGCAGTGTGTGCCAAAGTATCACCACTAATCAGGGACATGCCCTTCCTGTGCCATTTGTAACTACTCCTGTAATCTCTGAGTCAGTTGAGAGACAGGGTAGTGGTGAAGTGGGTGCAGACCTGACGTCTCGCCCATTGGCCCCACAGGACACATTATGTCCAGGGCCTGTACATACATATTATGTACCGTAAGTTAAGGGGGAAGTTGAGAGGCGACTTGAGGCTATGGAAGACCCAAGTTTGCATAAGGATTCTCAGCTTCCCGGTACTAATAGAAGTACTGTAGGTTAAGGGGGAAGTTCGAGAGAGAACTCCGCAGTGGCGACTTGAGGCTATGGAAGACCCAAGTTTGCATAAGGATTCTCAGCTTCCTGGTACTAATAGAAGTACTGTAGGTTAAGGGGGAAGTTCGAGAGAGAACTCCGCAGAGGCGACTTGAGGCTATGGAAGACCCAAGTTTGCACAAGGATTCTCAGCTTCCCGGTACTAATATAAGTATTGTAGGTTAAGGGGAAAGTTCGAGAGAGAACTCCGCAGAGGCGACTTGAGGCTATGGAAGACCCAAGTTTGCACAAGGATTCTCAGCTCCCCGATACTAATATAAGTACTGTAGGTTAAGGGGGAAGTGAGAACTCTGCAGAGGCGACTTGAGGCTATGGAAGACCCAAGTTTGCACAAGGTTTCTCAGCTCTCCGATATTAATATAAGTACTGTAGGTTGAGGCACAGGTTGAGGACCCGTGTGCAGTTCGAGGCTATGGAAGACCCGAGTTTGCACAGGGATTCTCAACTTGCCGACCATAATCGTGTGCTAAAATTAGTGGCGACCTCGAGTGTACTTTTCATAGCATGTACTGACTGCTAGCCAGAGAGAGTAATTGTAACATAATAAGAATTTTGTCTCATTGACACTTTTGATGCTCCACCTTAATTGGTTTTGCAGGTTCAGCAATGGGTGTAGCAGTTTTGCTGTGCGGGCCAGCTGATCGTCTGCCGCACGCTGCCGCCTCTTCTCCTCTGCCTTCGTCGTCACCATATTATTTACTGTGTCATTTTACACGTAGGTACAGTTACACTACAACTGTCACACCTACACCGTGTATTACATACACCACGCTACACAACAATTAGTTGTCAGTATAAATGTAGCGAATTTTCGCTCAGTTTGACCTGAGTACAGGATTTTCACCGCGTCACGGAGTTTTTCCCTCAAGCTTGCTTCTATTAACGTAAATACGAGGTTTTTTCGCTCACTGACGACTGCGACTTTCTCCTGTAGCAGGATAGCACACACACCACAGTGTGAATCTTGTGTGACTGAGTTAGGATTTATATGTATGTATATTGAAATCTTTCTTCTGAAGGAAGAAAGATTTAATTTTCATGGGGCGTAATGTCACGAATCAATTCGCGACATTTCCTTTTTGTGAGAAGCCACGAACTATTAGTGGAAAACTCACTGTGTATCGCTCAGTTAACCGTTTCTCTCTCCATTTCGGGGTATACTTTTCAAATAATTCGTCACCGTTTTCAAAAAGTGACCGATTTAATGCACGTCACTAAGTGCGCTACTGAGCGATACAATTATTTCTTTATCGTTTGCCTCTGCTTCCCTCAACCGTTAGCCACGCCTTGCGTCCTGCCCATTCAATGTATTTGAATGCAGTCTTGTGTTTGCTGTGACGGAGAAAGGGTCTGTGCTCAGAAGTGGAGAGGTCAGCTAGCACCCCAAGCTCCATTAGTACAGTTAATCCCAGTACTCCCATCTTAGTGGTGATACAATAGCATTCATCGACTGGTATTTCTTTTGTGTATTTTGTAGTTTTAAGAGCTTAGTTAAGGTGTTTTTCCCTAGGCGTAAGTATTTAGCTTTTGTGAGAGTGAGTGCGTCTCATTGATTTGATTTGAAATGTAATGTTGAATTTATTTTTGTGATTAATAAATTTAACAGTTCTATTTCTTGAGCTTAATGTAGAGTAAAAATCTTGTTTCATTTCTCCATAATTAAGCTTATTTTCCATACAGCTTCTAGTTTGCATAAACGTTTGCTTTCATAACTGGTACTTAGACCAGTCTTGTTGTATTAACTTAAAATCCGTTGTGCCAGGAGTTAATGCATCAGCAAGAACCTGATGTTATTATTATTAGTATTAGTTATTTATTGTCAGGGGTGATGTAACTTTCTCCAGAGGCTAACAGTACAGTAATTCAGCAATTGTGAGTAATTAGTCTCTGCTGTGTACTGTTGAGGAAGTTTATAAATTCTCGTTCTCAGAGAATCGTGCTAAGCCAGCGTAAAGTAATCGTTGCTTGATGTAGCAAGACAATCATTGTCTCTGCTCTTCAATATTATTGAATATAAATATCAATTTAAATAATATTTAACCATTTATTTTTAAAAACACAGTGATATTATAAAAACCCCGTGACAATATATATATATATATATATATATATATATATATATATATATATATATATATATATATATATATATATATATATCATCATTCACTCATCACTCAATCCTACTTTACCCCATGAGGAGCGTAGGAGCCCGGGGTTTGGCAAGTTGGTAGTAACATTTAAGATGACAGTAACCAGCCTTACTCATTCCTGAGTGGCATTACGTGAGCAATAAACCCCAACCCTCCCTTGGATATTAACCTTCACCGGCTCTATATATATATATATATATATATATATATATATATATATATATATATATATACAGTATATGGGGAGGCGGTGGCTAAAAGGGTAGAGAGGTGGCCTGCACCCATGATGGACCCACGTTCGATTACCGGCTGGAACAGGGGGCAGTTTGACGATTTGAATTTCATAAATCAGACTTTTCTGATCTACCAGAACACCCGCCGACATGCAGAAAATACCCCTGTTAATACCAATACACCGGTCCTCTATGAGACATCCCTTAGAATGTATTCAATATGGATGGTAGGTGTTAGCACCGCAGTGGTGACAGGTGGAGCTGTATAGTATGCAGGAGGACTGCTGGGTTTTGGGAACAGGCTGTGAAGCCTATGCCCAGAGTTGGACACACACACACAAACAGGCTGTGAAGCCTATGCCCAGAGTTGGACACACACACACACACACACACACACACACACACACACACATAGATACAAGTTTTTCTTATCTACAGCGCTTGGTATGTCTACTGTTACCTCAAGTTTAGTTCCCTCTGAAGTCAAACGCAGATACTGCCAACACACTTGTTATGGACTATTTTATAAGCACTGCAAAAACATGCATTGTGTTCAAGACCAATGTTCATCTTTATATCTTCTCAGTAAATTCTGTGTAAAAATGTTATAATTGTTTCATATGTCTTTTGTTAAGTTATTTGTTAAATTTTTCTTTGCAGCTTCCATGGGGTAGTGGTAAATGCAACCGCCTTACATTTCGAACCCTACTGGCTAACTTCAAAGGAGGGTAACACTACCAAGTACTCAGGCATGGACTACAACATGCTAATGGCCCTATGCAAGTTTCTCAACTTCACCTACCGTATAATCCCATCAAGCGACTGGGATGCAGTGAGTTAGTTTATTAATTGTATCGACCTTGTGAGTGAAGGATGTAGGGTAGCATGAAGTTTATGTAGTCACAGTTTATAACTTACGTGAGAATTCTGCATGACTCATCATTTTTTTTCCCACTGCTGGAGATTGCGAATGTTTGTCATATGTGCTCTAGTATGCGCCTCTGGATATCCTTATATTTCCAGCAATAAACTTCCTGGTGATGATAGTGGTAATTGATGGTTCTGTAGTCATGGTGGTGGTTAGTGAAGTGTGAGGTATTTAGTGGTATTGGTAACTGTGGTATTAACAGTACACATTTGGCTTAACAGTAAGCACTGTTACTTATCAAACAAGACTGCACATTTTTCCTCGTGACTATAACTGATACTGATTGTATTCTCATAAGGTCACAAATCAAGTTGAGGACCGCAGAGCCTACATTACCTGTGTTGCTTATGTTGTGCTGCCAAATCGCTATGAAAGGTAAGGCTATGGTTAGTGACTATGTTCTAAAAATAGGAAATGGAGAGTAGAGTTACTTAAAAGACTGTTCCTTTTTACAGACACTTTCATGGTTCCACCTTATAACACAGGGACTTTGCTCACCCTGAAGTGTCTTTCCTGGTTTTGATACATACTTTGATATCATTTAATTCCCAGTTACATTCATATCAATTCCAAACAACAGAATTTAGGTGATGAAACATTTGTAATACAGGGTGAGGCAAAAGTCTCCGTACAAACACACAAGCATTTTATTTTATTTTTTTTTTATGTGTCCAACTCTGATCATAGGCTTCACAGCCTGCTCTCAAGGCCCGGTAGTCCTCCTACATACCACACACCTCTACATGTCACCACTTCGGCGCTGACAGCCACCGTCCATATTGAATACATGCTAGGGCTGTCTCATACAGGACTGGTGTATTGTTATTAGCTGTTGTATTTTTACGACATGTTGGCGGGTCTTCTGGTAGATCAGTAAAGTCTGATTTTAATAAATTCAAATCCTTAAACTGTTCCCTGCCCCAGCCGGGATTTGAACCTGGGTCCGGTAGGACTGCAGGCCACCTCTCTACCGATTGAGCTACCGCCTCCCCCTTTACAACTCCAACTAATTGATACTGACATTGATACTGACAAAGTGTTCAAATCCTCTGTAGAGGTCACAAAAAGTGTTTGATATTATTACTTCCGAGGTCATGACACATCAAAACTCGGTCTCTCCAATCGTGTACAGCGTCAGGTGATATTTTGGCACATAAGCTCCTGAAGATGAGCCACGTTTCGGATCTTTTGATAAACCATCGCCTTGAGGTGCCCCCAGAGGTAAAAGCCTAAGGGTGTGAGGTATGGTGACCGATGAGGCCACTCCACAGGGCTGCGATGTCCATTCCAGTTGTTAGGGAACTGTAGACCTAAGAGTACGTCAAGCCACTGGCGATTGTTGGTCACATAATGTGGTGGCGCCCCATCCTACTGGAACCATTCAGGAAACAAATCTTCTGCTTTTAAAGCATTGCACATGATGAAGTCCCACATGTCCTCACCCTGTACCATACATTTCAGTGGCATTCCTCTTCATCGCAATGGTTTATTATTATTATCTCTAAAACGGGTCACAGAGCAACATCTTGGTCTCCTTACGGGAAGTTCAACTGCCTCCATCGGCTGAAATAGGATGTTGTTAACGTCTTAACGTACCCTTCACCATAGTTATGAGAAGAATCTCTGAATAATTTCGCGTGATGGTGTTCGCCAGCTCATTTTCTACTGTCTGCATCCATTACCATGAGCTTTACCAATCCTCAAGGGGTCTTTCCCAGTATATACTTCTCCTCTAGATATAACAGTACATTTGTCACCAACACAACACAAAAAGGTTAGCATGACTTCTTCGACAAGATGACACTTTAGAACCACTAGGATGAGCACTGATCAAGCTTTGCAAAACAGTTTGTCTTCCACCTTTTAAACCTTCAGCCACTTCACAAAAAATTATCTGGATCATGCAGTGAACATCAAACTGTGCAACTGTTCTACCATGCATTTCAGCCGATTTTAGCCATTTGCCAATAATTTATTTTTTTCAATATATTCAAAGACGTTGGAAAGTGCAGCGTCCATGTTAATATAGTAACCACTTGAGCTGAGTGATGCAAGCTCAGATCTGTCACAAAACTACTTACACTCGCGGCAACAAGTCCCTGACCAGGCTGTGAAGGGAAGCCATGGCCACCACGGGGCAGAGCATCCGAACACGTCCGACATACCGTACCTGCTCTAGTAAACACTTCATGAACAGCGACTGTATTGTTTTCGCATGTCATTATGCAATGATATAGTTCAAAGCTTATTTCATTGTATTGTAAATACTATATTAGAGACTGATGCACGCCGTATGATCTGAGAATGAAAAATTATACACACACCATCAACAGGGGGTGTTTGAGGAAATAAACTTCCAAGTGTTCAGTTTGAAACGGATTCACATGCAGCACAAGGGACATTTGTTGACATGACGTGGGGCTGGTGGGATGGCATAGCCAAGAGACACACTACTGGCCTACAATGTTAAATAAAAAAAAAAAATACAACAGAAACCTGCTCCATAACAATCAAACGGGTGAGTGACTTAGTCCCCTGAGTATTGGCTTTTGTTACTAAACTATATTTTTATTCCAACAAAATATCTGTATAAGTTTTGAGTAAAGCTTCCATTAAAACTGTTTAGTCCGCCAGACAATCACATCAGTAGTAATACCTATATATAGATTATGAACTGTTTATAATACTGCAGTATTCATACATATATATATATATATATATATATATATATATATATATATATATATATATATATATATATATATATTTGTTTGTCCATACTAATTACATACTCTGCCTACACTGACCAACAATCTTTTGTCTTCATAGCCGTCCTCAGATATACAGTTACGCCAATGATTTCCAAAATATTATGATTGTGAACAAATTACTTTTAACATTAATGGATATTTCCAACGGTATGGTAGTAACAGTGACCTGTTATATTAAGGTATTTGAAACATTGCATAAAAATACACAAAGGTGGAATGAATGATTCGTCACCCACATTAGATTTATTGAGTTATGTAGAGAGTTACGTAATATACGTTAGGCTTAATTGTATTACATGACTCAGCAAATGCCTGATTAGTAACCTGTCCAGCCCCCTTCAACCTCTCCTACCTGCTGCAGATGTAGTGGGAGGGAGTCCGCCAGGTGCAAGCAGATGTCGGGTCGCCGTCTAACACTATCCCAAACTTCCGTGCTTTTTTTTCTAATTATACCTGCTTTTGTCTTTTCTTCTATCTCCCACTCTCTACATAATTATAATCCCCCATAGGTTTTCTATTGGATTCATGTCACAGCCCTTAGGGGGCCAGTCAAGGAGACTTATTTCTGGGTGCTGTGTGAACCACTCCCTCACTAATCGACAAGCATGGATCGGAGATCTGTCCTGAACCATATAAATGGGAAGGGGCTCCTCGATTGCATAAGCCCGCACGCTAGGTAGGAGGAAGATTTCTAGAATATTGATATATTCACATGCATTTAAATTTCCCTTATCTGGAACAAGTTCCCCAACCCCACCATACCACATCCATCCGTGCATGCATTGGCTGACCCGGCCTGATCTGTTGATTTCACATATATGCCTTGCATTATATCTTTCCCCGGTGTGTCGCCTGCAGTGACACCCTGGTGCGGACACCGATGCGGAACTTTTCTCGTCTGTGAATATCACAGGCCTCCAGAATTCCACGACATTTGCAGCATACGTCTCGGCTAAATCTAATCGCTGCGCCTTATGTTCTGCAGTCAGGATTGGCTTTCTAGCCGGGACATGGCAGGCAAGGCCAGCGTCCATTAGCCGATTACGGGTTGTGCATATGCTGCATGGCAGTTGAAGTTCCCTACAGAAAGAGAAGAGTATTTTAAAGTAAAATACGTTATTTCGGTGCGTAAAGCACTAATATTATATATTCTTTTATTTGAAGGGTGCAGATATGCTTGGCATAACCAAAAGGTGCCCTTCACTTCCATAGCATACAATCTTCCGTACGCAAAGAGTTCATGACCTAGGTGAAGTTACCTATCAATATCACACTGGAAGTAACATCTGCAACATATTTGCAACTACGGAAACTAATCGTGCGCATCCTAAACATCACTGGATGACCAATACTTCTTAGTAATTCCTTTGGTTCATGACTTTGTGAATAACCACTGCAAAGAATTGAGCAGACTGTATACGCTTTAATACATAACATACTGAATATGGTATATAAACATAATAGATACCATATCATGTTAATGTAATCGCAGTCTTGAATGGTGCCTGGACTGCTGTGGCATACGGTGTTGCGTCCTGTTGTGGCACTGTTGTTCATTGCCGGCCTGATCGCGGTCTGGTCATTACATGGGCCTCCTCCTCATACCGCCAAACCCAGGCCTTCACCGTGCTTCGGCTTATGGCCATCTCTCGGCTAATCTCACTAAATGATTGGCCGGAGTGATAACGACTGATGATCATTCCCCTTTTCATAATATCCTCAGGTTTGTTGGCCCAAGGCACACGACGACGTCCACGTCCACTTCTTTCTGCCATATCTGAGTAAACTAAATTATAGAAAGAGAGAGAGAGAGAGAGATACAATAGATAGATAGATAGATAGATATAATGATATAGATAGATAGATAGATAGACAGATAGAGATAGATAGATATACAGTAGATATTGATAGATATGTAGATATATTGATAGATAGATATATATAGATACATAGTTATAGACAGAAAGACATAGATACATAGACATAAAGACAGATAGACAGAAAGATAGAGATAGATAGAGACAAGTATATGGAGATAGATATGGATAGATAGATAGAGATAGACAGATAGATAAATAGATAGATAGATAGAGATAGATAGATAAATAGATAGATAGATAGAGATAGATAGATAAATAGATAGATAGAGATAGATAGATAAATAGATAGAGATAGATAGATAGAGAGATAAATAAATATAGAGAGATAGATATAGACAGATAGATAGAGAGATAAATATAGAGAGATATAGATAGATAGATGTATATATCACAGGTATTACTACCTTTGCTTGTCTGTCAGACCAAACATTTTAAGTGAATTATTCACACAGGTTATACAGATATTTTGTTGGCAAAGGTATAATCCATTAACAGAAGCCAATACTCAGGGGAATAGGTCACACACCCTGCTGTCTGTTACTGGGCAGGTCTCTGTTGTGTGTCTGTTGGATACGCTATTCCAACCTTCCCATATCACCTCGCCCACTTGCATGCATGCGGCATGTGAAACTGTTTCGAACTGTGAACACTTGTGGGTTGATTTCCTCAGACACCCCCTGTTGATGGTGTCTGTATAATTTTTCATTACAATGTACTAACCTTTGAACTACATCATTGCATAATGACATGTGAAAACAATACAGACGCTGTTCTTGAAATGTTTACTAGAGCAGGTACGATATGTTGGACGTGTTCGGATGCTCTGCCCCGTGGTGGCCATGGCTTCCCATCACAGCCTGGTCAGGGACTTGTTGCCATGAGTGTAGAATCAGCTTCAGGTTGTCGGCCATTCCTGATTGTGCTTGTTTCGAATTCACTCATATCCACATATACTGTTCATTTTACTTACACGTGAATAATATATATATATATATATATATATATATATATATATATATATATATATATATATATATATATATATATATATATATATATATCCCATTGGGACCCAGTGTCCGGAATATTGGTCAGAACTGGGATTTTTCAAGTCTGTATAAAGTAGGGAACCCCTGGGTAGGGACCTATGAGCTTCGCGACTATGAGCCGATAGGCGGAGGGCGGTACGCTTAGTACCCACCCAGTGCCATGCCTCGCCCAGCACCCCTGGGATATATATATATATATATATATATATATATATATATATATATATATATATATATCAGCAGCAGCAGCCATTGGGGTCCACTGCAGGACCGGCCTATCCCGACCGAAGCAGGAACGATACAACCAATGTATCTCTACCCAGTGGCTTAGGCTGTTTGGTAGAGATTGTATGTACGGTTAGAAGTGCTTGTGAGTGTGATTGTAGTGTTGTAGTGGCTTTGGATGTGTGTGTAGTCTGTGAACCAGGTGTAATCGGTCCGCCTTAAGCCGATTGGGTGCAAGCATACTAGTATGCGACACTGGTTCAACCACAGCACCCCTTGTGTCCGCCAAAGTAGCAAGTGGCTTGGTGAACTCTTCCCAAAGTTTTTACAACCCTGGCAAGAGGCCAACCCGCGTTCACCAGGTTGCGAAACGCACTCTCTACCACTGTACCTCAGAGGCTCCATGTATATCCATCTATCTATCTATCTATTTATATACAGTATAATATATATATATATATATATATATATATATATATACATACATATTTTATATATATATTATATATATATATTATATATATCGTTTCGTTTTAGTTTTTAAAGGCTCCAACATGCTTGCATGTGTCGGCCTTGGTCACCTAATGGCGGCTCTCCACTCTGCACGATCCATTGCAGCCTCCCTGTTCAGTCCCTTAACCCTAAGGTCACACTTAATGACCTCGTCCCATGTCTTTCTCGGTCTACCCCTCATTACCACCCCCAATATTAACACTTCTCACCTTCCTCACCCAATTATCATCCCCCATCCTCTCCACATGTCCAAACCACCTCAATCTACCTCTCCTCATCACAACACCAATACACTCCAGTCCCATCCTACCTCTCAACTCTTCCATTGTAAACCCTGCCCCTCCAGGCCTTGGACGCAGGAACGCACTGCACATCCACCTAATCATTGTCATTTCTGTACGTCTGAGCCGGCGAATGTCTTCCTCCTTCACTGCCCAGGTCTCACTGCCATAAAGCATTACACTCCTAACACATGCTGCATACAAAGACCCCTTAGCACGTAGGGAGAGCTCTCTCAATGTCAGGAGAGGGCGCTCACCATCCACTCACTCGATGTAGTGCTACTCTCGGATGTCTGCCCTTTCCTCTCCTCCATCATTTTTTCCTTCCATCCTCTTCTTTCTTTCTCTCCTTCATTCTTTCCTCTTCCTTCTGCCAACGGGTGACTTTACACTCCCTCTTCTGTCTTTCTTTCCTTCATTCTTTCCTCTTCCTTCTGCTTGTGGGTGACTCTACACTGAGTGACAAGCCAAATGGTTTCCTGTATACCAGGAAACCATTTACTACGCTGGGTGGTAACCATATAACCAAATTTAGGCACCTGGTGGTTTAGTGGGTAATTACGGAGCTCCAGTCGGATTGAGCCGGTGCAGGTTTATATCCAAGGGATGGTTGGGGTTTACTGCTTATGTAATACCACTCAGGGATGAGTGAGGCTGGTCACTCTCATCTTAATTGTCAGGACCAACTTGCCTATCCCCGGGCTCCTACGCTTCTCATGGGGCAATGTAGGATTGGATGATGGATGGATACACATATATATATATATATATATATATATATATATATATATATATATATATATATATGTATGTATATATAATCACACCACTGTGGTCAAGGTATTTTCAGAAGTTAGTGAAAAGCAGGAACCTCAGGGTTCGGATCTATGAGGTTCGTAAATATAAGAGATTGACAGAGGGCTGTACACAAAGGCCACATTCACACTGCAGCGACGATCACAGCAAAGTCACGCTTTACTCTTAGTTCGGTTGAAAATAATTACATGCTCAGTCGGTAGAGAGGTGGCCTGCAGTCCTACCAGACCCAGGTTCAAATCCCCACTGAGGCAAGGAACAGTTTAAGGATTTGAATTTGATAAAGCAGACTTTACTGATCTACCAGAAAACCCGCCGACATGTCACAAAAATACCCCCGCTAATACCAATACCCCAGTCCTGTATGATACAGCCCTAGCATGTGTTCAATATGGAAGGTGGGTGTTAGCGCCGAAGTGGTGACATGTAGAGGTGTATGGTATGTAGGAGGACTACTGGGCCTTGGGAACGGCTGTGAAGCCTATGCCCAGAGTCAGACACATTAAAAAAAAAAAAAAAAAAAACTCACGGTCAAGGCAATGTCCGATCACGCTAAGGTGATGATCCATCAAGAGATGTTTAGACATGTAAGGGACTGTACCGTGAGCGTGCCAGACTGCCAGTGTGGATGAGACGGTATGCTCCCTCCAGTCTGGCATCCTCTTCAGTTTTTGTCAGTACCTTCTCAAAAGTTCCAGTCTTCATTCAGTTGCAGCTAAAATAATTCCTTTCATCATCAATTAAATGGGGATAGAGTGTATGAAACCCATCTCACTCCTACTGTGTTGTAACATGAGATGAACCCAGACTCTCTTCCTTTTCCTATTCTTTTTTTTTTTTTCTCTGACTCCTCTTCCAATGCATTGGCGAGCATTTCTAACTCGGATGGTGAGAATTCACACATCTTCCTTCAACAGTGAATGTAACTAAAACTGAGAGACACGAGATGACCTGACGGGATCATGACAGGAGCAAGACCATCTCCTGACTGGCCCATGACTGTCCGTAGAGTGTGAACTCTTATGTTACCATTCGACACAGGCTGCATCCTGCCTCGTGCAAGTACTCGGCACCTAAGGCTACAGGCTGAGAGACCACCCCCTGTTACCGCACTACTTCCACACACTTAACAGTTCATAAACAATTTATCCTCACACTCTTATCTATGCTTCGATAATCGTAATTTTTGTCACCATAATCCTGAATAAATATACAGTACTTGATTATGGTGTTTTAAAAAGGATCAGCCGAATGTAAATTATGCCATAATTTACTTTTTTACTTCATTTTTATTCTCATAGAAATATAATTTTTATGGTAAATGTTACTCAGAAAAAGATATAGGGAGTTTATTTGGCTATATTTTGGTGTATTAAGAACTACTGTTGGTCAGTTAGGGCAAATTTTATGGAACGCGAAAGGAAATTATGCTCGAGCCAGACTCGCAGCTGGGGCAAGCTGGGTGCGGAGTGGGTTGAGCACGGCGAAGGGATACATGGGGACACAAGCAGTGCTTTGCTCTCCCCGAGAAATCATTCCATAACCAAGAAAACAGGAGCCATTTCGTTCGACGCAATCGGCATCAAATGGTAACGAGCAGTTGAAATCTGTGCAGACGCAGCCTGAATCAAAATGGTAACGAATGCATGAAATTTGCACCGCACCCATAAACACCAAAAGGTGAATAGGGCCAAGGTACTCTTCCAGCACCAGCCCACGCACAGGAATCCTTGGATCTAAATTTCAGGTGCCGTGCACATTGTGTGTGTGTACTGTATGTGTGTGTGTGTGTGTGTGTGTGTGTGTGTGTGTGTGTGTGTGTGTGTGTGTGTGTGTGTGTGTGTTCTGATAAAAAACAGAGGCATGGCACACCTAGTTTTCAATCTAACATTTAGATCACAGAACATGCTTAACCCAGTTCGCTTTCCACATATATACCATTGTTGCCTTTGTCCTGTCATACATAGCCTTGTCAGTATTTAACATTCATCCACCTATTCCATCTACAGTATTCTCAGCACCGTCCACATTTCTCGACTGCCTGCATTATATTGTCTCCAGATCCATGAAGGCGGCACGCAACGTTTGTCGCTTAATAATTTTCTACTATTCATCTCATAGAAGATCTGGGCACTACACCTATGTTCTTTCCTGAATCCTCCTTATTGCTTTTTCTTTCTTTCGGTTTCTCTGCGTCACTGTATAGAGAACCTTTTTTTTTTTTAGATATATTAAATAATTCTGTTATCACGATACCAGCACTGTCTCATCCTCCATGCCTTACTGATGTAGAGACGAATAAGTTACAGAAAAATCCTCATTGTTGGGGGTACAGGTGTAGAGAAAAGTAAATGAGGCACCACCTTATAGCCTTGATGCACATGAGTGGGTCATTTCTGGCTGAACAATTACAGTTTGGGAAGTGGGGGTAGTGGGGGATTTGTATCAGACTGGGGTAAAGGAGGAAAAGGTGCTACAACTTTTCCATTTATCTCACTGTAACCCATCAGCCAGAAATTACCGATTTCTTACGTGCACAGAGAAAAACAATGACTGTTTCTTTCGTCCTAGCCTGTACAAACAGTATTTCCAGATCCATCTTTCCTTGATCATTTTATTCATATTTTTTTTTTATAAAACACGGGCTATGTGTCTTTTACATCTCTAAGGGGAAACATTTAAATATTCTCATAACCATATTCATTTCAGTTATTATTACACTATTAATTACATATTTAACATTAATTCATTTCATTATTTTCTTTACCCATACATTGTATAAACATGTGTATAGTTAAGGTTTTATTCTTTGATTAAAATGACGTACTTATATTGTGCTCATATAAGGCGGTTTTCATTACCTCAGCAGAGTGTTATCGAACTATAAACTTTAGATAAAACATTCATTTATCTCTTCAGCCCTTGAAGTTTATCATAACAGGAGATAAAATGTATGGAGACAGCTGGGATAAACTGTGAATGTTTGTTAATCTACTGATCTGGGCAATGCATACTTTCTACTGTCTCCAGGTACGACTTCACGCGCATCATGACCACCACTGAGTACTGCTTTGCCATGGCCAAGCCAGTAGTAAAGCCCAGCTGGGTCACTTTCTACTACCCACTGAGTGGACAGGTGTGGGCTGCCGTCCTCGTCTCCCTTGTGGTTGTGTGCGTCTTCCTTATCAAGGTTGGTGCACTACATAATGTGAAAGCGGAATGTTATTTTCTGAATGATACATCAACCCGCTGTTGCACAGGGGTCTATTTTTATTTTCGTACCTCCTGGTCGCTACAATCACATTTTTTTTTCTCTGACTTGGTATATATAGAAAACATGAAACTGATAGAAAACATCCTCCGAAAATGTGTGAAAATTTCTAATATTAGAACAGACAAAACTAAATGTAGCCTACTGCTCATAAAAGTCGGTCAGCTGACAGCTGACTGCAAATGCTGTCGCCATAACGCGGCAACACAATTATCATTATACATTTTATGCCCACTCTTGTTGACTTGTAAATAGCTCAGTGATGCAAAGATACTGTTACACATTCTTCCGGTTACTCATTATACAATCAAAGAGACAATCAAGAGTATGGTAATCATCTCACATCGTCGAGGCAACCGCAGTCATGATCTTCAGCCTAGATTCTCTGATGTGTTGTATATTTATGGCAGATTTTAAGGTTTGAAAAAAAATATGTATATACATCACTCATGTTATAATGTGTTCTTTGTGAGACGTAAAAACACATTTTACAATGCTTGATAAAGGTTCTCAGAGAGTGCTCCAAATTTGTTTAAATTCACGACTTGGTTGAATTGGTATAATGGAGATCGGTGAAAGAATGTTTCGATCCGGAGAATATCATTGTCAACTTCAGCCACAGTATCAAACAGATATTTTGAAATAATGGAACTCTTATGCAGTAAAAAGAAAAAAAAATCAATTTATCTATAGATTTACTAATATTTTTTATTTCCATTATAAAATCACAGTTGTGGTTCATGTGATGTAAAAATGAAAGAAAACTTTTTCCCAAAATCATACATATTACATGCCTTCAACGATCTCAGTTCTTTCATAGGACTGCTAATCCCTGAATGAATTACTTACTTATTACGTTTCTGTTAATATGTGCCGTCTGGCAGAGATAAAAGAATGGTCAGTAAGGTAAGTACAGTATACCCTCTACTGCAGCACATTAAGCCCTCCTTTTACACTGGTAAAATGATAACCTGACAGAGTTGATAGGAAATCTGCGTACGTGGGTACCTTCAACCTATTTTAATGTTACTGCGTTAACAAAGTCATCAGCCAGACCCTACTTGCCTACAAAAAAACATCATGACCCCAACTACACAACAGATGTGCTTCCCACGGGCATAATACACAACATCGAGGTTAATCTGGCATAAGATTGTGAAAGAGGTTTAAAGTAACAAAAAGTTAATCAACAAAACCTTAAACACAACGATGGCTGCCAGCTCGTTGAATAAGGAGGGGGATCCAACACTGAGGAGTTTAAGTTGGGATTTTTCCCTACCTTCTGTATTAGGGTATTAGGCTATACCATCGCACCCTTCAAACACTTCACTCTTATCTGAAGAACTTTGGTTGGTGAAGATGGATCGTCTGGTGAGCTGATTGGTCTGGTAGAGGTGGGGTAGAGGAGCCGGTTGGTGAAATGGCAGAAGGTAAGCTGTGAAATGCTGATGACTGTTGTTGGCAGATGTTAAAGATCTGTGCAGACTGTTCTTAATGTTTGGTCCAGCTGTCACAGATTGGGAGGACATAAAATTCCAGCATCCTATCTTTGCCCTGCTCACCGAGGTGGGAGATGTTGCACAGCGTCCTGTGTTTTGCTGTGCCTGTAGTTGTGGCTGTGGCCCTGACTATATTTTCTCTGCTTCCGGTTCTTGGTTCCTTGTCAACCAAACCTAAATCATCCAGCTATATCTTGGCCTCTTGCAGCCTCTTCAACATGCTCTCCCGTGGTATGTCAGCAAATACCTCACGTGAGATGCCTCGAACAATCTCTACTGCAACAGTCAAAGCGTCCATAATGGGAATGGGAGAGACTGCAGGGTAGACTGTGGGGCGACAACTTTCTCCACCCATACTTGATCACTTCAGACGTCCTTTGCCTGACACTCTAATCACATTTTCTAGTGCTCATTCAGTGCACTTTTTTTCCTCACTGTTCACACGGCTGATTTATTACAGTTAAAAGCATTACCAGTATGAACAACCCTCACTTGGTTTTTCAAGGGCATTGGATTTAACTTCTTTTCTCATCGTGAAACTGTAAGACTTACGGCTCCCTTTAGAGATGAAAGGGGAGGAGACGCCATGGTGAAGCTTACAGTGGCAGAGTAGTAAAGCCATTGACAGCATTCAGCACAGTATCATTGTAGATGCACGCAAAATTCACTAACAGAGTACCACTCTACATACATTCAGGCAATTACTTTACTAAAAGTCATTGGCAGGGTCTATTGGAGATACACACACACTGTACAGCCAAAGCAAGAGGCACTTAACAGGGCTCATGGAGATGCACACAGGACACAGTCATACCAAAGATTACGGTACTTGCACATCGCCACTGGAGATTTAGACTGACCACTGCCTTACAAAAAGTCACTGGCAGGGAACTGCTGAACTCTAGACAATATCCATTGCATTCATCAGCATGGACAAATATTTTTTCTGTGGGGTGCCATAGCAAATCAACTGATGGAGACGCATGTGGCAGCAATTTGTCCTCATTATGGATGCGATACCCAATATGGCAGCCATGATGGTGTGGCAACGTCAGTGTTTTCTGTTTTTTTTTACCTCAATGACTTTGCTACAGTTAATGGACGCCTAGCCAAATTTTACCATAACGTATGGGCACCGAGCAAGTGGAATCTGTGCAAGTGAGGGCCGTGTAAAACGGTTTACTATACTGTACCTCAGTATTCTGTTGGAATCACTAACTGTTAAAAGAATGAAAGAAGGTGCTGTTACTGTTAATGTTTGTGCTAGGACTTTGACAGTTATCTCCTAGCATGGTGATGAGGCAGGAAACTTATTCACAGATGTGTCTCCAGAAATCGGATAAATATTGATGGTATTACAGACGTAATGCAGTGAATTAAGGGGAGGGTATGCCAGTAATTGGTGGCATGCATCTAGCATGGTCAATATGCTTTGGTCCGTGGGAGATTCAGATCTTGACATAGATTCAGAGTCATTATTGCAATTTGTCTGAGTTGCTTTAATTAACTCACATTCAGCAATAAGTTTATTTAACTAAATTCTTTTTGAATATAGTGAAAACTTGTATTTACGTCCATCTTCGGCTTGTGTCCCCGTGTGAATGAAGAGATACTACCTGCATTTTAGATCACTGGAACTGAGATGTGGCAGTCACAGCATGGTCGGCTGAACACTGGAGCGGTGGTGCTGGAGACAGTGGGCAGCCTACTGGGCCAGGGTATGTACGGTCGTGTGTCAACCAGCCACTCCAACCACGGCCTGGTGGGTGCCTGGCTGTTGTTTGGTGTGGTGATGAGCACAGTGTACCGCAGCAGCCTCATCGCCTCTCTCACACTACCCAGACCACCACACAGGCCAGAAACCATCGAGGAATTTGTCACGGCAGTAGACAGGTAAGGATATATATATGCATAGCATTGAAGACTGTTTGATCTCTGATTAATATTAAGCAAAAAATCATACGCAAACAAGTTAAATCCTGCTCTCTCTCTCTCTCTCTCTCTCTCTCTCTCTATCTGTCATAGAACTTCTTACAAACAGATGTTTGCATCTTTCCTCCACCAGCATAAGCGACGGGTGAACAAATATTTAAAAGGTAAACTTTCATAGTCGACTAAAATCTGAATGAAATGTAAGTACTTCAAATGTTCCCATTAAGAAAAGAAGTTAGAGTTAATCCCACGGTACACTCAAAAGCTATAGTATCTCATTACACTTTACTCCTACTACTGGGTAGGGAAAACTGTATGTAGGGCTTCCCACCGAACAAATTACTAACGTCCTGGGTGAAAGTTATAGTCCCATACTTTCTTTGACTGTCTGAGAAGCAGTTATGGTGACACTATTACTTGATAGTCGAGCAAACCCACGGATTTGAACCATACCAGTAAATGCTATATATTCATTCGGCATGGAGCTCCGACCAAGACTTTCCTACAGATGCATCCTATTGAAGACTGGCCTTGAGAAAATTCAATATAACAAAGCCTTAACTTGACTCTCGTAGCAGCTTCTTTCCTAAACTGAATTAACCGTTTGGAGGCAGTACGACTACAACAGAAATGTCATCCCTGGGCTGAGGGGGTAAAGTTTACAGTAGTGCAGCACCTGTGGTTTAATGGTTTATTTTACTCGTTATCTAACAGAAAACTACTTCCTATATCAGATCTTGAGCTACTCTAAGAAAAGGGTCATATAATGTGTCGCTATGTATGAAGATACGTTTAGGAACGAATGTATGGATGTATTATCTTCTTCTGTTATTATACAACAAGAAATAGGCCAAAGAGGACGTATCTCCGACAGGTGTAATCAACCGAATTATAATAACTTTCATTTCCATATTTCCAGGGCGACTGTTGCACCCTATGGCAGTTCTCACAAGGCCTTCTACTCCAAGTCCGAGTCCCCGGTGTTCAGGGCTCTGGGAGAACTGATGCATGTTGGAGTCGATGTTATTGATGGACTCCGAGACGCCCTTACCATGAAGTGAGTTTCATCACACACTTCTACGGTGTTTTATGTGTTGAATTTTGATACTCGCAGGCTTAAATGTACAGAAATGGCAGTGATTATGGGGATGTGCGGTGCGTCCATAAGTGCAAGGCCTGAGAGGGCTAGGTTTACGATAGAAGAGTTCAGAGGTAGTATGTTGGAGCCTTCAAAGTCGAAAACGTAAACGATATTCAGCATAAAGAAAATAATAATAAGAGCTTATATTTTCAATGAATTGTATGTGGTGTTGATAACCACAGGACATCATCGTATTTCCCTTTATTCATCCAAAATCATTTGATTCATATTTGGCAACATTCTTGAAAATGAATTTGGTTAGATAATACTTTCATTTAGCCTCTTCATAACGACAGGTTGTCCCTAAAAGAAACGTGTTTGGAGGAAAACTTAAGCAAAATTGAACCCCACATTACAGAAGGCGCGAACCCATTCATTATGGAGAGGGTTCTATAGAATAAGTTTTAATTAGCTTCAGACAATTAAAATGTGTACAGGAAACATCTCCTGTACTGAACAGGTTTAATAAATGCAGCATCCTTCCTGCAGATTTGAGAAGTTTGTCTGTCTGTCTTTTGCCCCACGCTTCAATCTCCTCAGGGATGGACACAAACAAATCGCCTCCATGTCGCTCTGTCCAATGGTGTTTCACTGGCCTGCACCCAGCTCACATCCCCCTCTCTCATATACCTCTCCACTCCATCCCTCCATCTCATCTTCGGCCTCCCCTTTTCTCTTCCCCCCCTCCACCTCACTCACATACACCCTCCTCGTTAGTCTCTAGATATCCATCCTCTCCACAAGGCCAAACCACCTCAATGTATTTCCCCTAGCGCATACTATCACATCCACATCACACCACAACGTTCCTTCACTTCCTCATTTGTCAGTATGTCTTTCCACGTAACTTCACATGCTTATAAAATTAATACAGGGGTATGATCGTTACTAAGAAAGCATCATAAATTAAGTGGGAAAAAAAAGTCATCGAAGTCAAGATCACAATGGTCTACAGCTCAGTCACTAATTTCATATTTTCGTTACACTTTTTACACCATAATGAGCTTCTTACTTATGGAAAATATTCAGAAATACTCACTTCGCAAAATTTGTCCTTTACCTTGTTCTGATTTCATAAAGCTGTGACTAATGTGGAGAGGATCCAAGTTGGGTTCCACTTTCTGTACATGATTATTATTCTTTTTTATATTTAGTATCAGTCATGTCCATATGGAAGTATTGGCGACGAAACTTCTCTCCTGTTACTTCATGCTAAGAATGAGAACCTGCTTTTAAGAAACTTTGCCAGTGTAATGTGTCTCACTCAGTCACATACACAAAAACTACCTCCCCAAAACTTCCATTTATTGTGTTTCACTGAAAGCAGATAAAGAGAGAGAGAGAGAGAGAGAGAGAGAGAGAGAGAGAGAGAGAGAGAGAGAGAGAGAGAGAGAGAGAGAGAAGTGGTTTTAAAACCTTTCCCATTATCTATATTTCAGAAGCGCCCACATAGAGACCAGGGAACACCTAAGACTGAAGATTGCCCGTCACCACATGGAAAGAGATGGCACGACCCCGCTGTACGTGGGAAAAGGGAACATCATCCTGTACACCCTAGCTTGGCCCATACCTCATGACGCGCCCTATAAAGACGCGCTGGACAGGGTTATTTACTCTGTTGTCGAGGTAAAGTGCTACGTTTTAACTGACTATGAAGAAGTGTGTTTTTTCAGAAGTGTTATTCAGCTTAGGGAACTTTATCTGGAATGCATGGATTATAAGTAACATTTACTAATAACACTGTATAATAAATTTCAGGGTCAAGGGGAAAAAAAATCATCTTTAGGATTTTATTATCAATTCAAGTGTGCTGAATCTGAATCTGACGGCCAAATACCACTATCGCGTCACATTTTCTCGTAATATGCCTACTAAACCTTCCTACATTCAAACTAACAAAAAATTAAATAATTATATTGTCATTGCCAAATGAAATGTCATCATTGTTAATATTCCATATCCATTTAGAAATAAGCACTTAACAAGTATTTTAGAACGAGTTTCTGTATTTGATAGTATTTACTTCTGCGTTTGTGTGATGGCTCTGGTTGGTCACGCATCAGATTCCAGCATAAATCGGCTAGCATGTTTGGACTCCATTCCCCTTTGTGCCTTTTTTTTTGTTTATGTGTCCAACTCTGGGCATAGGCTTTACAGCCTGTTTCCCAAGGCCCAGCAGTCCTACATACCATACACCTCTACATGTCACCACTTCGGCACCAACATCCACCATCCATATAGAATACATACTAGGACTGTCTCATACAGGACTGGTGTATTGGTATTAGTGGGGGTATTTTTACGACATGTCGGCGGGTCTTCAGGTAGATCGATAAATTCTGCTTTTTATTAAATTCAAATCCTTAAACTGTTCCCTGCCCCAGTGGGGATTTGAACCTGGGTCCAGTAGGACTGTAGGCCACCTCTCTACCGATTGAGCCACCTGCTCTCCATTATTGATATATCTTGATGAAACCTCTCTCTGTGTTCATCGCTTACATTCCATGCATTCTCTGGGAAAAAGAACAGATGAGAATGTATAAAATGAAGCTTCACTGACATGTTGCACCCAAGATCTCGGTAACACTTTATGAGTTCATCCACTAAAACATTACGTTCGCCCTTTTTATGCATTCCCAGTAGTCCATTGCACACAACTCTGAATGCACACCATGCAGCTAACTCAGTTTCATCTATCATTAATTTAAAATCCTTGTCAGTCATATGTTGATGAATCTGAGGGCCAACAGATATGCCTTCCTTAACTTTAGCATTTCTTATTTTAGGACATTTCTCCTTGACGTACTGGAAACATGGCTTATGATGCTGCAGAGCTTTGGCAAACTGTTTCATTAAGCCCAGTTTTATATGGAGAGGTGGCAAAACAATCTTTTCCTTCTTTATTACTGGTTCATGATTAACATTGTGGGATCCGGGTATCAGTGAATCCCGAGGTGGCCACGCTGAGCGTACATAATGTTCTAATTTTGCTCAATTTTCCCACTTGCACGGAAAGCACAAACAATTTTGTATAATTAGTTTGTAACCCACTGAGAATGGCAACAACTTTCAAATCTGCTCAAATAAGCCACTCATGCTGTAATTTATGCGATCTAGAATGAAAGATATTCATGTGTCTCTCTTAAAATGACTGAGTGAGCAATTGGAATGGATGGCATGGTGTTTCCAGTGTGCAGTAAATAATGCTGTAATGAGATGCATCAATAAACAACCTCCAGTGGCTTGGTTTATAGCTGAAATCAAGATCATCAAAGAGTCCTCAGATATCACTGCAAAAACAAAGGTTGTTTTCCAGTGAGAAGAATTGCTGCATATCTGACGAGCGCTTCCTGAATGTTGTAATCCGTGTATCTTTATCCAACAGATTCCATTCTTGCAGACAGGAGGCTAGGAGTTCGCTCTGTTGTTTAGTAAAGGTTAGATGAGATGCGGTTTCTTGTCAGATTCAGGTCGTGGCTCATACGTGGAATCATATGATCCTGGTTCGTCTGGGCTGTCCGTGTCATCGCTTGGTATTTCAGATGGTGGCTGAGGAACAGGTATATCACTCGAATGTCTAACAGGGCGAATAGCAGACTGAAGATCTGGGTAGACAATAGCTTTTTTGCCCTTCCGGTTGCGACCTGTAGTGAGAAAAGAAAAACATCATATTGCACTTATTGTGTATTTAGAAAAAAAAAATGAGATGTCTTGTGAGAAAATTCTAATTGACCAGGAACATAGAGGGAAGAATACTTGCCTGTGATATCTGTTAAACAGAAGTAGCAGCCAGTTGAATGGTCGTTTGGCTCTCTCCAGACCATTGGCACACCAAATGTGAGACAGGACCGGTGCCTTTGATCCATGCCGAAAGTGAACTTGTGCACCTGACACAGCAAATGTGAGGTGCCCATCGTTTGTCCTGATCACCAATTTTACATCCTAAGTAGAGCTCATATAGTTTCTTCACGCGTGGAGTCAAGCATCTTTTATAGCGTTTCAGTGTCAGCGATCCTCATATATAACAAATGATGTCTGGAGAATTCTTGTATTCTCTAGGCATTATTGCCTCTTCACTATGCAGAATCAAATCACCCGTTGTAAGCATGGAATGATACTTTGGTTGTGTAAACAGAGGATGACCTCAGTCTTTACACACTGGCTCAGTTCATACCTTGTGACGTACTGTCTCTAAATGACGTAATTTACGCTGCCGTAAATAATACAAAGCCAGGCACGTGATTATTGAGACTCCCATGGTTGCGTCTTGTTTACTCTTCTGTCACCTGACGCCAAACGATTTTATGTGCTAAAGAGTGAGTCAGAGGAGAGTGAGTGTTAATATCATCATCTTGTTCTTGTTAGGGAAACTGTTCCAGTTAACGCCATACAGTTTTCTTTTGCTGAGGCTGTCTGGGAAACCTGTGTTGACTGTGCAGTCTTATTCATATTTAACCCCTTCATTTCGGAGACGTATCTCAGATTTTGTTCTTGCACAAATCAGACGATTTTTTCTTACCTGAGTGCAGACGTCTTAGACAGGAAAGATTTGATAAATATTCAGTACCCTTTTCATTTCAAGATGTCTTTAAAAAAATGATCAAAACGTCTATTGTCGCTCTGTGTTCACATGGGAAAGACATGATGCCCATTTCTTGCTCAGTTGATGATCGAGTATAGTCAGATTCAAAGGTTGGTTTGACCATTAAACCAAGAACACTAATTCTTACATCATAACTAAACCTTACCTAAATCAATGCAGTCAAGACTTAGTGTTCGGGATCTGAAAATGAACCATTTCTCTCAGATGGAATCAGACCAAATACAGTGGCTGCAAGGAAAATAGAAAAGTATCATCTTCTGAGTGTGAGGGTTAAGGATAGGGTTGGCCATTTCCCTTAAATGATAACTAACTATAGAGTGGTAGCAACGATAAAAGAAAAACATCTCTGGAGTAAATGGGTTAGAAATGGATACAATCATGATCACAGTTCGTTTCACTTCAGCGCTACCCTTCTCATAACTTTTAGCCGCCAATGCATTCTTTGTGTGGCTCGAAGCCATCTCACCTCTGGAAGTCTAAAAAAAAAAAAAATGTGCTGCTGTAATCCAGTTATGACGTTCTTTTTTTCGGATTACCACTTCCCAACCTATTGCAGTTGTGATTGGTAGTAATTTTAAGCAATTCCAATAAAGCATATTTTAGACTTGAATTGGCGAGGTGGGTTCGAGCCCCACACAGTGGAAGGTGCTTTAGTGGCCCGATACTGTTAAAACCTGCCGTGTGTACATACAAACCATATCCAGCAGGAGAGAATTTGTTGCAAGGGTTTAACACTGAACGAAAGTACATTATTCAGAGTTAAATGGCTATGTCTCTTGCTCGTACAGTGCCCTGAAATGTTCAAATGAAGGATGAAGAACCACGTCACGCAAAAATTATTGTATCTTCAAAATAACAGTTTTGATATGAAGAGCTAATATTTCTGTCAAAATAATAGGTGGCTCTTTTGCTGTCTAAAAAGGATTTGATCGTTCGATGTGAAACTCCGACTTGTTTTCAGCCATGAATAGGGATGAAAGACGAACAGAATGTGTGATTTACGAGTGTACCTGAAATTTGTAATATTTATCCCCACAATCTTACATGCTAAAAACTACATTTTTCTTTTGACTATTAAAACAAAAAACAGTGCTAATCACCATGGTTACTCTAACAAACAGAAAATTTCAGAAAATACGAGTATTATGCTTTGCTGTCTTACAAGCAGAAAAAAAAAAAATAGGATCGATGAGTAATGTGTGTGTGTGTGTGTGTGTGTGTGTGTGTGTGTGTGTGTGTGTGTGTGTGTGGTACGATGAGTTGGAGAAAGGGTAACGGGTGTATAAGTGATGCTTCAATGTTTGCGTGTACATTTCACTGGATATACTGTTGATGGTTCACCAGCTTTCGTACTTTCCCCTTCCTTGTTTCCTGCTCCTTCCTCCTACCGTTCATAGGCGGGAAAAATGGTCATCATCATCATGGTGGTGATGATGATGATGATGTCGTTGATGTATCTGGGTCATTCAGTGCACAGTTCCTCTGAGTACTTTTACCTTCCCCTGTGACTTCTTGTGTACTGCGCGTATGATAGTATCGTATTGGTACAAGAAATACATAAACTAATACTCACTCTGTGAAAATTACAAATGAACAAATCGTCATTCATACTCCTATTTTAGCACAGCGACTCAGATCCGTAATCAAGGTGATAGTGGAAGCTGTCCATTTTTCAGATTGAGAGTACGTTGACATTCTTGCAAGCTTTTTTTATTTATATATCTTTTTTAGTAATGACTGTGTGCATTAGTAACATACAGCAGAAAATGGGTTGTACTATGGAGGATATATGACTAAGGAAGAGATGTCAACAAACTCAGCAAACCCACTGAGAATGCGACCTCCTGCCTCGTGAAAGGAGGGAAAGAATACTTAAAATCATCTCAACATCTACATTCATAGTGCTTTTTTTTTTTTTTAGGCTGGTCTCTATGAGCATTGGAGAAAGGAGGAATCAGAAAGGACCATCCGAGAGAGCAGGATGAAGAAGCTAGAGGAATGGAAGGCAAGGCAAAAGCAAGATGGTACAGAAGAAGACATCCCAAGCACCAAGATAAAGAGCCTGACCATAACACACGTGCAGGGACCACTGGCGCTACTCCTGATGGGTCTTACTCTGGGTGGACTGACGTTGGGCTTTGAGATAGTTTTCGGACGATCGTCCTCGAGTGTATTCAATTCAGCCTGAGGACATTTAAATCATTCTGGCCACTTCTGCATGTCATTATTTGGCTGCACAAGGATCGCTATCACTGAAAGTATAAAAAAAAATAAAACACATTTCCATGGAGTTTTGTCCTGTTTTGTCCGTCCTACCACTTGACGATTCTGTGAAGTTCAAAAGAATGTCTCGTCAGAAAAACTGTCACCGCGAAAGGAATAAAGTAGAAAAAAAGTCTAGTAGTAGGAACAATATATTAAAAGATGAGAAAATGGGATGCAAACTAAAGAAAGTAAATGGGTGAAAGGCTGTTGAAAATCAAGAAGGTAGAACAGGCAACATTCTGTGTACCAAGATAATGAACCTGACACAACACGCATACAAATACTTAGAATGATTGCTCTCAAGACTGGATTACTTGTATTTAATTTTTGTTTCACTTTAAACTCTTCTGCCAGGACTGGTTCATATAAGTTCATAACCATTTGAGTTGGCTTTCCCTGTGAACATTCCTTTTGAATGATTGTTCTCAAAATTGATTCTCTTTATCCTTGTGTTATCTTGATAATTAAGGCGCTCCAATCGGATTGAACCGGTGCAGGTTTATATCCAAGGGATGTTTGAGGTGCATTGTTCACGTAATGCCACTCAGGGATGAGTGAGGCTGGTCAGTTTCATCTTAGATGCCAGGACCAACTTGCCTAGCACTAGACTTCTACGCTTCTCATGGGGCAACATAGGAATGGAGCAACATAGGATTGGATGATGATGATGATGATGAACTTGATCCCTTCAACAAGGTCGGTCTGAAATGGATCAAAACTGTTTAAGTTGTTTTTGCCGTATGACCTTGACCTTCAACCTATTCTTCTAAAAAATAATAAAGCATCCCCTTGGGTGATCCTCAGTTCATCCACCAAGCTCAGTTCAAATAAAATAAAAGTGTTTTAGCCATTTTGATCACACAGACACGAGTCGAACTTTGAACTTGCCCTGTGACCTTCAACTCTGAGTGTTCTAAAAACTGTATCCCTACGTTGTTGTCTGGCCCTTAACCCAGCACCACCCGGTTTGGTTCAGATCAGATCACAGTGTTAAGTCTACCTTGCTCTGTGATGAAGGCATTCGGCCATTGTCTCTGACCTTGGCTTTTGAATGTTCTCAAAATCGAATGCCTTTATCCCTGCCTTAACCTGAACTGTCCCACAAAATTTGGTCTAAATCAGATAACTTGATCCTGCCATGTAACCCTGACCTTTGATTTATTGTTCTTAAAAACTGCACCAAGTTTGGTCCATATCCCGTCAAAACGGTTTCAGTTATTTTGTGCACACAGGGACGTGGGTCGACTTTAATCTTGCCCTGCAACATTAGCCTCTTACTGATTGTTCTCAAAATTAATCCCATCGTTCTTCCTTACCCTCAACCCTTCCCCTTAGTTTAATCTAAAATAAATGCAAACTTTTTAAGTTGTCTCTGCTAGCTCACATTTTGACTAAGTCCTGTGACCTTAACCTTTGACCTGTTCCTTAAAAAAGTGGGTCAGCCCCGTGGTTGACCTTCAACCCTTCCACCAAATTTGGTAAAAATCAGGTAAAACTGTTTGATAAATTTTTCACACACACACACACACACACACACACACACACACACACACACACACACACACACACACACACACACACACACACACACACACACACACTTGATTCCCAGGCACGGTTGTAAATATCGCCATCGTAGCTAAGGGGTTGGCAGATTTTTGCATCTAATCCCTTTCCAACATTTACTCCTCCCAAGGGTAGTAAAAATCTCTGACGATGATATAAATAAATTGCCATCAAAATAAAGAGGGTAATGGTGACGAAGAATCATTTGACAACGAGAATTTCCATCTAAATTATTCCTGTTTTGCTACCCATTGCGTGAGTGTATCATCGGCTTGGGAGTTAAATTCAGGATCTTTTTGCGGCAGATGAGTCCTACACATATGCTACATGGCATTCACCATCAAATACACATAAATGTCAGACTAATCATCTTCCATCTTTCATTTACCCTTTTGTATAATTTTTTCATATTCAACTTCGTGGATACTGATCGCATGGAAGCTGGATATAATGTACCGTGAGAACAGTAAAAAGAGAAGACTGTGTATGTGGTATTTCATAACACACTTTGCAAAAAATAAAAATAGCCGATATCATGGGGTCGACATTATCAACTCTGAAATATAGGAGGAGAAAAAGAGGGCTCATTTATAGGTATATCAGCTGCACGAAGGACATAAAACAGCCAATCAATATTTGCAAGAGGGACACAAGGCAGCCAATGTAATTTTTCCACGAGGGATGTAAAGGCAGACAATCAATTTTTTCACGAGGGATATAAAGGAAGTCATTCAATTTTGCGCGAGGGACATAAAGGCAGACAATCGACTTTTTCACTAGTACAAAGATGGACATACAGGCAGACAATATTTTTTTTCCACGAGGTGCGTAAAGCCAGACTTTCAGTTTTTGCTTAACACTTAAAGGCAGACAATCAACTTTTGCACGAGACACAAAGACTGAGAATCAATTTTTGCACGCGGATCAAAGGCAGACAGACAATTTTTTCACGAGGGGCATAAAGGCAAACTATCATTTTTTTACACAATGTACATAAAGACAGACAACTAATTTTTAGACGAGGGACATAAATGTAAACTATTTTTCGTGAGGAACATAAAGGCAAACAATACATTTTGGCACGAAGGGCATAAAGGCAGATAATTAATTTTTGCACGAGGGACATAAAGGTAATCAAGAAATTTGCATGAGGGATGTACAGCTCCGGACAGATGAAACGGCTACACCCCATCCACCAGCGCCTTGGTTGGGGTCTCAGTGGTTCTGGTAACAGTTGCAGGTGGAGGGAGGGGGGATGTGGGAGGGTGAGGAGGGGAGAAATGTGGGCGGAGTTATATAGGGGGTAGTGTGGGAGGGTGAAGAAGCAGCACAGTCTGGCTGGTGGGAGGCGGAGACGAGAGTCTGCTGGAGGGTAAGACAGGTGAGTGTGATTAGATGAAAAGAAATTTTAAAAAATGAATTATTATACTATCTGCTGCATCTATTGCATTTTATCTACTAAATAAAAACACTGTCTATTATTCACCACCGTACTTGGGTATCCTACTCATTATTATTATCCTTTGGATATTAGGCAATAAGTAAAGATATTGGACGGTCTTTCGGACCCGAACCAATTTTTTCATAACTTTTTTCTTCAGCTATTTCCGTATTCCTATTATCCCTCGTGCTTGAAGTCCCCCTTTTTATCACTTTCTCCTACGCCCTACACTTTTGTTAGGCATAAGGCAGTTTAACTTTCTCTTTAAATAACCATATTTGTCAACAAATATTCCTTTCATTAATCTATTTAATTACCTGTTTTCTTTCAATATGCATTTGTCTAATAATGGGTGTTACACCTTAATCGGCGCCGCTATTTGACGTTTTGAATAAATTTGGTCTAAATTTACGCATATATTGCAGTCTCTCTCAAGTAGGCTGGCAACCTCACACATCCTCCCCCCTGCTTTCTCCTTCTCTCGCTACCCGTTCCCTCCTTTCCTTTTGTAGTACTGTTTATCTATTCTTTCCCATATTTTTAACCTCATTCCTTCTTACAAACTTTTAGTGCCATAGGAATTTCTCCCTTATCACCTACAGTCCTACTACATGAAAGTGGAAAAAACTGCCATCGGGAAAAGAATAACTGGAAATTTATGGCGAAGGTTACGATATTAGTTATTTAGAATGAAAGTGTTGGCAGATACGCATTCTTGACGTGATTATCGCAGCCACAGCATTTCGCCTTCATAAAACATGCATTACCTCCTTACGTCCAGCATTACTGTGCAGAACGCCATGTATAACACATTAAGGACCACAAGGACAGTACTGGTAGTCATCGTGATTCTCATGAATCTCTCCATAGGCTATTGAAAACAGTGCTTTATGCTCAACTTCAATATTATGTTCTCATCATGGCAATGATAGGCAAAGATAATAAAAACAATATATACAACCAAATTATCATTTATTATACAACAAAGCTCAAACTGCCTCCGTGCTACCTGAAAAAAATTAAATACCTGATCATATATATATATATATATATATATATATATATATATATATATATATATATATACAGGCTCTACACTTACGAAATTTAACATCGAGTAACCCTATATGCCCAAAGTAATTTCCTCTGCATGGACTGACGTTGTAACGAAACTGGTTGTCCCCCTGCAGTAATTATTAATATATTTTTATGGTCATGTATGACTGAATAGTTTAGTTTATACAAGCGAAAACCTCAGAAATAATACTCACCGAGTATTATTCCTTCTCCAGCAGTTGCGCCTTCAGTGACACACTTCCAAAAATCCTCTGGCTTGTCAACATAACGTTTGCTAGGGTCCTGTGATGCAACCTTGCTTCGTGCAATACTCTTCTCATAGTCTTTTCGCTGATATCATGGTCTGTGCATCGGTTTCTGTGGCGTGTAGTGCAACATGGTGGTTTCCGTGTGGTAGGTTGCCATGCTAGTTAGTGTCCTCTGCTTTACCCAACACAATAAATTTTAGATCAAACAGTGTTGTTCATGGTTATTAATATATATATATATATATATATATATATATATATATATATATATATATATATATATATATATATATATATATATATATATAGGATCATGTATTTAATTTCTGCATATATATATATATATATAGGATCATGTATTTAATTTCTTCAGGTTACATGTGATTGTGTGAGCTGGTTACACCCTTGAGACTGCGGCACGGAGGCAGTTTGAGCTTTGTTGTATAATAAATGATAATTTGGTTGTATATATTGTTTTTATTATGTTTGCCTATCACTGCCATGATGAGAACATGATTCTGAAGTTGAGCATAAAGCACTGTTTTCAATAGCCTATGGAGAGATTCATGAGAATCACGATGACTACCAGTTGTCCTTGTGGTCCTTAATGTGTTATACATGGCGTTCTGCACAGTAATGCTGGACGTAAGGAGGTAATGCATGAAACCTATAGTCCTTCTGTTTTATGAAGGCGAAATGCTGTGGCTGCGATAATCACGTCAAGAATGCGTATCTGCCAACACTTTCATTCTAAATAACTAATATCGTAACCTTCGCCATAAATTTCCAGTTATTCTTTTCCCGATGGCAGTTTTTTCCACTTTCATGTAGTAGGACTGTAGGTGATAAGGGAGAAATTCCTATGGCACTAAAAGTTTGTAAGAAGGAATGAGGTTAAAAATATGGGAAAGAATAGATAAACAGTACTACAAAAGGAAAGGAGGGAACGGGTAGCGAGAGAAGGAGAAAGCAGGGGGGAGGATGTGTGAGGTTGCCAGCCTACTTGAGAGAGACTGCAATATATGCGTAAATTTAGACCAAATTTATTCAAAACGTCAAATAGCGGCGCCGATTAAGGTGTAACACCCATTATTAGACAAATGCATATTGAAAGAAAACAGGTAATTAAATAGATTAATGAAAGGAATATTTGTTGACAAATATGGTTATTTAAAGAGAAAGTTAAACTGCCTTATGCCTAACAAAAGTGTAGGGCGTAGGAGAAAGTGATAAAAAGGGGGACTTCAAGCACGAGGGATAATAGGAATACGGAAATAGCTGAAGAAAAAAGTTATGAAAAAATTGGTTAGGGTCCGAAAGACCGTTCAATATCTTTATTTATTGCCTAATATCCAAAGGATAATAATAATGAGTAGGATACCCAAATAAGGTGGTGAATAATAGACAGTGTTTTTATTTAGTAGATAAAATGCAATATATGCAGCAGATATTATAATAATTCATTTTTTCTAATTTCTTTTCATCTAATCACTGTAGCACCAGTCGAGCAGGGCAGTACTCCCGAGGTGGATGGAAAGCTGATGACAGGGAGTGCTGGAGCTCCCGTTTCATCAGCCCTCAGGACTAGTTCCTGACCATCCCCCTTTGCTGAACTTTTTCAGTGTCTCAGTTACACAGAGAGTAGGCCAGCATGCTCTCCAGTACAAATTTCTCTAACTATCTTCACCAAACTACATGCACAGTACACACTACACTTCCTATTCAAAATCTACAAAAATGGCGTCGTTTAATCAAGCCTCGGAGTCCCCAGGGGGGGGGGGACCATAAATGCCCCCACCATCTGCCCCTCTCCCGGTGACGACTCGAGGTGCCTGGAACCACTGTCTGACTCTCTTCTTCTTCATTTCTGCAACATTCGCGGCCTTTCATCTAACTTTCGCTCTGTTGAGCACCACCTCTCCTCCTCTAAACCTCACCTTCTTTTTCTGACAGAGACTCAGCTGTCTGAGGCAACAGACAGCAAACCCTTTTCTGTATCCTCCTACTTTCTCTATACTCATTTCAAAGCCAAAGATGGCTGTTGTGTATACATACGCAACGACTTATCTTGCTCTCGTGTTCCTGAACTTGATTCTTCTGAATTCTCCACACTCTGGCTTCGGCTTTCCTGTCATTCTCTGACTAAATATATCTGTGCTGTTTACTTATCCCCTAATTCTACTGACTATCAAAAATTCTTCGACTATCTTACTTCTACGATGGAACACATTCTGTCCATTTCTCCTTTCTTTGAAATCTCCATTCTTGGAGATTTCAATGTTCACCACCACCTTTGGCTCTCCTCTCCTTTCACGGATCCACCTGGTACAGCACCCTACCCGTATCCCTGACCGCCTTGGAGAGAGCTCCAACATACTTGACCTCTTCCTCACAACTAATCCTTCTGCTTACTCTGTTAATCTTTTCTCTCCGTTGGGCTCCTCCGATCACAACCTTATTACCTTAACCTGTCCTATCACTCCGGTACGGCCTGTGGACCCTCCAGGGAAACATCGTCTGTGGCATTTTGGAGCCGCGAACTGGGAGGCCCTCAGGCAGTACTTCTTTGATTTTCCCTGGAATGATTATTGCTTCCATGGCCGTGAGCCATGTGAGTGTGCCTTGCGCATTACGGAGGTTATTCTCTCGGGCATGGAAGCATACATTCCTTTCTCATATCCTTTGACTAACGCAAGAAAGCCTTGGTTTAATCACGCTTGTTCTAATGCTGTCCGCAACAAGGAGAGGGCCTACAAAAGGTACCGGAGCCAACCCACCCCTGAATCACATCATCTTTACGTTTCTGCCTGGAATCGTGCTAAGTCTGTTCTTCGCTCTACTAAAAATAATTTCATCCATACTAAATGCTCTCAACTCTCCAACTCAAATTCTTCCCGCTCCTTCTGGCACCTTGCCAAAAATCTTTCTAACAACTTTACCTCATCATCCTTCCCTCCTCTTTTCTACTCTGATGGTTCTGTAGCTATTTCTTCTACTGATAAAGCAGATCTCTTCGCACAGACTTTCTCCTCCAATTCCACCTTAGACGATTCCGGTGCTGTTCCTCCATCACTTCTCCCCTCTGACTTCCTCATGGCTGACATTAAAATTTCTTCAGTTGATGTATTTTCTGCCATCACTGGCCTCAGTACTAACAAGGCATATGGGCCTGATGGGGTCCCTCCTGTTGTTCTCAAGAACTGTGCTTCTGTGCTTACACCCTGCCTAGGCAAACTCTTTCACCTTTGTCTGTCAACTTGTACCTTTCCTTCTTGCTGGAAGTTTGCTCTCATTCAGCCAGTCCCAAAGAAGGGTGACCACTCCCAACCCTCCAACTATCGTCCAATTGCTTTAACATCCTGTATTTCAAAAGTTTTCGAGTCAATTCTTAATAGAAAAATTTTAACCCGCCCCGTCCCGGCCACTTTTCGACCACTGGTACCCCCCCCCCAATCCCGGGCAATTTTCGACCTTTTTTTTTTTTGCTAAAACTTTCGCTTTTGGTGAGAAACATCGAAAATTCATAGAGAAATCGCTCACCTGAGGTTTTAAATACTCATTACAGGTAGGAGAGCCTTCTTACTTTACTGGGTTTTCTATCAGGCTGGCACCAAAGAAAACGAGTTCTATGGGAGGATAACTATTTCACACCACTCATAAATGGTATTTATTTATTTACTGTTACGAATTTATATGTAGTACAAAAGTATGTTGGTTTTCAAGCAGTAATATAGGCATTATAAGCATTGTTTCACTCACTAATACCTGACCTTTTTTTGCCACATTACCTGATCATCATTTCTAACTGTTTCTTCCTCTAATGCTATGTAAAGTTTGTCCTCCACATTGTCATTGATTGGGGAATCACTCTGGCCCTGAATTTCGTACCGTGGCATGACATGGCTATACTGGCCAGGTCACTGATAACAGGGGAATTGCTGAGAAAAGGGCATGCAGGGGGGGGGGAGGAGGTCATGCTGAGTAAGGCATTGTCTCTGACTGGCATCTTGTTGAGGAAGGTGTCCCGTGTATACGTACCAAAAATGACTCGCGAAAATTGAAAATTGTGGAAATTATGAACCTTGCAATTGCAGGACGTTGAAGTACGTCCTCGGGATTAGCTGTGACAAAACGTGAGGACGTGGAAGTACGTCCTCGGGACGGCGCGGGTTAAGGCATCTTTCCTATCACAACCTTCTTTCCGATCGTCAGTATGGGTTCCGTCAGGGACGCTCCACTGGCGATCTTCTCACCTACCTTTCAGACTCCTGGTCATCCTCCTTTCGGGACTACGGCGAAAGCTTTGCCATTGCACTTGACATCTCAAAGGCTTTCGATCGAGTCTGGCATAAATCTTTAATTTCCAAACTGCCCTCCTACGGTTTCTATCCTTCTATCTGTACCTTCATCGCTAGCTTCCTTTCTGGTCGTTCTATAGCCGCTGTTGTAGACGGCCATCGTTCTTCTCCTAGATCTATCAACAGTGGTGTTCCTCAGGGCTCTGTCCTTTCACCAACTCTCTTCCTTTTATTCATCAATGATCTTCTAAGCTGTACATCTAACCCTATCCACTCATACGCTGATGACTCCACCCTTCACCTTTCCATTCGGTTCCCGCAACGCCCATCTCAACAGTTACTTCAAGAAACAAGGGATGAGGTTATGGCACACCTAATGTCTGACTTGGCTCGTATCTCTGACTGGGGTAAAAATAATATGGTTGTCTTTAATGCATCTAAGCCTCAGTTCTTACACCTATCAACCCGACAAAATCTTCCACAGGTATACCCATTAATGTTTAATAATATTCAGCTTAATCCTGCATCATCCTTGAACATGCTTGGGGTTTCATTTACTCGGGACTTATCATGGAAAGATCATATTACATCTCTTGTAAAATTTGCTTCCAAAAGATTGGGTGTGCTAAGCCGACTCCGCTCTTTCTTTACCCCTGCACAATTGTTGTCTCTATACAGGGGTTTTATCCGCCCCTGTGTGGAGTACAACTCTCATGTGTGGGGAGGCTCCCCACACACAGCTCTTCTCAATAGGGTGGAGTCAAAGGCTTTTTGTCTCATTAACTCTCCTCCCCTTACTGACTCCCTTCAACCTCTGTCTCTTCGCCGCACTGTTGCATCTTTATCTCTTTTCTATCGCTACTTTATTGGTCACTGCTCCTCTGAACTGTCTGCTTGCATTCCTCCACCTCTACAACGTGCGCGTAGCACCCGTCTGGCAGCAAACTCTCATCCCTTTTCTGTCCAACTCTCTAATGCAAGAGTTAATCGTTACTCCCAGTCTTTCATTTATGCAACAGGTCAACTCTGGATCTGTCTCCCTTTATCTGTATTTCCTGCCGCCTATGATCTCCAGTCTTTCAAACGCAGTGTGTCCAGGCATCTCAAAATGATCGGATCTTGAATTTGGCTCTCTATTGTATTTTGTTTTTCTCTTGGAGGAACTGTTACTGCGGGCTCATGGCCTTTGGTTCCTTCTTCCTCGCATAAAAAAAATAAAAATAAAAACCCTGTCTTACCCTCCAGCAGACTCTCGTCTCCGCTATCTAACCATTCGTCTCCCCCTCCCACCAGCCAGACTGTGCTGCTTCTTCACCCTCCCACATTACCCCCTATATAACTCCGCCCACATTTCTCCCCTCCTCACCCTCCCACATCCCCCCTCCCTCCACCTGCAACTGTTACCAGAACCACTGAGACCCCAACCAAGGCGCTGGTGGATGGGGTGTAGCCGTTTCATCTGTCCGGAGCTGTACTATTGGGGACAAGAATTCTTATACACCTCCGATTGGCCTCAGCCAGATTTCATCTGGTAACACTGACTCCCCCTCTTCCTCTCTCTCTCTCTCTCTCTCCTACTCCCTCTCGTCCCTGCTCCCTCCCTCCCTGTCTTTCCCCATTCCTCCTCTCCTTTTATTCCCCCTCCCTCTCTCGTTCTCCCTCCCTCGCTGCCCTTATTCTCTATCCATTCACCTCTGTGTGTGTGTGTGTGTGTGTGTGTGTGTGTGTGTGTGTGTGTGTGTGTGTGTGTGTGTGTGTTCTGCAAAGCAAAAATATGTGTATCTGCAATAAACGTATCGTACATATACTGTATAACACCTAATATCCTACGTATAGATTTTATAACTCTGTTTCACATTTGTGATTGATGAAAAAATTAATAGATGATGTTTGGAAACATTTTGGAACTAGTGTGAAAATGGAAAAACTTGCTATAAAATTAAGTATAACGTTTACAGCAAATCTAGTATGCTACGGAGCAACAGAAGGCATTTAGAAAGATTATACAAGGAAAGTCTGTAAAATAAAATATTTGGGACAGCATTGCAATTTTACAGTTTAAGGGGTCACAAACATGTGAAGTATCCACAACCTCTAATTTAAAACCAACACCTGAAGCCCAAAGAGTAATACGGGGCCCAGGGGTATTATAGTTAATGAGTGTGGGCCAGCGCTAAACGGGACATAGTAAAACCTCCAGCAACACATTGAGACCGAACGGAAACTAATGGGAAGAAATTACAGAAATGTTTAGTTTTAGACCTGTCCCCTGTCTCTGACAGAGGGAAGGAAGTTATCCTTAACTGCGTGGTGGAACGATCCAATACAAACTGTTCTCTGCACACTGCACAATCTGTGCAATAATTCATAAGTTTCGAAAAAACAAATTTCGCTACTGGGTTACCAATATGTTGAAAGATCTTCGGTTTTTACTAATAGGCTGTTACCAGAGCAGCTATAGAGTAAATATTATAATGTTTTCGGGAAATAACATTCCATTAACAAAGGAAAACATCTTCGTTTCCTTCTTGATCTCCACAACCTGCCCACAGGGGTGTGTGTATGTAATATTGCAAAATAAACCCTGATGAGTACTGAAAAAAAAAAAGAACAATTGGCCATGAAACGACTCAGAAATGCAGAGAAAACGAAAGCTTTCTGTATGAATGGAAAAAAAAAGGTATAAAGAATCCTAAGCACTGCCACTTCTCTATTTGACAGTCATAACATATGATAACACACACACACACACACACACACACACACACACACACACACACACACACACACACACACACACACAGCGGTGTGATTGGATAGAGAATAAGGGCAGCGAGGAAGGGAGAACGAGAGAGGGAGGGGGAGTAAATGGAGGGGAGGAATGGGGAAAGAGAGGGAGGGAGGGAGCAGGGGCGAGAGGGAGGCAGGGAGGGAGTAGGAGAGAGAGAGAGAGAGAGAGAGAGAGAGAGAGAGAGAGAGAGAGAGAAGAGGGAGAGGGGGGGGGAAAGAGGGGGAGTCAGTGTTACCAGATGAAATAAGGCTGAGGCCAATCGGAGGTGTGTAAGAATTCTTGAACCCAATAGTACAGGCAGATAATTTTTGCACGAGAGACATAAAGCAGACAATGAATTTTTACACGAGTGATACAAAGCCAGACAATTTTTACACGGGGAACATAAAGCAATCAATTTTTGCACGAGAGACATGAAGGTAAACAACTAAATTTTATACTAGGGACATAAAGACAGACATTCAGTATTACCAAGGTATCATCTACCCATACAACATGATCCATACCAGTATTGTCACAGCCAGTCACCTTGTTGTACTACATGGTTAACATGGAGAAGAGCAAAGTAAACTGCGCCCGACCATCCGACTGACCTGGGATGCAATGCGGGATCTTTTAAATGGGCTGAAAAACTCATTCAACGGGTGCTAATTGCAACGTCGTCTTAATGAAGGAATTAAACTGGTACTAAAACGCCAAGGGTGATATTTGGCATATGTCACGGGATGGACCATATATCACAATGCTTCTTCAATGTTTCTGAATGTTTTTCCGAGGAAATGTTTTAATTATACTTGTTATTCCTAGACAATTATATTTTGCCCATGAAGGATGTCTAGAAGAGTTAATGAAAGCCATTTCTAACCTCTTTGCTTCGAGATGTAGATCCTAATATGAATAAACTAACTAGGAACTTGCAGGGGTAACATATGTCTTTCTCTGGCTGCAAGAGATAAGTGTGACAGCAACGAGACCCAACTCTTCGCTGACAATGTATCGTCAATAATTACCTTCACTCGTCCGCTGAGTCCACCTGACATACAGTATATAAAAACAAAGATTGGGAGACGACACAGCTCATTGAAGGTGGAGACACGACAAAGGAAGCACCTGACACCATATGTTGAAGGCAAGTGTCAGTTTGTGGAGCATTTAAGACCGTATTCTGGGAGGGGAGGCACAGGAAGCTTGGTTGTAACTGTTATTTATTTTTTTTTTTTTGGGGGGGATATTGCTGTACATTTTTACCTTTACTTTATGTAACAGAAAGCGTTTTAATGCTAACAATTTGCATCAGCACCATAGATAGGGATATCAAGGTACAATGTGTTGAATAAGTTCCTAAGAAAATGGTGTTACGAAATATCGAAGGCTCTCTGGAATAGGTCCTTAGTTGTCTGCCATCACTGTATACCGGCTGCCCCGTAAATATATATATATATATATATATATATATATATATATGCATACTGTATAGATAGATAGGTAGATAGGTAGATAGATAGATAGATATAGATAGATAGATAAATATGTTTTTTGGGCTATATGCCGTGGACTTGACTACACCATTACTGATTTATTTGTTCTTGGTACTTCCAAGCGATTTTACTTAGCTTGGGAGAGCGTTTTGGAAACAGAGGATTAGATCATAGATTTCATTACCCTCTACATAAATAGGTTCACCCTAAAGTAAATAAAACCATCCGTCGCAGTGTTGGAGAAACGGATCTAAACTTGAATGGAGGGATGGGTTTCATTTTTCAACGATAATGTCCACTGCACGTGACGAAGATAACCATGTCTGACCTTGCAGTCATCGTTATTTTGGCTCGGTCATGCAGACCTCATCCCTCCATCTCGTGTAATTTCAACTCGGTGTAGCGTTGTCTGCAGATGACTAAACCGACTAAAAAGCCAAATGGTTTATTGTAACGTGGGATGCAGCATACTGCGCTGGGCGGTAGCCATATAGGCAAACAGCGCCTTGTGATCCAGTGGGCCCAGGAGTTTTTACATAATAGAAGGTTTACTGCTCACATGTTGCCGCTCAAAGATGAGAGACTTGTCATCTTCACCTTAAGAACTGGAAATGAGAAGCCTGACCGCGGGATCGTATGCTCCTGATGAGGTAAATCAACACTGTATGATGGCAGCGAAGGCTCGAGGAGTATGGGATACAAGGGGGGGGGAGGGGTAAGGACAATTTAACCAACTTGATCCGATCGGGGTTACGGTTTGAGCAATTAAATAGGTATCATAAACAAATTCAAGTTTACGACAAAGTATTTTTTTAACAGATTTACAGTGTTCCCTAGAAAATACAGAATTTTATAAACCGTTCCTTCCAAGAAGAAAAAAACAAAAACAACACAAAAGAGAGCCAAATTCAAGATCCTTTCACTTTCAGATGCCTGGACACATTGCGTTTGACAGACTGGAGATCATAGGAAGCAGGAAATACAGATAGAGGGAGACAGTTCCAGTGTTGACCTTTTGCATAAATGAAGGACTCTAAGTAACAATAAAATCTTGCACTAGAGAGTTGGACAAAAAAGGGGTCAGAGTTTGTAGCTAGAAGCGTGCTACGCGCCCGTCATAGAGGTGGAGGGACTCAAACAGACAGTTCAGAGGAGCAGTGGCCACTGAAGCAGCGATAGAAAAGAGATAAAGATGCAACAGTCCGGTGAAGAGACAGAGGTTGAAGGGAGCCAGTAAGAGGAGGAGAGTTAAGGAGACGAAAAACCTTTGACTCCACCCTATAGTGAAGAGCTGAATGTGGGGAGCCTCCCCACACATGAAAGTTGTACTCTACACAGGGGCGAATAAAACCCGTGTATAAAGTCAACAACTGTGCAGTGGTAAAGAAGGTATGGAGTCGGCTTAGCACACCTAATCTCTTGGAAGCAGATTTTACAAGAGATGTAGCATGATCTTTCCAAAATAAGGCCCACGTGAATGAAACCCCAAGCATGTTCAATGATGATGCAGGATTGAGCTGGATATTATTAAACATTAGCGGGTACTCCTGTGAAAGATTTTGTTGGGTTGATAGTCTTTGATGCATTAAAAACAAGATTATTTTTACCCCAGTCAGAGATGCGAGCCAAGTCAGACATTAGGTGTGCCATAGCCTCATCCCTTGTTTGTTGAAGTAACACACGTTGCTGGAACTGCATCATCAGTGTACGAGTGGATAGGGTTAGATAGACAGTTCGGAAGGTCATTGATGAATAAAAGGAAAAGAGATGGTGATAGGGCAGAGCCCAGAGGAAACCCACTGTTGAAAGATCTAGGAGAAGAAGGATGGCCGTCCACAACAGCGTCTATAGAACGACCAGAAAGGAAGCTATAGATGAAGGCACAGATAGAAGGATAGAAACAGTAAGAGTGCAGTTTGTAAATTAAAAATTTATGCCAGACTCTATCGAAAGCCTTTGAGATGCCAAGTGCAATGGCAAAGCTTTCACCAAAGTCCCGAAAGGAGGATGACAAGGAGTCTGTAAGGTAGGTGAGAAGATCGCCAGTGGAGTGTCCCTGACGAAACCCATACTGACGATCAGAAAGAAGGTTGTTATACAAAAGATGCTTTAAAATTTTTCTGTTAAGAATAGACTCGAAAACTTTTGAGACACAGGATGTTAAAGCAATTGGACGATAGTTACAAGGTTGGGAATGGTCACCCTTCTTTGGGACTTGCTGAATGAGAGCAAACTTCCAGCAAGAAGGAAAGGTACACGTTGATAGATAAAGGCGATAGAGTTTACCTAGGCAGGGTGTAAGCACAGAAGCACAGTTCTTGAGGAAAACAGGAGGGACTCCGTCAGGACCATATGCCTTGTTAGTACTGAGGCCGTGATGGCAGATAATACATCAGCTGAAGAAATTTTGATGTCAGCCATGAAGAAGTCAGAGGGTGGCGGAAGTGATGAAGGAACAGACCGGAATCGTTTAAGGTGGAATTGGAGGAGAAAGTCTGAGCAAAGAGATCTGTTTTATCAGGAGAAGAAATAGCTACAGAGCCATCAGAGTAGAAAAGAGGCGGGAGGGATGACGTGGTAAAGTTGTTTGAAAGGTTTTTGGCAAGGTGCCAGAAAGGAGCGGGAAGATTCGAGTTGCAGAATTGTGAACATTCAGTACAGATGAAATTATTTTTAGCAGAGCGAAGAACAGACATAGCACGATTCCGGGCAGAAACATAAAAAAGATGTGATTCATTGTGGGTTGGCTCCGGTACCTTTTATAGGCCCTCTCCTTGTTGTGGACAGCATTAGAACAAGCGTGATTAAACTAAGGCTTTCTTGCATTACTCAAGGCATATGAGAAGAGAAAGTATGCTTCCATGCCCTAGAGAATAACCTCTGTAATGCGCAAGGCACATTCAGATGGCTTCCCGCCATGGAAGCGATGATCATTCCAGGGAAAATCAGAGGAGTACTGCCTGAGGGCCTCCCAATCTGCAGCTCCAAAGTGCCACAGTCGACGTTTCTTTGGAAGGTCTGCAGGCTGTACTGGAGCGATAGGACAGGTTAAGGCAATAAGGTTGTGCTTGGAGGAGCCCAAGGGAGAGGAAAGATTAGCAGCATAAGCAGAAGGATCAGTTGTGAGGAAGAGGTCAAGCACTGTATGTTGGAGCTCTCTCCAAGGCGGTCAGAGATACGGGTATGGTGATGTACAAGCTGCTCTAAGTCATTAAGGATAGAAAAGATGTAGACTTTTTCAACACGTGGATCAGTGAAAGGATTGGAGAGCCAAAGGTGTTGGTGAACATTGAAATCTCCTAGAATAGAAATTTTAGAAAAGGGAGAAATGGATAGAATGTGTTCCATTGTAGAAGTGAGATAGTCAAAGAATTTTTCATAGTCAGTAGAATTAGGGGATAAGTAAACAGTGCAGATGTATTTAGTCAGAGAATGATAGGAAAGCGGAAGCCAGAGAGTAGAGCATTCAGATGAATCAAGTTCAAGAACACGAGAGCAAGATAGTCGTTGGGTACATACACAACAGCCACCTTTGTCTTTGAAATGAGTATAGAGAAAATAGGATGATACAGAAAAGGGTTTGCTATCAGTTGCTCCAGACAGCTGAGTCTCGGTTAAAAAGAGAAAATGAGGTTTAGAGAAGGTGGTGCTCAACAGAGAGAAAGTTAGAGGAAAGACCGCGAATGTTGCAGAAGTGAAGAAGAAGTGAGTCAGACAGTGGTTCCAGGCTGCTCGTTGAGTCGTCACCAGGAATGATTGGCTCATTCATTTATTTTATTAATATATTGTTACTGTTTCATACTAGATGGGTTAGCTGTATCCTGTCTAGCCCAAATCAAAGCTATACTGGTGAAAACTTGATCAAAATGAAGAATATGTCAACATGTTGCATGGATTAATTTAATTTATCTTTATTATCCAGGCGTTCCCATACCCACTTCAGACAATACCTGACTTTGAAGATCACCAAGGAGTTCATGGGTAAAGATGGACAGACCAAAATATACGTAGGAAGAGGGAATAATCCTGAACACAATGGCTCGGTCGATACCACACGACTCTCCGTATAAGAACGCTCTTAACCAAGTAATCATCAGCGTTCAAGAGGTAAGCTATTGTTGTGTTTCTGGGTTGCTTCACGTATAGCCAAGTTATAATTCCTTGGTACAGTGTTATGGCACCTTCTGTAGGATTTAATAACAGTTATGGATTCTTTAAGCCATCGTGTGCCTCGCTGAATGGCTCCAGACAACCTCTCAGTAAGAGTCAACTAAAAATCTTGAACATTTTCCTTCGGTCTTAAAAGGCTGATAGTTCAAAGCTTTTTTGTACGAAAATTTTAGCTCAGTTGTATGCCCACTTCAGATTCTTGAAAGTCGTTTTTGGTTGGTTCATTGATTAGTCTGGGAGGAAGTTGCATGTTACTGAGTGTTCTGGTCATATATTATGGGAGTCCTTAGAACTGGCTAATTCCGTCAGGGACAACATATGGAGTGCTGGGAGGGGAATGTGGTAGGGAAGGAATACCGGCCTTGGTAAAGCGTTTTACTTTTGGCAAGAAAGCGACTGTGCTGGTAAGGGTAAATCACGTATTTTTCCATTGCTGATATTAAACCCATTATGAAATTTATTATTATTATTATTATTATTATTATTATTACTACTACTACTACTACTACTACTACTACTACTACTACTACTATTATTATTATTATTATTATTACAAATCATAGCATATTTTATCTAACAATATCATTGTTATTATTGGCAACATCAACTTCTGCATAATTGTAATACGTGATCCTTGAGAGACTGATTTTTAGAAACATGAGTTATCCACAGCTATGATATTACATCTTACTCCAAAGCAAGGTAATGAATACACATGTTATAACAGGTCCTATCATCTACTAGGCAGGCCTGTACGAGCAATGGAGAAAGGAATTATTAGCACAAGTATCTCGTACCGGGCGAGCTGAACAGCGGAAGTTGAAGCTCCAGCAACAGGCTCAAGGTGATGCCTCAGACACCAACAGTGAGAATGGGCAGAGCCTGACCATCACACACATGCAGGATCCCCTCCTGCTTCTTCTGCTGAGCCTCGTCTTGGGTGTTATTGCCATTGTTCTGGAGCATATCATAAAGCCATCAGGAAGACTATCTCAGACATCTGGGACGTCGCAAAGGACCCGTGCATGATAAATTCCTTTATTATGAATGTGAATTTTTGATAACAGACAAGTACTACAGCATATAATAAAGACAGTACAGTATGATGAATAATTACTGAAAAGTTGAAGACATTTATCATTTCAGGATAATTTAGTCATAGAACTGATTGTTTCAATTCCCCCCCCCCTCTCTCTCTCTTATTATTTTACAATATTATAAAGCCCTAAAGCCCATAAGTAATAAATGTGAAACAGCTCTGGCTTGTTTTTCTGATTCTAAGTTTCTTAGCGTTGCAGGTACTGAGAAAAAAGGTCACTGAAGTATCTATCAAATAATTATTTTTTTACATAAAGAATTTAGCATTATCATAGACTGCAATTACAACTCTGAGGGATGTGGTAATTGAGTGGATGGATAAAGTGTAAAGAAGGAAATGATATGCGGGTACGAATTTCCTTAAAACTATATTCACTCATCATCGATCTACCCACGTTAATATCTTATCACCAGTTCTGAATGAGGTAAACCTGACGTATTAGAATACAGAAACATCAATAATAGTGTCGACATGGAATCATACCCTCAGTCAATGACCAAAGCCGTGTATAAATATATTTATCTGGTGATATTTTACAAAAGTATTTACATACAAACATGCATGTCTGTAATGAGCTGACAAATGTAAAATATTAATAATATACCACCGAACAGTAATTTTCAATGTATTTCTTTTTTTTCATTACGACATGGACGTAGTTTTATATTAATGTTGCCTTTTACACTCATTTTCAATTTTGCTCATGAGACACAGCGTTTAACTGGAGGGGATAATTCTAGATTTTAACACAAAATTATTGGTCAAACTAGAAAGAGCTAAACTGTGTAAAGAAACAGAAATTAAGAAGGTATAAGACATTAATGTAAAGAAGAGTTAAAGGACATGAACAAGTAATCTACATGCTGAAACTGCAACGGTAAAGCAATCTTAATACATTTTTTTTGTGTTCTAATTTACCAAGACAATGGGGATAATAGTATCTATACCCATAATAATACAGTTGTTTAAAAGATTAGGGCTTTGCAATATACACTTTGAGAAGTATGTTTATGACTTATTTAAAATGCATATATTATAATAAGTGTATTTCTTTATATTGAAGCAAGCAACGACTACAGTTCCTACTTCATTCTACAATTTATCAAAGGCAACAGTAAACATTCCAAGTAGCACAGAATTGAGATATAGGTTCATTGTTACTACCACAGCTGCTGTATGTCCTCCACCTACTTTGCCATAACAGTTCATCCGCCTTTTGTTGGCCTTTTTTTTCCTTTACAGCCTATTTTTGGCAGCTCTGTGGAAGAATATGGCAGCATTATTGATCTATATTCTTCCCGTTGCACTTCTTTGTTGCTAGCATCATGTTCTTGTATTACACTACAGCTCAGTGGTTTGGATGGAGTGTTGGTAAATTTTAATCAAGTTAGAAGTGTCCATTAAACTCTCGCTTCAGCCATCATCATAACCCACAGTATCATCACTCCCTGAACTGGCTGCTGCCAGTCTCATACAACGACAGCTCCTCTCGCTTGGCACTGTCTGATGGTTGAAAAACCTTGTTGGTGAGTGGAATGTGCACTCTTTCCTGTTTAGCAGAAGGGTAGGTCTTTTCAGCGAGTGCCACCAAAAGCCAGTTTATTTTCTCTTGTATGTTCGTTTTATATTATTGGCATACATTACTTAAATCACATAAAGTGAATATCAACGTCTTGTCTGCATAAAAAAAAAAAAATAATAAGATATTGTAAGGCAAGGTCGGTCTTTTTCACCGAGAGCCACTTAACCTAATAACCTAACCTTGCTTTTCCAGTGGCCCCCGATGTCTCTCGGTGGCCTTCGGTGAAAAGATTCACAGCAAACAGATTTTTCCAGCATGGCAGGGGTTTTATTGAAGCCTCAATCAGTTATCAATTCACAACAGCTGTCCATGCTTGAGTCCTCATCTGTTTATGACCATGGTTGCCAACGCTGCCATTTCGTAGCTTGGTCCAGGTATGCTTCGTTCAATTCATTATCATTTTCAACCGATGTTTGCATAATTTTGGTAATTATTGTTTATTATATATATATATATATATATATATATATATATATATATATATATACAGTATCTATCTATCTATAGCCCGACGCCCTAATCCCGCAAAGGGTGGCCACAGACAAAACGCCTCCAAGTAGCTCTGTCAGCCACCATTTGACTACCCTCATCCCAACTCATCCCCCCTCCCTCATATACCTCTCAACTCCATCCCTCCACCTCATCCTCGGTCTACCCCTCCCTCTCCCTCCCTCCACCTCACCTACGTACACCCTCTTAGTCAGTCTTTCATTCTCCATTCTCTCCACATGTCCACACCACCTCAGTGTATTTCTCCTAATCTTCTCAACCACATCCACATCCACCCTACAACGTTCCTTCGCTTTTTCATTCGTCAACCTGTCCCTCCATGTCACTCCACATGCTCCTCTCAAGTAACTCATTTCCACTGCTCTCACTCTTGACTTGTTCCCCTCTTGCAAGGTCCATGCCTCGCTTCCATAGGTCAGGGTAGGGATCACAATACTATCATGTGCAGTGACTTCTTAACTTTCATACTCACCTCCCTATTTCTCATCACTGCTCTCAGTGACCCAACAACTTTCCTTCCCTGCTGTACCCTTTCACGCACTTCATCCCCCAAAGTTCCATTCTTACTCATCACACTACCCAAGTACTTGAATGCACTCACATTCTCCATATCCTCACCATCCAACCTCGATGTACTGTACATTCTGTGATTTCATTCCTCTCAAACACCATCACTTTACTTTTGGTTACATTAACTTTCAGCTTCCTCCTCCTACACACTGTCCCAAATTCATTCACCAAACCTTGCAACTCCCATTCATCTTCACTCAACAATACTGTATCATCAGCAAACACTAACACCGGAATCTTCCAAAACCCTCATTCATTAGAGCCACCCCCACATCCACTGCCCTACCTTGCACCACCTTCACAACCCCATCCATGTATATATTAAACAGCCATGGAGACATCACACAACCCTGTTTCAGTCCCACACTGAGATCAAAGAACTCACTCAGCTCACCATCCACTCGCACCGTAGCCCTAGCTCCTTCGTACATACTCTTCACAGCATTCAACAATTTCCCCTCCACCACATATATTTTTAATACCTTCCACATACCTTGCCTATCTATTCTGTCATTAGCTTTCTCCAAGTCCATGAAGGCAGCATACACTTTCTTTCCCTTCTCTAGATACTTCTCCACTAAACATCTTAGAACAAATATCTGATCTACACACCCTTTTCCCTTCCTAAATCCCCCTTGTTCTTCTCCAACTAGCTCCTCTGTCATATGCTTATATATATATATATATATATATATATATATATATATATATATATATATATATATATATATATATATATTTTCCAGATATTTCTGTGCATAGAAACTTTTGCAACACCTTTTGAGAGCTAGTTTAGAGATGTCAGTGAATCTAGTTTGACAACTCTGCTTAAAAGAATTTCTAGCATTTATTTCTCAATCATCTGTTTTGTACATCACACTTTAATACGAGGTCTGTCCAGTAAGTATCCAGCCAAAGAATAACTCGAGACAAGGTCGCGTGGACTTGACTTAACTTGGCAGGCACTCAGAGGGGATTGTACTGCGCATGTGCCACCAGCCACATTCCCGTGGGAATACTCAGTTGGCCGGCAGACGCCGTTGAATGACCGTGGGAGCTGTGACCATCGCATTTCCAATGACTGAGTGAGCAGATCAGCGAATCTGCATCAAGTTTTGCTACAAACTTGAACATTTGTCCATGGAAACAATTTGAATTGTTAAGAAAGCTTTTGGAGATGATTCAGTAAGTGAGGCCCAGATAAAACTGTGGTACAGATGCTTTAAAGATGGGTTGGAATCCGCTGAAAGTGATCCACATTCTGGAAGGCCTTCAACAAGCAGAACAACTGAGAATGTTGAACACGTGTGGGCTGCAATCAACGAAAATTAGCAATTGATAGAACGAGAATTAGCAGATCTAGGGACTCCATGGACTAGTGTTTCAGAGATTTTGACAGATCTTGGGATGAAACGTGCGGTGGCAAAATTCGTTTCGCGGCTTCTTTCATGAGAGAGGAAGGAATTTCCTGCTGAGACTGCAAAGGACTTGCTTCAAACCGCTAACAGTTATCCACATTTCCTCATGCAGGAGATGAGTCATGGGTCCAGGGCTGTGACCCTGGAACAAAAGCCCAGTTTTCCCAGTGGAAGTTGCCTGAGTCTCCATGTTCGAAGAAGGCACGGCAAAGTCAGAGCAACATCAAGGCCATTTTATCAATGATTTTTTTTATCATAAAGGTGTTGTTCACCACGAATACACTCCTCTTGGCCAGACAAAAACAAATTAGTACTACAATGAAGTTCTTCACAGGCTGAGGGATGCAGTAAGAAGAAAAGGCCGCAGCTGTGGGCATGTGGTGACTGGCAGCTTCATCATGACAATGCACCTGCCCATTCTTCATAGTTCATGTGGGGTTCTTTGGCAAAACATTGCTTTACCCAAGGCTTTCAGCTCCCCTACAGTCTAGATTTGGCTCCCTGCAACTTCTGTTTTTTTCCCAAAGCTAAAATCGCTGTTGGAAGGGAGGAGATTTCAGACCGTGGACGAGATTATGAACGCGATGATCAGTTGATGGAGATTCAGAAAGAGGACTTTGCAGACTGTTTTCAAAAGTGGAAGGGAAGCTGGGATAGATGTGTGAGGTCCCAAGGGGAGTACTTTGAAAGTGACTGAGGTCCCAAAGTCCTTGGCAAGCCATATATATATATATATATATATATATATATATATATATATATATATATATATATATATATATATATATAATGTCAAATGGCTGCGTACTTTTCGGACAAACCTCGTATTCTGTTGCATTTTACTTACATCATTTTACTTCAACAAAAATGCATATACAACATACAGGATTACGTCGAGAAACACTAATCAGAAGTAAAGTGTTTACGACCACAATATCTTGTAAACCACATTTTCCATATGAAATACACGATACAAATCTAGCAGCACTCATTCATTAATAGAAGAAGCAAATATGTTTTTTGCAAGGCTTGCCAATACTAGAGTAGAAAGTGGTGTTGCACATTCAGCTAAGGACTGGGGAATGTGGACAGATCAACTGAGAGCACTAGACACGGTTAACTTTGCTTTATGCTATACGACTGCATTTGGTGGACTTGGTAGTGCACAAGGCAAGGAAGTGAAGAGGTCAGGAAGTAAAAACTTATTGAAGCATCGCTGAACAGTCTGTTCCCAGCCCCCCAAATGCAGACGTTCCCTCAGCTGTAAAGACCAAAGAAAACGTGCTGGGACTTAAAAATACACTATCCCTTTTATGTGGCTCGCAAGTCTCCTTCCTGAAGCCTATGACCTGCTCCTACAGACAACCTTCTTGTTGTTGCCACACGTACAAACAAGAAAGGCCACACATGTCTCTGTTTTGGTGACACTTGGACTACTGTACTGAAAAATCACTGAAGCTGATGGCTCCACGAGTGGTCCAGAGATCTGCAAGATGGTTAAGGACATTTCAGCCTTCTGTGTTACTTACTTATTCTAGGGTCCCTTGTCCTACCTTATGCCAGCACAAAATTCCTCACACTGAAATGGAGATGTGAATTCCCCGAGCTTGATCGATCACATAGTCCAGCTAGGTGACAGGAGAGTGCCACCTCTTCTAGCATGGCTGCTCTCCGGGCGGGGTGCTAACTCTCGACCCTTCAGTCTTGAGTCAGGCGCTTTCCCGCTGAGCCACCCTTCCCTCTTCCTCACACTTAGAACCTCAAGTCTCCTGTATAAACTTATGCAGAACGAGATCTCTTCTT